>NC_136069.1:688805467-689207031 GCF_964261635.1 Lissotriton helveticus
ATTTTCTGGAAAATGGAACATTTTGTTTCTGAGCAGCCCTTGGAAATTTGGGGGGGTTTCGTCAAGGGGGGGCCGAGAAAAAAGGGGGGTCCCAAAACGTGTTTTTAACATTGAGTTTTCCATAGGGCGGTTGGCCTCACTTTTAGCCCGAACGGCAGAATGGATTTCCATGAAACTTGGCAAAATTGTAGGGACTGGTAGCCCGATGTGCCTTTTCTAGGTCTCAATATATGTGCTCCAGTGGATTTTGAGAAATTAACGTTTAAAAAAAGATATATATCTGTAAGCGCGCTCCGGGCAGCGCTCCGGTCCGCGGACCTTAAGCGTACCGGAACTTCGCGTAGCTAAGCTGATTGGCTCTCCGGTGTCTGTCAACATTCTAAACAGTCCGGAGCGGCCGCCATCTTGTCTCTCGGTAGGATTGAGAGACAAGAGGAGGCCAAAACAAAGGCGAAAATGACCATAAGGGGGCATACTAGATCCTCCCTGACCCCCTAGGTTTAATGTGGAGGTTTTAAAAGGGCCCCGCGGGGCAAAAAAAACAAAAAAAAAATTTATTTTTTTTTTTGTTTTGCGTGGGGAGCGCCCGGTCCGCGAACCGGGAAGCGTTCTGGGCAGCATACTGCAATGAAAAATGAATGATAGACTTTTCAAATGCTGTATGTTAATTGATTGTTGTTTTTGTTGATTATTTTTTATTTTCTTTATTTTTTAAGCATTTTTTTTAATGTGATTGTGTTTCATAATTTATTAAACTTTCTAACATTTCATTGTCAGAAATTTCATAATTATCATGGAATATACATTGTAGTCTCTGAGGGTGTAAAATGTCCTCATTTGCAAGGAGGTTATCTACTGCTTGTACACATTGCAGTAGTTCATTGTCCCAAGTTTCATCGAAAAATTCAATGTCAATTTGATCAATTGTATCAATCAATTCTTGGCTGCTCTCTTGCAGGTCCATTTCAAAAGAAACTTGGTTTTCGCCTTCCATTTTGCCTGAAATTTGAATTAAAAAAATATATATTAGTAGAGATAGGGCAATGTTGGGAATAATTTTAGATAGGCATTTTTTATCAGTGAATTTATCTTTGGGCAGTGTATAGTATCAGAGTGGAAGTAGGAATATAAAAATGTGTATGTGATTTAACGTAAGTAAATTCATAATTATACAAGAGAAGCCTAACTCCATCCATAACTATAACAGAGAAGTCTCTCTAAATCTATAACTACTACAGAGGGATAGTATATATCTATCAGAAAAAGTTTACCATATTAACTTATAGTGCACAATATACTTCAGTTTTAAAAATAAAAACTTACCTTTAGAAAGAAGTTGAAGGAATTAGTGAAAATACTATTGAAATGTACAGCAAGAAGTAGTAGTCAAAATGGCTGTGTTTTCTTCTCTTCCTTTATATATATTCAGGTATATAACCAATGAAATGTCAGGTAAAAAAAATAGAAAATGAAAGTAACATTTTCATTGGTTGTCAATTCCAACACTTCAGATGTGTTTTGTGAAGTAATTTACCTCAGGGTATTTAGAGAGGTCTACAGGCTAAATGACTAAATGGAATTCCAATCAAATTTGTGAAAATGGTAGGGATTGGTATGTAGTATGAGCTAATCTATATTTGGGGAAATTGTCTCCAGTGGCTTTTCTGTGAACTACTTTCCCACCTTTTTTGATGGTGCGCTTCCCAGGGAGCGACCCGGTATGCGAACCGTTGAGCGCCCCGGTTCGCGAACCTTAAGCGTAATGGGAGTCCACCATTTTGTGTTTCGGTCGAATTAAGATACAAGATGGAGGGCAAATAATGTTCAGAATGGGTAGAAGGGGGCACGGTAGACTTATCTTGACACCCTAGGTTTTGTGAGGGTGGCTGAGGAGGCTTATATGTGCGGAAAAAAACCATTTTTAAAAAAAATTTCGCGAGGTTAGCTCCCGGTTCGCGTACCGGGTAGCGCCCCAGGGAGCGTATTTTGTTGGAAATTAGTGAAAAATGTTAGAGTAAAATAATAATTGTGAGTGATCAGATGTAGGGTAGCTCTGAGAAGAGCTTTTGGGTTTATGGTACATTTAGATACTTATAAGTAGGTACCAATGCACATTCTTAAATTCAGAGTGAAAACTCTGTTGCCCTCATCTGAGAAGTGAACTCCATCTCCTCTGTAGATATCTTGCATGTAGTAACGCAAGTTATTGTTGTACAGGGAGCCCATTCCATGGTCTCTCATGTAAGCTGAAACAGATTTGTTTACATGCTTCCTCGACTTCTCAATTTGTGGACAAAATTGGTTTGACCACCTCCATTTCTGTCTTTGGCATATATTTGAATATACCAAGGCAGTCTGAGGAAAAAGTGCCATTAATTGCTCAAAGGTGTCCTTTAAAAGCATTTCCAGACCTACACCAGTCAAAGTGCCCAAGTCATTACCTCCACAGTGCACAATTAACAGGTCAGGTTTGGGCAAATGCATAAAGGTTTTCACCAATGGTATCAATTGGTGACATTTTAATCCTCTGTGGCCAAACCACTTAATTTCCACATCTTGTAAATTGAGGTTAGGTAATTTCCTGTTTTCAACGTACCTTTGAGCCCAGTGAATATAACTATGTCCAACAATCCAGACAGAAAACATGGTGAGAGAAGGTTCTCCTGCAGTCAGATGAAGTGTGGCAATGAAATGGCAGTTGAAAAAATGAGAGTTTAAAATGAAAAAAACTGTGGAGTTTCTGTGTTCATGAAGCAGTAACAGTGATTGGTGGATTTTGATTGCTGAAAACAGAAAGTTAGGGTGCACGGATGTGTTCTTTGAAAGATGTATTTTGAATGGTCAATAAAAAATCATTAAATGAAAGAATGCACTGGATATGCAGGTGCACTGAGAGTTCAGAGTTCAATTGCAACAAAGTTGTGTGAACTTGCAAACACCAGAAGTCTTCCAAGAGGTGGTTGCCATGCAGAAAAGACAGAAAGGGCAGAGGGGGGAAGGGTTTTCATTTGAAAAAAAGTGAGGGAAGAGTTTTGATTGGGTGACATGAGAAATATGTGTGAAGAATTACAGCATTTCTGTGCTTTTGATAGCTGCAGACTCTGGAGTGCATACCTTTTGCTCTGCTGAAGACAAATTGATGTGTTTCTGAGACTGTTTTCAAACTCAAAGTATTTGCTAAGGTGAGAAAATATTTCTTTAATTTAGATAGAGAATAGTGTGCTTTAAGGAGAAAATTATGAATTATGTGGCGCAAATTGCTTGTAAATATGCTCCCACCTGTGCATGGAAAATTTAGATTTTGAATGTTTGTGTTACATAGCCATGTTAAAAGTGACCCAACCATGCAGGAAAGGCAATCAAAAAACGCTTTTATGTGTCTTAAGGACATTTTAAGTAATTTTCCCATGTGCAGTGTTTTGAAATTATGAATTGAAAATCGTTTTTGAGGTAAAGGAATTGTTTTTAAATTTATGACAAGGACATAATGGTGTATGCTTCTTTATAAGGCAATTGACTGTCCCTGATGTTATTTTTCCCATTTTAATGTAAGACTTTTCTCTGTGGCGCAAATTGCTTGTAAATATGCTCCCACCTGTGCATGGTAAATTTAAATTTTAAATGTTTGTGTTACATAGCCATGTTAAAAGTGACCCAACCATGCTGGAAAGGCAATCAAAAAACGCTTTCATGTGTCTTAATGACATTTTAAGTCATTTTCCCATGTGCAGTGTTTTGAAATTATGGTTTGAAAATCGTTTTTGGGGTAAAGGAATTGTTTTTAAATTCATGACAAGGACATAATGGTGTATGCTTCTTTATAAGGCAATTGACTGCCCCTGATGTTATTTTTCTCATTTTAGTGTAAGACCTTTCTCTGTGGCGCAAATTGCTTGTAAATATGCTCCCACATGTGCATGGAAAATTTAGATTTTGAATGTTTGTGTTACATAGCCATGTTAAAAGTGACCCAACCATGCAGGAAAGGCAATCAAAAAACGCTTTTATGTGTCTTAAGGACATTTTAAGTCATTTTCCCATGTGTAGTGTTTTGAAATTATGATTTGAAAATCGTTTTTGAGGTAAAGGAATGTTGTTAAAATTTATGTGCGCCATATGCCCCCAAATTTCTTTTTCAGGGGTGCAGCAGGGTGTTATTGAGACACCCCTGCAGCTTTGGAAAAATTCCTAATTTGTGATGAGCACATTGTTAATCGCAAATTGCACCTTCATTTATATGAGCCTCCTAGCCCATGGAAATGAATGGGTAATTTGCAATTAGCAATTTTCTCATCGCAAATTTGGAATGGTAAAGAATCGCTATTTATTCCTTAAAATTGGCTTTTTTGGAAATGCAATATAGTTATATGATACATATGGCGGTTGATGTCTAACAAGATAAGAAGCTTAGGCATACATTTATGATGACTGGCGCAATGAAGTAGAAATCACTTACTTCATTGGTAGAGCTTTACATGTATTATCTCCTCTGTATTCTTCATCAAGCGTAACTTTAATCTGCAATCCTGAGTAGGCCTCACTTTAAACAAACCTCTGGATAGGCCACATCTTATTGTTATCTTGATTTAATCATTTAAAATGCTAGGGACAGATTTATGATAGGTGTATGCCTCTTTTGCGCCACTTAGAAAACATTGTCCATGGGGAAATGACTTAAAATGTTCTTAAGACACATGAATGTGTTTTTTTAAAACGTTTGTAATTGTTTTGGGTCACTTTTAACATGGCTATGTGACTCAAACAGTCAAAATCTAAATTCGCCATGCACAGGTGGGAGCATATTTACAAGGAATGTGCTCCATGGGGAAAGGTCTTATAATGTAATATGGGAAAAATGACATCAGAGACACTGAAATGCCTTATAGAGAAGCATACACCATTATGTCCTTGTCATAAATTTGCAAACCATTACTTTTCCCCAAAAACGATTTTCAAATCATAATTTGAAAACACTGCACATGTGGAAATGACTTAAAATGTCCTTAATTCAAAATGTGCGATTCCTTAAATGCAATGTATCAAACAAAAAATATGTAAAAAATGATATTAAGGATTTGGAAACTACCACCAACTTCTAGTTTGTGGTAATTTGCGAATTCTTTTCAAAAAGCATTTTTTTCCAAAAAACAAAAGGTCCCATATGACGCCCATACATGCCCTTAGGGCATGTAGGTGTGCCATATGCCCCCAAATTTCTTTTTCAGGGGTGCAGCAGGGTGTTCTTGAGATATCCCTGCACGCTTGAAAAAATTCCTATTTTGTGATGAGCTAATTGCTAATCGCAAATTGCAACCTTCATTCCTATGAGCCTCCTAGCCCATGGAAATGAATGGGTAATTTGCAATTAGCAATTTGCTCATTGCAAATTAGGAATAGTAAAGAATTGCTATTTATTCCTTAAAATTTGCTATTTAGGAAATGCAAAATAGTTTGATGGTACATATGGTGGTTCATCTGTAACAAGATAAGAAGCTTAGGGATACATTTATGATGACTGGCGCAATAAAGTGCACATTACTTACTTCATTGGTAGGCCTTTACATGTATTATCTCCTCTGTATTCTTCATCAAGCGTAACTTTAATCTGCAATCCTGAGTAGGCCTCACCTTAAACAAACCTCTGGATAGGCCACACTTTATCGTCATCCTGGATTAATCATTTAAAATGCTAGGGACAGATTTATGATAGGTGTATGCCTCTTTTGTGCCACTGTGCGTCACTTTTATGATGCAGCGGTGGTGCAAAAGATTTGCTATGAGGCGACAACATTACAAATTGATGCATTTAGGCAGATATGTCATGGTGTAAAAAAAACGTACCACATGAAACCGATGCAGCAGTGATGCAAAAGATGCACCATGTCGTAAGACAGGCCTCACTTGGGGCCATATGTATCAAGCTAATTAGCATTCGCAAAGATCAAAATTCTACGAATTTTGGCCTTTGCGAATGTTAATTAGACAAATGGTATGTATCAAACAAGTTTGATGCAAAATAAGGAGTAGCAAAATTTGCTATTCCTTTTTTGCAATTGCACTGAAGGATTTGCAAATTTTGTGACTACTTAAATGCAATGTATCAAACAAAAAATATGTAAAAAATGACATTAAGGATTTGGAAACTATTGTGGTAAATTGGTGGTAATTTGTGAATTCTTTTCAAAAAGCTTTTTTTTAAAAAAACAAAAGGTCCCATATGACGCCAACACATGCCCTTAGGGCATGTATGTGTGCCATATGCCCCCAAATTTATTTTTCTGGGGTGCAGCAGGGTGTTCTTGAGACACCCCTGCACCCTTGGAAAAATTCCTAATTTGTGATGAGCAAATTGCTAATCGCAAATTAAACCTTCATTCCTATGAGCCTCCTAGCCCATGGAAATGAATGGGTAACTTGCAATTAGCAATTTGCTCATCGCAAATTAGGAATGGTAAAGAATCGCTATTTATTCCTTAAAATTCGCTATTTAGGAAATGCAAAATATTTTGATGATACATATGGCAGTTCATCTCTAACAAGATAAGAAGCTTAGGGATAGATTTATGATGACTGGTGCATCACCAGGGATGTGCCAGTCATCTTGCGCCGCTGTTCCGCCACCCATGGTGTGCTGCATTTACAATGCGGCGCAGCATGGGGCAAAAACGGCACAGATGCTTGACGCATCTGTGCCGTTAAGGTGGCGCATTGCTGGAGTTGTATCGCAAGTGCGATGCAGCTCCAGCAAGGCTCAGGGGTGCACCATCTCCACAATGTTGTGTCAAGACCTATGCCTGCTTCAAGCAGGCGCAGGGTTTTGACACAGGTTTCTCCTATCTGATTGTAAATGCGGCACACCATGGGTGGCAGAGCAGTGGTGCACGTTAACTGGTGCATGCCTGGGGATGTGCCATTTAACATAAATCTGCCCCTTTACATTTAAGTATGTGCAGGGGACACAGAGTCGGTGAGGCTTATCCAAGGTTAAGAACAGATGAGTCCTGTTCAGTGAAAAATTAGACATAGGCTTCACCTGCTCAGCATCGCTGGACATGGCTAAATAATAGCTGCAAAATGTTACTCTTGTTAAACAATTTTACTATTATAATCTGTGAGATTTGTCTCTTACTCTGCAACATCTTATTGTTGTTATCTTTCTTTAAAGATAAAGACAACCTCAACATGAGCGACAATCTGCAATCAGTTGATTTTGACCTCATCATTGAACTTGTAATTGAAACATCAGTGGATGTTGATCCATTGGATGATTTAAATCCTGAGGATGAAGAAGAGCGTGATGAGGATGCAGATTTGTCCGAATTATATGATATAGGATGGGAAGCTGACCTGCTTGAGCCTTTGGAAATATAAACATTTATTTTTAAAATTTATAATTAATAAAAAGTAAAAAGGTAAACCGTTTAATTTAAAAAAAAAGACACCTTCAAAAGCAGGTTATGTGTAGTGTCTTCAATAAAATATTAAAATATGCTCATAAAATTAGATCAGATTCACATATAAAATAGCATAGGTAACATAAATATAAATGTCATTTCTTTTCTGGTATTTCTGTATTGTAAATTTGCCAACGACTAAAAAATCTTCTAATTAAAATGTCAAGTAGTGTGTTAAGTTTTTTATCACTGTTACTGATTTACTGTTTGGTAATAATGGTTAATAACATTATTTATTATATTTTTCCACAGATTCAACTGCAGATCATTTCAAGATTTCACCATGCCTACAATAGAAAGACAGAGAAAGGCTGCAAAACGTCAAAGACAGCAGGTGAAAAATAATACGCAGCAGTCCTCTAACAAAAAGATTTGTCAAGTCACGAAGAAAGCACCGGGTAAGAGCACAAAACACTTCATAAGAAATATGTGTAATAAAAAAAATATTACTACAGAAAATGTTTCAGTCCATAAAACGAGAAGGAAATCAAATGGAAAAGAAAGGCCAATGAAAAATGTTACTGCTAGAGCAAGAGATAACTCTGTGCATGATAGTAGAAGGAAACAACAGTTTAGGGAGATTCGTAAACTAATGTTCCGGAACAGGATAATTGGCAATTTGTAAAAAATATTAACAAAGGTCAACATAAACTAGTTTTTTATAAGACAAAAAAAAAAGTTGAGAAAGTTATTGATCAGGCATTTGAAATTAAACGTAAGTTATTTATTTTGATAATCAATAGAATTAGGAAGCTAAACAAGGCAATTTTTGATTTCAAAAGAAATAGTAGATGGAAGAGAATAGTTAATCGTAGTAATTTTTGTGAAGTTTTTTCTGGAGAATGGATGCATAGTTCAAGCTGTGAGGCATTTTTTAATGAGGAGAGTTATTTCCAGGATAATGATTTGGTGCATGCAGTTGACACCAGTGGTCGTGCTTATGAAGTGAAAGATGGTTGTCCAGTTGAAAAAGAAAAACTTGTGACAACAGAGGCAGAAGAGGTGTTAGGTAATGAGGTTTTAGGAAGACGTGCTAAGGGTCCTGTGTACACCTGGAAGTGTAGTAGTATTTGCAGTGTGCGACAGGATTCCATCAATTTGCTTTGTGATTTTGTACGGTCATTTAATAAGAAAAGTTTGAAGCAGAAAATGATGTTGTTGCAAGAATTAGATCCTTGCAGAGTAAGAGAAGTGACAGGTTTGCATTGACATTCACTGGCTTGTCTTTCCAGGAGAGTATGCCAGAGTGTTTTTCATCATTTCAGGATGCTAGCAGTGCATCATAACAAAGTGAGGAAATTAGTTAGAATGTTGTATTATGCTAAGAGTCCAGCAATTATGCTTAAACAATTATGCGCTGCTCTTTTGCATGGTTCTGAAATAGATGTGAAGAATATATGTGAAGAAATTGAGTTTTGTTACTTTGGAAGTAAAGAGGAGAATGTTGAAATTGAGCAAGAAGAAGAGGGTATTGTGGAAGATAGTGTACAGGTTTCCAGTACAGATAATTTCCAGAGGGAAATTGCGACGTTTGAGGTGAAATCAAGTGAGAGGCCGAATTTCACTTGTGTGTGTTGTCGACGCACCTATTATAAGAATCAGACTAAGTTAGTGGATTTATATGCAAAAAGTGAAAGGGAAAATAATAGTGAATGGAAGGATTTTGCAACATACTTGATGGTAGAAAATTGTTTTGATTTGGGATTGGATCAACGTGTGTGTACTTATTGTTCTTGCAAATTAAATCAAAACCAGATGCCTGCTAGAGCAGTTCATAATAATCTGGAATTGGTTGAGATTCCTTCTGAATTGAAGGATTTAAATACTTATGAATCTATTTTGATTCAAAGTATCCATCCCTTTCAGGCTATTGTAAGAATGGAGCCAAAGACAGGGAAATTGCCTCCATCAGATTTACAGAGAGGATTAAAGGGAAGAGTTGTTTATTTGCCTCTAGATTTGAAGAAAAACATTAACACAATTGGAGTAGAAAAAGTGGAAGAGGAACCTCTGGTTATCTTAGTTAATGGGGTTCCGACAAAGAATAAGAAAATATGGCAAGATTTAGTAGATGTTAGGAAAGTTAAAAAGGCAACATTGTATTTGAAAAAAAATAATAAATACTATAAGAATGTATATGTTGCAGAAGAGGAAGTAAGTGAGGAAGAGGATAGCGATTTGTGTGGTGGTCAAATTGAGAAAGTAGAACCCTCTACTAGTGAAGAAATATATGAACATTATAGTGTTCATCCTTTGCATTCCAAGGAAGTCATGGGGAATGCTATTGAGTTGTTTCAAATGAAACAAGCCAAAGGGAGTCCCATTAGTGTTTGGGAGGAAAGTTTGGAAGCTCGGTGTTTCCCACAGCTTTTTCCAACAGGTCAGGGAGGAAGATATGATGAGCGACCTCATCAAATTCCTGCTTCTGAATACCGGACTTTGCGATTGTATGCAGGAGATGCTAGGTTTCGACAATGCATTCCTTATTTGTTTCATCTCCTGTTTGAAAGCGATCTGTCTGGACTGTCATATGCAGTGAACCACATCTTGAAAAGTGGTATACACATGCAAAACATCTCGGCAAGTGACTTTATGGATAAAGTCAATGTCCAAGATAGTATTTTGGATTCTCACCTGATTAATCTCATGGCGTGTCAGCGTGGTACTAATGAGTACTGGTACCGTCGTCATGGTGATTTAAAATGTATGCTGAGGAACTTAGGTACTCCCACATGGTTCCTCACTCTGAGCTGTGCCGAGTATGGCTGGGAAGACTTACTTGAATTTCTACGAGAGGCAAATGCTAACGTAGATAACATCGAATTCAAGACACCCGGAGAACTGTGCTCTTTGGATCCAGTCAATGTATGTAGGTACTTCAATCATAGATTTGAAGCTATGATGTCTTTCATCATGAATAAGAAGAATCCACCTCTTGGAGAGGTGTTGGATTTCTTCAGGAGAAAAGAGTACCAAGCAAGAGGTGCTCCTCATATACATATGTTGCTGTGGATCAAGGATGCACCTAAATTTGGAACGGATCCAGAAGACTCAGTGATGAGTTTCATCCAACAGTATTCTACGTGTGCTGTTCCAAACGCAAAGGAGAAGAAAAACCTAAGAGAAAAAGTTCTGCGTTTCCAAAGCCATCGATGTGGAAAGTACTGCCGTCGTAAATTCCGAAACAAAGACAAGTTCTACACTAAATGTCGTTTCGGCTTTCCACGACCGGTGATTTCTAAAGGAAGAGTAAACAGTTTGATGTCTTCGCTGTGACACAATGTCATGAAGAAATCACCTAAAAACACTTACAATTTGAAGAGGAACGAAGAGTCCAAGTACATCAACGACTACAACCCGGTGATTTTGTCCATGTGGAATGCTAACATGGATATACAGTTTGTGGCTGATAACTGTATGGCTGTGGCTCGGTATGTGACGTCTTACATCACCAAAAAAGAGAAGACAGAATTGAAGGATATGTGGGAGGACATTTCCCATGAAAAGAGCCTCAGCAAGAAGTTGTACAGTTTCAGTCTGAAGATGTTGTCGCATCGAGAAATCGGAGCGTACGAATGTTCTGACCGGTTGTCTTCAGCAAGTCTCTATGCCAAGTCCAGGAGTATCGTTTGGGCAAGTCTTGGTCTTGCAGCAACGCGTAATCGAGTTCTCAAACCTGTGCGGGAAATTGAGTATTTGGCGGAAAAGGAGCCAAACAGTACCAACATTTTGAAGACAAACATGTTGGATACATATTATCCAAATCGAAGCAGTCACCTCGAGAATGTTTGTCTGTATGAGGTTCTGCAAAATTACATATTCAAGAGGAACATCAAAGAAGATACTGAGAAAGGAGTGTATGCTGTAATAGGAAGTGAGGGATGTCTGGTCAAGCAAAGAAAATGCCACTTGGTAAACCATCGAAAATTGAGTGGTGAATCTCCTGAAAAAAAGGAGTTTTTCTATTTAGCACTTTTGCAACTTTTCAAGCCTTGGCGTGCAGAAGAGGAACTGCTTGGAGATTTCCTCTGTTACGAAGACTCTTTCAATGCCGCCAAGGAGACCATAGAATGTCCTGCTTTTCCCAAATATGTAGAAATGTTGAATGCGGAAATTGAGCAGGAAGCAACGATTGCAGCCGAGATTGCCAGAGACAGTTCTCAGGACAGTCAGAGTTCTGCTTCATTGAGTCAGGATCCACTAGGAGGACCTGTTATTGAAAATGAAGCTGCCACTGCTATGAATGAAGTGGAAAGAGCCATGGCACATGCTCAGGAGGATGCGGTTAACTTAGAAGAGTTGGAAAGACAACTCAACGTTGAGCAGAGGAAAATATATGATGAAGTTACCATGCAAATTGATCATGGATTAAGTCATGACAAGAAAGAGTGCTCATGTACGTCGTTGAAGCCTGTCCGACTGTACGTGAGTGGAGAAGCGGGAACTGGAAAAAGTTTCCTCATTAAAGCAATTTCATGCTATTTGCAGGAAAGGACAGAGTCATCGCTGTCTTGTGTTGTCACCGCTCCAACTGGACTGGCAGCACATAACATTAAAGGGATTACTTTACATCGTTTACTGATGCTGCCAGTGGAGCATGACAACAAATTACAATATCACAAGCTATCTGGAGATGCTTGTTTTGAAGTTTCAAGAATCTTGAGGAAAATGAAACTTCTTATCATTGACGAAGTAAGCATGGTTTCCAATGTCATGCTTGCCTTTGTGCATTTGAGGATGCAAGAAGTTCTCAAAACAGAGTATGATGTGTTATTTGGTGGCAAACACATCATTGTTTTCGGAGATCTTCTGCAGCTGACACCAGTGAAAGGGCAACCTGTGTTCAAAATGCTCACGCGTGAAGATACCAGGAAGTGCCTAGGCAGCATTGGCAACGTCAATATATGGTTAAACTTCAATTATGCTGAACTGCATGAAAATATGCGTCAGGCGAAGGATGAAGTTTACAAGACTATTCTACAAGATATTAGAATTGGAAAAGTGACCGAGCATGGGAAAGAAGCTTTACATGCACGATTACTGTCAAATTTATATCCAGAACAAGATGTTGTGCCTGAGAATATTTTTCAGAAAATTACTGAGAAGAAATCTGGAATATGTTTGATGCCAACTCTTGCAGAATGTGCCAAATTTAACAACAAAATGTTGCATTTAGAAAAGCAAGAGATTGTGAAACTGGAAGCTATTGATAGAGTAGAGCATATGGGATCAACAATTATTTTGTCTGAGAATCTGAAAACAAAATTGGATTCATTAGAGAAGAGTATATCTAAAACTGCAGGTTTTGAAAAGACTCTGAATGTGTGCTTGAACTGCCGTATAATTTTAAGAAGGAATTTACATGTTGAAAGAGGTCTGGTAAATGGATCAATGGGTAATGTTGTTGATTTTGTGAAATACAGAAATAGAGATGGAATTGAATTTTTAAAAATTAAATTTGATGGCATTGAGGAAGTACAGCTAATTGCTCGTTGTTCTGCTAGATTTTTGCTTGTAAAAGACTTATATGTTCGCCGTAAGCAGTTTCCTGTTTGCTTGGCATATGCGGTGACAATTCATAAATCGCAAGGTTTAAGTGTAGACAGTGCATTGGTGAATATTGGCAGTTCTGTGTTCAAGGAGGGTATGGCATATGTGGCATTGTCACGAGTTAGAACTTTATCGGGATTGTACTTGATTGAGTGTGATGTCACAAACATTTGTGCGGATCTAGATTGTGTTAAGGAATACAATAGGTTAAGAAGAGAGTATGCGCCACATTTGCCTCAGTATCCTTTGTTTGAGAAACGTGTGGTAGGCCGGAAACGAAGAAATGAGAACAATACTGGGGAGGTTGTAGCAAAAAGACAAAAAGTCAATGAACCTAAAATTACAAGCAGAAACAAAAAGGATTCTGTTGAAGATGTTGTTGGTTTTCAGTTTGAAAACAGTTCTGGTGTCAACTGCTATGCTAATGTAGTGGTTAATGTTTTATTTTCTCTAAAAAATGTAAAAGAAGAGATTGTGGTCAATTCTGATCAAAGATTTTGCAGTTTGTTAAATTCTGTGTTAGAGAAATGTACCACTGATAGAAGAAACATAGAAAGTGTGTCTGAAATTCGAAATCTGTTAGACAGATGTTCAGGCCAAACACAATTCTCTCAAAATATTCAGCAAGATTGTCAGGAGTTTTTAATGTATATGCTTGATGTATTACATGCTGAAGGTGTAGATGTAGATCAGCTGTTTGGGCTTTCTTATCAATGGCAGCATGACTGCGAGAACTGTATGGTATCAAGTACTACTAGTGCAGACTCAGAAAGATTTATATATTTAACTTTGCCAGACAGTAAATCAGTCTCCTTTAATAAGCTAGTAAAAGCAGCTGATCACAACATGGAGTGTAGCCAATGTAAATCTGAAATGATGTCCACATTATTTATACGAACATATGGCCAGTATGTCATTTTAATGTTCCAACGATGTAGGCCTGATGGAACAAAATTGACAACTTTAATTAAAAATGTTGTAGCTTCGCAGTTGTCAATATCAGGAAGGACTTTTGTAACTGCAGCAATTATATATCATGACCGCCCTTCAATAACATCAGGACATTACACAGCTTATTTAAAGTCTAGAAATGGCTGGTCATTCTGCAATGATTCTGTTTTAATTTTCAAAAAAAAATTGCCGTATGACCTTAAAAACTCTTACCTGGTGTTTTTAAAACCAAAATTTTAGGGAAATAATCTCGGGATGTGCTCTGTGGAATTTCAAGAAGTTCTAATGGCTCCTACACAATTTGGCCTTGAGGATAAGTGTAGTTCAGAGACATAACTTCTAACCATAGGACTGGACATTATGGAGAAATACGTGCACTTTGAATGAGTTCAGAAAAACTGTATCTTTTTATAAACTAATTGAAGCAGCCAATCAAAACATGGAGTAGAGGGAATGTAAGTCTGCAATGCTGTCTACTGTTTTACATTGCTTTGTGATTAAAAGTGATGTAGAGAATTAAATAATTGTAGTAGTCATAGAGGTAGTGTAAGTCTGCTTGTATCAGTGTCATAGGAAAAGTAGAACATGACTGAGCAAGAAGGGGAAGATATTACTCTTCCAGGATTGTGAAAATGATCTTCAACATTTTAATTCTGAAAGTTGCGGAAATGCCAAATGACGGGATTGGCTTACAAGAAATCCAAGAGTTATAAATGGCTCTGACAAGATTTGGCCTTGTGGAAAATTGTGGTAGAGAGCAAGAAGTCATTTATTGCATGTAACGTGTTTTTAAAAACGATGGAGATTTTCTTTCAGAAAGTGGCGGGCTGAAAGTAATAATAGCACAAAAGAGTGTAAGCTGTTCATAGGACATCCTTGGACGTCATGGAAAGTAAGTTAACTTTAAGGAGTTCTGAATTTTGATTTCTGATGTTGTATGGGTTTTTTAAACACAATCATTTTGATTGTGTTTTTTTTTCCCCGCTGTTACATGATGAATACCTTCAAGTCACTGTTTTTAGTGAATTTTGATACATTCTGAGAACAGCAAAAATAAACCATTTAACATGTATAATTAATTCTGTACTGTTTGCATTTATGATGTATATGTAGAACTGTGTAGGAGGCATGGAGAAGGTGAGGCTTCTGTAAGTGTCAAAGTTGTTGCATGCAGTGCTGCACTTCTGCGTATTCTTTCATATGCTAGACTACATCTGCACAATGAGATACCTAAGCAAAGGAAACGCAAGTGATGTGATTGAGAAATGAGCAAAATAAATTGCATGTATTTCAATTAGATCACCTGTGTTTCCTATCATTACGAATCACATTGTGCAGATCAAGTTTAGGTCTGTCCAGGGAAACATAGGAGGTTTGGACTTTGTTGAAGAGTGCAGTGGACATGACTCACTTCATTGGTAGACCTTCACATGTATTATGTCCTCTATTCTCTTCAACAACTCGAAATTTCATCTGCAACCCTGAGTAGGCCTCACCTGAAACAAAACTCTGGATAGTAGACATCTTATTGGCATCCTGAAGCAATTATTTAAAATTTTAGTGTCTTGCGACACTTTTCTGAAACAACAGCAATGCAAAATATGCACCATGTTTTAAGATAGGCCTCACTTCATCTGCATCAAGATACTGTTAGTTTAAAATGTATATCTTTAGGACTGTGTAGGGGGCCTGGAGAAGCAGAAGCTTCTGTAAGTGTCAAAGTTGTTGAAAAACTGTTTGTCCTTCAATCTTTGCCCTTGTCTTTTGTAATTTTTAAATACATGTTTTAATATTTTTCAAATGTTTGTTCTCTCTTTCACAGATTGAAAGTATAAAAACAAAAAGTGAGTAATTTAACGACAATTATAAGGTAAATATTTTGTACTCTTTTCGTTACATTTCTATCACATTGAACTACTATTAGTTCCACTGCTTCATTTCTTTAATCCTCAGTTTCCTGCCTTTGCTACTTCCCTCATTCCTTTCTCTATTACATACTTACTCAACTCCTTCCACTCTTTTTCTCAGTCCCTCTCTTCTCATAGTTCCTCACTCTTGTTCACTCACTCCGTCTCTATTACTCTTAGTGTCTTTGACTGATCACTGTATCACTATTTGTTCATAATGCTTTCTCTGTGTAGTTGAAGCACACTAAGGGGCATATTATGAACACAGCCAATAAAATTATTGCTGTTTTTATTGGCAGAAAACTGGTGCAAAAGTAGTTTTAATGGCAGTTTTCTGCCGCAAAAGCAGCTTTAGCGACACATTTCTGCCAATAAAAGCTGCAAAACTTTTATTGCCTATGTTGATGATATGGCTCTATGTTACTTACATTTCTTTGCTGTTTCAATTAATCTTTTTCTGTTATTTTTTGTTTTTTGTTTTCTATTTTTTCTCTCTGTTATTCCCCATGTTTTAATCTTATTTTGAACATTCACTCACATTCTCCAAGAAACTCTTCTTTGTTAATGTTATACTCTCTTTTTTAGGTCGAGCGACCTATCTCAATGCGCATGTGCGCATTGAGATCGGGAGCTCGATCTATTGCAGCTTAAACAGAGCTTACCGAGATCAGGCGATTCCCAGGCGATTTCTTCCAGTGCACGTGAAAGCGCGTGCACAATGCCACCAGCCGCTTGCCTCGCATTACCACATCAAAGGCAAGACGGCCTCGTCTCAGGCCCCTGCTGCTTCACACCCTCATGCCGCTCTCCCCGCTCCGCCCCCTCCCCTGCCCGCCGTGTCGCATTTCTCCTCCGCCGGCCGTACTTTCACTTTGACGGCCGCAGGCCATCTCTCGTGTTTCTCCTTGTTATTGTTCGAGTGTTTCCCTGGCTCAGCGTGGTGCCCGATTCATGGACATTTACAGACGCTCTGGTCTCTGTTATTGTATTTCCAGGACATGGTGACATTCTGCCGCAGCAGCATTAGGGCTGTACATAAAATGCCATGCGATAATTCACTCTAGTTTTACTTAGGCTCTCACAATGTTTTTAAGTAACGTGACAGCTGCAACATATTTAAGTGCCCAGACAGCTACAACCACACTTGTGAACAGCATTTCTTACCCCGCTCGGTAGGCGGGGTCATGACTTCATTCAAATGGTGAACAATGGCATGGGAGTCAAGAACATCGCAGAGTAGGGTTATAAGCTGGCCGGTGCTTGTTCTACATTGGCATGCAGCTCTCCCTTTGAAGACTAGATTCCTGTTTGTATTCCCCAGTCTAATATAAACAAGCATTTTTTATACTGCAATCAAAATAAAATAAAGCGGAACAGGACCGTAAATTACGTGTGACGTACATTGCATACAAACTGAGGATTCACGTGTGTTTGTCTATACACTCCAGCACCCGCTTACACATACAGTGGTACCTACACAGCAGCACACACACACTAACAAGCATAGATAGATACACAGCACAGCGTGGGACACGCACACAAACACAGTGGCTCACACACGCACACTCACAGTAGGCCACATACAGTAACTCGCTGTACACACACGCGCACACACACGCAGTACATCACGCTCCACATACACAGGCACTCAAGGTTAAATGCACACGCATAAAGTGGCACAGACACAGAGTGAGTCACACACAACTGCAAGGTCAGTAATTGTCAGGTACAAACCCACTCGCAAACAGCGTGACTCACAAGCGCAGTAGTGCATACCCTCACACTGTTACATGCTTAAAGTGGCACACAGTCTAAGATGCAGTGACACATAGACTATTACTATGAAGCACACACACTTAGATAGACATACCTAGGCACGTGCACACGAGCACTCCTAATTTCAGATTTGGACGTAGCATTCGCTGCGTTTTGTAGTCTGAGAGGCATTTGAAACACACAACCACCTGCCTTTAGCTCATACACTCAGAAGGTGCCAGCACAGGGCTCCCTCCTATATCCGCCTTAATGCGCTCTTGTTCTGCCAATTAATTAGCCTCCGAGGGTGGGAGCGGTCGCTCTTGTGATCCCCCCGCCTGCCGGGAGGCTCGGGCACATTACAGACGGAATAGCAGTGGTCCCCACGACACCAGCTGCCTAATAACTGAGCTGCCTGCAGCCCGGCAGAGCACAGCTGGGACCTGTCCCACCAGGCTCGGCACCAACAGCTCCCCTAATCAGCCGGGCCAGCCGGCCACTGCGAGCCGCTCTTTAGTGGGCAGATGGTGTGACTTTGGACACTTTTACCTGCGTTAAAGTATTGCATGCCTCCCTCGCCCCCCCCCCCTCACTCCCCTCAAACTATACACCCCTGCTTTCAAGTGGAGGCTGGAGGGCATCTTACTCATTCTAGAGACTAATTACAACTCTGATTTCTAGTGTTTATTTGGAAGGGGCACAGAAGTTGCAATTGTGTGTTGCATTATTTCTTATCAAGCACGTAGCAGCAAACACCTGGGTAGGTCAAATGCATGAGAGTACTTTTCTAGGGTTTATCCCAAGCTCAAGCATTTAAAAGTACTTTGAGATGTGATAAATGTCCAAGATCACACAGGGTGTGCCTGCAATGACACTGTAATTGTGCCCAGCTATCAGGTTTTACAATTTGCACTTCAGCCGCTGGATGGTAGGTAGGATTTGTAAAGTGTGCCCAGGATCACACAGTGTGGTCATGCAGCAGTTTAATTGTCTACTGGACCAATAAAACTAACATTGTCCAGTATACCAATCAAAATTGATCTCCAAAGACACCAGGCAAAGCAGACGCTCCCTCAAACAGATCACCAAGCGCAATTTACCCTACTTACAGCCTAGCCTGTTCTCTGTCGAGACTTTAGCAATCTTTAGAGCACAAGATAAGATCTTTTCACATGGAAGAGTCAGACGTATTGCAATACTACTTAAGAAACAAGCATTGGCATAGACAATAGGTCTCGCCTTTGGACCTTATACGTGTTTAGCCATGCAACAGTTGATGTTGCTGCACCAAGGATATTATGCTGCATAACTAAATACTTAGAAGGTCCCAAAGGCGAGACCTATTGGCTATGCCAATGCTTGTTTTTCTTTCACTTCGTTATCTATTTTGTTTTTCACAATTATACCCTCTTCTGTCTTTTCTTCGGTAAATAGATCTATTAAACAGTATCTCTTCTTTACTCCCTATAGCTGTCTTTCTTTTAACATCACTCTCTGTTTACTTTCCTTATACTTACACTTTTAAAAAAAAAAAAAAATGTTTTGGTTAGCTCCCGGTCCGCGTACCGGGAAGCTAACCCGGGAGCGAACCAAAAGAAATAGAGCTTGTCAGAGTGCTAAACATTGTAGCAATTTTTTTTGAAAGGGAAGGTAGTTCTGAAAAGAACTTTTTTTTTAATATTTTTGTTGTTTTATATATATTTTTTTTTTTTTGAACATTTTTTGTTTTTTTTGTATTTTTTGAACGATTTTATATTTTTTTTGGTTTTTTTGGGGGGGGGGGAAACAACAAAAAACAGGCGTTGAAAAGGGCTCAACAGGAGCAAAAAAAAATTACTGGGGGCGGTTAGGGCAATCATGGTGTTCATATGAAAGGTTGAGTGCATTGATGCTCATGTTGCCACAAGCTAATAATGCACGACAGTGCATACATAAATGTATCATATGCCCAAAATTTTCTTGGATATTTGCCACAGTTTCCCGTGCCTCCTCTGGTGTTAAAGAAACCGGTATTGTTGGTCTGGCCACAGGAGTTGGTCTAGGATTGTCCAGCATATCCCTTAATTCCGCCCGGCTGTAATTTAGGGGATGTTTCCTCGTCATGTGCCTATGCATGGTGTGATTACCATAACTGTATTTTTTGTCCGTCCCTCTGGACAATTGTTCCTTGCATATGAGGCAGGTGACATACCTCGCGTTGACTTTTTTTTGTCCACGAGGCATCGAAAAAAACTGCCAGATGAAACTGGCTTTCTTTCTGGAAACCCGGGGCAACTCTTCCAGGAATTGTGGTTCTTCTCCCTCCTCATCCATTTCTTCATCTTCCTCCTCAGTGTTGGTAATCACCTGGGGAGGTGGTCCTCTCTTCCCATGAGGAGGTGGAGGTGGTGGTGGGGGTCCACCAGCTGAAGCAACCAATGAAGCCATTTTCACACAAGCAAAATAGGTCTTCCAACAAGCAAAATAGGTCTTCCTCTCACAATGATGAAAGTCAGAGTGAGGAAAGAAGGAGGGGTTTTCATCATTTGGAAAAAACAATACTTCTCAACCAATGAAAAGTGTTATTTTTAGGTCACCTGACCTAGCCTTCCATAATTATGAAACTAAAAGTGAAATGAACCAATGAAAAGTTTTATTAACAAGTCACATGACCTCTCACGCTCATGTTACGCGCTGCGGAACGCGCCCCGGTTAGCTTCCGGGTCGCTAAGCTTCGCGCCCCGGTCCGCGCCCCGGGACAC
Organism: Lissotriton helveticus; assembly: GCF_964261635.1. Classification (NCBI taxonomy): domain Eukaryota; kingdom Metazoa; phylum Chordata; class Amphibia; order Caudata; family Salamandridae; genus Lissotriton; species Lissotriton helveticus. The sequence goes on from NC_136069.1 coordinate 688,825,826, forward strand.
TTCCGGGTGCGCTAACGCGATACGTCACAAGACGCATTTCGCGGCAACGCGATACGTCGCGCTTTCGCGCCGCGGATCGCTTCCGGGGAGCTGCGTTTCGCGCCTCGGTCCGCGCCCCGGGGCACTTCCGGGTGCGCTAACGCAGTACGTCATAAGACGCATTACGCGGCAACGCGATACCGTCACTATGTTGATTTCTTACCGGTTCGCGGACCGGATCGCGGAATCAAATTGAGCTAACGGGAAGCTTCCCGGTTCGCGGACCGGGAGCGAAACAAAAAAAATATTTAAAAAAAATTATTAATAAACATATAAAATATATTTTTGGATTTAAAGAAGAATACATTTTACAGCTAGAGATATTAGCTTTTAAAAAACCAATGACATTCATTGAAAAAACCATAGGTTATAGACCATATATAGTTAGGAATTAGCATTTACAAAACCTTGAAAATTCACTGAAAAAACCATAGGTTATAGACCATATATAGTTAGGAATTAGCATTTAAAAAACCTTATTTTACTCACACAAAACCAATGAAATTCCATATATAGTTAGTTGTACTAACTATATATCGCGCACCCGCAATCCACTGCTGATCATGTCACATATTACATCATTCATGACATGGTCAGTGACATCACTGATGACATCACTGATGACATCTCAAATGACATCACTGATGACATCACTGATGACATCTCAAATGACATCACTGATGACATCTCAAATGACATCACTGATGACATCACTGATGACATCTCATTTGACATTACTGATCACATCACTGATGACATCATTCATGTGATAATACGATGAACCTCTTCAGACTCTAATATAACCTTAGATACACTCAGTGTAAACACAGACTCGCAGATTGTCACTCATCCATGAAGTTACACACACACCTAGTCAGTCATGCAAACAATCAATCACACCTCCATTTCCTTAACTATACAGTTAAACACACCTTACTTATTCAAACATATACTAAACATATTTACTCACTTATACAATCCTGGATACAAGAGCACAATGATCCATACAGCCACTCACACATTCACTGGCTCTTATGCACAGTTATTTATATATGTCAACTCTCACATGTACTGTGTTTTACATATGTACTTACTTTGACATGTAGCACTGAGATATCCATTCACTCACCAATACAGTCATGCACACAGTCAACCACCCATACAGCTGTTTCCACATGCACTTTTGAACCCATACATTATGCACAGAGTCATACACCTTCCCAGCCACCCACACACACTCCCAGTTTCCCATACAAATGCTTGGGCAACCAATCAATAACCCATATAGTTACTCATATAGCTACTGATCAAAACATGCAGCAGTTTACAGAACAACAGACATAATGATGCACAAATTAAGACAGTTTAGTCACTAACCCATGCACTCAATGAGACACATTTACCCACTCACTCATACAGTCAGTCAGTCATGCACCTACTAAATCCTTCATCCAGACACTTATACATCCACTCATTCTTCAATATGTAAGACATATTTTAACTTTACAGAAAAATACAGTCACTGGATGTTGTCATCAGTGATGTCATCAGTGATGTCATTTGAGATGTCATCAGTGATGTCATTTGAGATGTCATCAGTGATGTCATCAGTGATGTCACTGACCATGTCATGAATGATGTAATATGTGACATGATCAGCAGTGGATTGCGGGTGCGCGATATATAGTTAGTACAACTAACTATATATGGAATTTCATTGGTTTTGTGTGAGTAAAATAAGGTTTTTTAAATGCTAATTCCTAACTATATATGGTCTATAACCTATGGTTTTTTCAGTGAATATATATATATATATATGTATATATATATATATATATATATATATATATATATATATATATATATTCACTGAAAAAAACCATAGGTTATAGACCATATATAGTTAGGAATTAGCATTTACAAAACCTAGAAAATTCACTGAAAAAACCAAGCATAGCAGTTGACACCAGAACTGTTTTCAAATTGAAAACCAACAACCTCCCCAGTATTGGTCACATTTCTTCGTTTCCGGCCTACCACACGTTTCTCAAACAAGGATACTGAGGCAAATGTGGCGCATACTCTCTTCTTAACCTATTGTATTCCTTAACACAATCTAGATCCGCACAAATGTTTGTGACATCACACTCAATCAAGTACAATCCCGATAAAGTTCTAACTCGTGACAATGCCACATATGCCATACCCTCCTTGAACACAGAACTGCCAATATTCACCAATGCACAGTCTACACTTAAACCTTGCGATTTATGGATTGTCACCGCATATGCCAAGCAAACAGGAAACTGCTTACGACGAACATATAAGTCTTTTACAAGCAAAAATCTAGCAGAACAACGAGCAATTAGCTGTACTTCCTCAATGCCATCAAATTTAATTTTTAAAAATTCAATTCCATCTCTATTTCTGTATTTCACAAAATCAACAACATTACCCATTGATCCATTTACCAGACCTCTTTCAACATGTAAATTCCTTCTTAAAATTATACGGCAGTTCAAGCACACATTCAGAGTCTTTTCAAAACCCGCAGTTTTAGATATACTCTTCTCTAATGAATCCAATTTTGTTTTCAGATTCTCAGACAAAATAATTGTTGATCCCATATGCTCTACTCTGTCAATAGCTTCCAGTTTCACAATCTCTTGCTTTTCTAAATGCAACATTTTGTTGTTGAATTTGGCACATTCTGCAAGAGTTGGCATCAAACATATTCCAGATTTTTTCTCAGTAACTTTCTGAAAAATATTCTCAGGCACAACATCTTCGTCTGGATATAAATTTGCCAGTAATCGTGCATGTAAAGCTTCTTTCCCATGCTCGGTCACTTTTCCAATTCTAACATCTTGTAGAATAGTCTTGTAAACTTCATCCTTTGCCTGACGCATATTTTCATGCAGTTCAGCATAATTGAAGTTTAACCATATATTGACATTGCCAATGCTCCCTAAGCACTTCCTGGTATCTTCATGCGTGAGCATTTTGAACACAGGTTGCCCTTTCACTGGTGTCAGCTGCAGAAGATCTCCGAAAACAATGATGTGTTTGCCACCAAATAACACATCATACTCTGTTTTGAGAACTTCTTGCATTCTCAAATGCACAAAGGCAAGCATGACATTGGAAACCATGCTTACTTCGTCAATGATAAGAAGTTTCATTTTCCTCAAGACTCTTGAAACTTCAAAACAAGCATCTCCAGATAGCTTGTGATATTCTAATTTGTTGTCATGCTCCACTGGCAGCATCAGTAAACGATGTAAAGTAATCCCTTTAATGTTATGTGCTGCCAGTCCAGTTGGAGCGGTGACAACACAAGACAGCGATGACTCTGTCCTTTCCTGCAAATAACATGAAATTGCTTTAATAAGGAAACTTTTTCCAGTTCCCGCTTCTCCACTCACATACAGTCGGACAGGCTTCAACGACGTACATGAGCACTCTTTCTTGTCATGACTTAATCCATGATCAATTTGCATGGTAAGTTCGTCATATATTTTCCTCTGCTCAACGTTGAGTTGTCTTTCCAACTCTTCTAAGTTAACTGCATCCTCCTGAGCATGTGCCATGGCTCTTTCCACTTCATTCATAGCAGTGGCATTTCGATAAGAGGTCCTCCTAGTGGATCCTGACTCAATGAAGCAGAACTCTGACTGTCCTGAGAACTGTCTCTGGCAATCTCGGCTGCAATCGTTGCTTCCTGCTCAATTTCCACATTCAACATTTCTGCATATTTGGGAAAAGCAGGACATTCTATGGTCTCCTTGGCAGCATTGAATGAGTCTTCGTAACAAAGGAAATCTCCAAGCAGTTCCTCTTCTGCACGCCAAGGCTTAAAAAGTTGCAAAAGTGCTAAATAGAAAAACTCCTTTTTTTCAGGAGATTCGCCACTCAATTTTCGATGGTTTATCAAGTGGCATTTTCTTTGCTTGACCAGACATCCCTCACTTCCTATTACAGCATACACTCCTTTCTCAGTATCTTCTTTGATGTTCCTCTTGAATATGTAATTTTGCAGAACCTCATACAGACAAACATTCTCGAGGTGACTGCTTCGATTTGGATAATATGTATCCAACATGTTGGTCTTCAAAATGTCGGTACTGTTTGGCTCCTTTTCCGCCAAATACTCAATTTCCCGCACAGGTTTCAGAACTCGATTACGCGTTGCAGCAAGACCAACACTCGCCCAAACGATACTCCTGGACTTGGCATAGAGACTTGCTGAAGACAACCGGTCAGAACATTCGTAAGCTCCGATTTCTCGATGCGACAACATCTTCAGACTGAAACTGTACAACTTCTTGCTGAGGCTCTTTTCATGGGAAATGTCCTCCCACATATCCTTCAATTCTGTCTTCTCTTTTTTGGTGATGTAAGATGTCACATACCGAGCCACAGCCATACAGTTATCAGCCACAAACTGTATATCCATGTTAGCATTCCACATGGACAAAATCACCGGGTTGTAGTCGTTGATGTACTTAGACTCTTCGTTCCTCTTCAAATTGTATGTGTTTTTAGGTGATTTCTTCATCACATTATGTCGCAGCGAAGACATCAAACTGTTCACTCTTCCTTTAGAAATCACCGTTCGTGGAAAGCCGAAACGACATTTGGTGTAGAACTTGTCTTTGTTCCGGAATTTACGACGACAGTACTTTCCACATCGATGGCTTTGGAAACGTAGAACTTTTTCTCTTAGGCTTTTTTTCTCCTTTGCGTTTGGAACAGCACACGTAGAATACTGTTCTATGAAACTCATCACTGAGTCTTCTGCATCCGTTCCAAATTTAGGTGCATCCTTGATCCACAGCAACATATGTATATGAGGAGCACCTCTTGCTTGGTACTCCTTCCTCCAGAAGAAATCCAACACCTCTCCAAGAGGTGGATTCTTCTTATTCATGATGAAAGACATCATACCTTCAAATCTATGATTGAAGTACCTACATACATTGACTGGATCCAAAGAGCACAGTTCTCCGGGTGTCTTGAATTCGATGTTTTCTACGTTAGCATTTGCCTCTCGTAGAAATTCAAGTAAGTCTTCCCAGCCATACTCAGCACAGCTCAAAGTGAGGAACCATGTGGGAGTTCCTAAGTTCCTCAGCATACATTTTAAATCACCATGACGACGGTACCAGTACTCATTAGTACCACGCTGACACGCCATGAGATTAATCAGGTGAGAATCCAAAATACTGTCTTGGACATTGACTTTATCCATAAAGTCACTTGCCGAGATGTTTTGCATGTGTATACCACTTTTCAAGATGTGGTTCACTGCATATGACAGTCCAGACAGATCGCTTTCAAACAGGAGATGAAACAAATAAGGAATGCATTGTCGAAACCTAGGATCTCCTGCATACAATCGCAAAGTCCGGTATTCAGAAGCAGGAATTTGATGAGGTCGCTCATCATATCTTCCTCCCTGACCTGTTGGAAAAAGCTGTGGGAAACACCGAGCTTCCAAACTTTCCTCCCAAACACTAATGGGACTCCCTTTCGCTTGTTTCATTTGAAACAACTCAATAGCATTCCCCATGACTTCCTTGGAATGCAAAGGATGAACACTATAATGTTCATATATTTCTTCACTAGTACAGGGTTCTACTTTCTCAATTTGACCAGCACACAAATCGCTATCCTCTTCCTCACTTACTTCCTCTTCTGCAACATATACATTTTTATAGTATTTATTATATTTTTTCAAATACAATGTTGCCCTTTTGACTTTCCTAACATCTACTAAATCTTGCCATATTTTCTTATTCTTTGTCGGAACCCCATTAACTAAGATAACAAGAGGTTCTTCTTCCACTTTTTCTACTCCAATTGTGTTAATGTTTTTCTTCAAATCTAGAGGCAAATAAACAACTCTTACCTTTAATCCTCTCTGTAAATCTGATGGAGGCAATTTCCCTGTCTTTGGCTCCATTCTTACAATAGCCTGAAAGGGATGGATACTTTGAATCAAAATAGATTCATAAGTATTTAAATCCTTCAATTCAGAAGGAATCTCAACCAATTCCAGATTATTATGAACTGCTCTAGCAGGCATCTGGTTTTGATTTAATTTGTTACAACAATAAGTACACACACGTTGATCCAATCCCAAATCAAAACAATTTTCTACTATCAAGTATGTTGTAAAATCCTTCCATTCACTATTATTTTCCCTTTCACTTTTTCCATATAAATCCACTAACTTAGTCTGATTCTTATAATAAGTGCGTCGACAACACACACAAGTGAAATTTGGCCTCTCACTTGATTTCACCTCAAACGTCGCAATTTCCCTCTGGAAATTATCTGTACTGGAAACCTGTACACTATCTTCCACATTACTCTCTTCTTCTTGGTCAATTTCAACATTCTCCTCTTTACATCCAAAGTAACAAAACTCAATTTCTTCACATATATTCTTCACATCTATTTCAGAACCATGCAAAAGAGCAGCGCATATTTGTTTAAGCATAATTGCTGGACTCTTAGCATAATACAACATTCTAACTAATTTCCTCACTTTATTATGATGCACTGCTACCATCCTGAAATGATGAAAAACACTCTGGCATACTCTCCTGGAAAGACAAGCCAGTGAATGACCATGCAAATCTATCACTTCTCTCACTCTGCAAGGATCTAATTCTTGCAACAACATCATTTTCTGCTTCAAACTTTTCTTATTAAATGACCGTATAAAATCACAAAGCAAATTGATGGAATCCTGTCGTACACTGCAAATACTACTACACTTCCAGGTGTACACAGGACCCTTAGGACGTCTCCCTAAAACCTCATTACCTAACACCTCTTCTATCTCTGTTGTCACAAGTTTTTCTTTTTCAACTGGACAACCATCTTTCACTTCATAAGCTCGACCACTGGTGTCAACTGCATGCACCAAATCATTATCCTGGAAATAACTCTCCTCATTAAAAAATGCCTCAGAGCTTGAACTATGCATCCATTCTCCAGAAAAAACTTCACAAAAATTACTACGATTAACTATTCTCTTCCATCTACTATTTCTTTTGAAATCATAAATTGCCTTGTTTAGCTTCCTAATTCTATTGATTGTCAAAATAAATAACTTACGTTTAATTTCAAATGCCTGATCAATAACTTTCTCAACTATTTTTTTTCTCTTATAAAAAACCACTTTCTGTTGACCTTTCTTAATATTTTTTAACAAATTGCCAATTATCCTGTTGCGGAACATTCGTTTACGAATGTCCCTAAACTGTTGTTTCCTTCTACTTTCATGCATAGAGTTATCTCTTACTCTAGCAGTAACATTTCTCATTGGCCTTTCCTTACCGTTTGAATTGCTTCTCCTTTTCTGGACTGAAACATTTTCTGTAGTAATATTTTTTTTACTAGAGATATTTCTTATGAACGTTTTTGTACTCTTACCCGGTGCTTTCTTGGTGACTTGACAAATCTTTTTGTTAGAGGACTGCTGCTTTTTTTCATTCACCTGCTGTCTTTGACGTTTTGCAGCCTTTCTCACTCTTTCTTTGCTTGGCATCCTAAAATCTTGAAATAATCTGCAGTTGAATCTGTGGTAAAATATAATAAAAAATGTTTTTAACCACTATTACCCAACAGTAAATTATTAACAGTCATCAAAAACTTAACACACTACTTAACATTTTTACATAGAAGAATTTTTTGTACATGGCAAATTTAGAATACAGAAATAGCAGAAAAGAAATGGAATTTATATTCATTTCACCTGTGCTGTTTTATATATGAATCTGATCTAATTTTATGACCATATTTTAATATTTTATTGAAGACACTACACATAACCTGTTTTTGAAGGTGTCTTTATTTTTAAATTAAACGGTTTACATATTTACTTTTTATTTATTATAAATTTATAAAATAAATGTTTATAGTTCCATAGGCTCAAGCACGTCAGCTTCCCATCCTATGTCATACAATTCTGACAAATCTGCATCCTCATCACGTTCTTCTTCATCCTCAGGATTGAAATCATCCAAGGGATCAACATCCACTGATGTTTCAATTACGAGTTCAATGATGAGGTCGAAATCAACTGATTGCTGATTGTCGCTCATGTTGATGTTGTCTTTATCTTTAAAGAAAGATAACAACAATGAGATGTTGCACAGTAAGAGACAAATCTCAGAGATTATAATAGTAAAATTGTTTAACAAGAGTAACATTTTGCAGCTATTATTTAACCATGTCCAACGATGCTGAGGAGCAGAGGAGGTGAAGCCTATCTCCAATTTTTCACTGAACAGGACTCATCTCTTCTTAACCTTGGATAAACCTCACCGACTCTGTGTCCCCTGCACATAATTAAATGTAAAGGGGCAGATTTATATTAACTAGCACATCCCCAGGGATGCACCAGTTAACGTGCACCGCTGCTCTGCCACCCACGGTGTGCCGCATTTACAATCAGATAGGACAAAGCTGCATCAAAACCCTGCGCCTGCTTGAAGCAGGCATAGATCTTGACGCAGGTAGGCTGAAAGCTAAAGCAACAACTAAGTGTCGTGTGCAGAAGTTGCAAAAAAGGAAAAATGGCGTTTAAACCAGTAATGAGCCCATGCTAACTTAACACAGTGTAAAGATATCCAGGATCTACATCAGTTTGGGGTTCACGAACCTGGCAGGTACAAGGCACTGAGGCTTTGCACCGTGCAATCTCATCCCAAATCATATGTTGTTTGTGAATGAAACAATTTCCCAGACCAAATGCTTTGGATTGGCTACTTCTAAAAAATTAAACACCCCTACTATCCCGGAGTTAGAGGAATATGATGGTTGGAGTAATTTTACTCGGTTGTCCATTAAAGATTTACAGGCCCTACTCCGTAATTCTTCCTTTAACATTTCCAGTATAAATCCAAAAGGTTGGCTGCTTTGGCAACGTGCCTTATCCACGGTTTAATAACGCTGCCTTTTGCTTTATATAAGTTTTCAAATTGTATGAAATATATACCAATAGGTTGTTATGAACCTTTAGGTAGTGGTTTTCTTCATGAGGTCTGGTCGCTTCCATACACATACAGATTTTCAAAGATGATCAAGAAGTTTATCTGAATGGAGAGGAATGCACTGAGACACCAGATCATTCACTAATGTGTACGCACATACAGTTACACGGTTCATGCAACAAACACCGACCAAATATGGCTTGCGTGTTGCAAGGCACGCCAGTTCCTGCTATCATCCCCACGTTCAAGTTGTTGGAAAATGGTAGTTATTTGATGCTCAATAATGAAGATTGTTCTGGGTTAATTAAAAGTATTCCTTTTATCGTAACAGTAAGTGAACGGGTTATTTGCTGCAGAAATGTTCTATTTCCTCCCACACATGAACATAGGGAGTTTTCAATCTGGCCACAAATACCAACCTTGGGAGCACATTTCAACGGCATGGCAAGAATAAGAGCTCTTTTGTCTCAGAGAGAGGTGGCCTTGAGTTCGGCCCGTGAAACTTTCGTGCTTCACATAGCGAACACCCGTACAGAGGTGCAGACCCTTTTAAATACTGATTCGCCTTTGCATTTCAACGACATGGTTCGGACTATCTTTAACACGTCCTCCACAAAGGGCCTGGCGCACTTTTTTAAAGTTGTTACCAGTGGTCTCGTGACTTCATTTGAGAAAATCTTTGGAGTCATCCCTGCTTTCTTTCATTCTATTTTTTCCACTGTGCTTGGTGGATTCCCATTTTTACTTGCATTACCAACGGACGCTCTTGTGCTTTTTTACATTTTTAAATATGGATGTCCCTCCTGTGCAAGCTCCCGCCCTGCAGCTGCTGACGCTGTTCCGCAATCGCATGCTTGAATATTATGGCACAATGCCGTTGGCGATATTAAGCACGGCATATGGATTATCTTTTCGATTCTCCTACTTCACCTGTGTCCAGCCTGTATTTTACTGCCTGACCTGTGATTTCGATTGGGCCATTGATTTGTGTCTCTGCGGACCGGTTTCTCCTGACGTCGACTTTAATCAGCTGATGAGTCCTATCATTACTCACGAGTTGGTTTGTCCTGGCGAAAGGATTATGGCTGTGGCATTGATGCATGGACTAATTGGTCCCTGGAATTTACTGGCGGCAACACAGTCTTTCTTGGAACAGAGCTTTCTTGAAAACCCACCGAGCTGTCCTCTGATGGTGATAGAGGATCCGGTGCTGGGAGAGCACGTATGTTCTTTTCCGCTTTTAAATTGGATGGCTGAACTCTTTTCGGATGAAGACGGTGACTTCCTATTAGAGGCTGTTGCAGCTTATTTTGCATACACAGTTATGTCATAGACCTTTTTCATGTTTGATATGCTGAGTACTAGCATTTCATTGACAATTCATTGACTTATTTGTCAAGTTTTTATTATTTAGCTTGCCAATTGGCTTAAGCCTCGATAAAGTAGTTGGCTGTTTTATTTTTCTTTAGCATTACATTTTGCTAGTTTTTAATGTTTTACCTTGCGGACCGTGCACATATAAAGTTGCAATCTGCTCTCATGAGATGGCACTTCTATTATCTTATTCAGTTCGTTTCCGTATCATGGGGAGGTGTCATGTAGATCCTGGATATCTTTACACCGTCTTAAGTTAGCATGGGCTCATTACCGGTTTAAACGCCATTTTTCCTTTTTTGCAACTTCTGCACACAACACTTAGTTGTTGCTTTAGCTTTCAACCTAATAGTTCATCGTGATTTATATGAGAATAATATGTTATTGCTCTACTATCTGCTTTACTTGTTAAACTATATCTGTACAGCGAGTGCTGAAGTTTCAAGAACAACACGATACAGAATTGTTATGAGGTCTGATCTCCACGACTTCATACTCATAACATAAGTGCAGCTTCTGCCAATTCTGGGCATGAGGTGGGTTTTATATTGCTTTGCCGAACACACATACACAACACTTGATGCGGTTCACATGAAGAGAGAGCTGGTGTATGCTGATGTGATTCCTTCAAATCTAAGACACTAAAGTATGGGCACGCCCTAAACCAACACAAAGAGACATTCTTAGCAAATAATATAATATGTGTATTAGGGAGGGTGAGATATAATCAGCCGCGGGCTGTGGAGGGAGTTACGGTGGGGCAGGGAGGCGGGGAGGGGGAGGGGCAGGGTGGAGCCCTCTCCACCCTGCCCCTCCCCCTCCCCGCCTCCATGCCCCACCGTAACTCCCTCCACGGCCCGCGGCTGCTTATAAGTGTTGCTAACTCTTATTCATTTACAGCATGTTAACATACTGTCACCATTCGCTTCTTATGTACTAGTAACTATGCTGGTAATTTTGCTACTGATAATATGTGTACTTGTATTATCTAAGATACTACGCCTGAGAAGACGGCATTAGTAAATAAACATTTCAAATACACATGTGTTCTTCTTAACTCCATGTTCTGGTTTCTAAGAAATATATAACGACCGACTTTTCATGAGTTCCACGTATCCTGAGGTACTATAAGTTCATATTCTGGATTGTCTAAACATTGAGAGTTTGTTATATCCAATGTGACACTGTACCTAGCTTGCTAAGGGGTTTTTGATTACTAAGGTGAGTTTTGGGGCACCCTAATTCGCCGAGGTTCCAATCCTCTGTCCAAAGTTCTGTGTGAGAACAGAAACCCTGCGACAGGGGCACCCCTGAGCCTTGCTGGAGCTTCATCACACTTGCGATACAACTCCAGCAATGCGCCACCTTTACGGCACAGATACGTCACGCATCTGTGCTGTTTTTGCCCCATGATGCGCCGCATTGTAAATGCAGCACACCATAGGTGACGGAACAGCGGCACAGAATGACTAACACATCCCTGGTGATGCGCCAGTCATCATAAATCTATCCCTATGCTTCTTATCTTGTTAGAGATGAACCGCCATATGTATCATCAAAGTTTTTTGCATTTCCTAAATAGCGAACTTTAAGGAATAAATAGCGATTCTTTACCATTCCTAGTTTGCGATGAGCTATTTGCTAATTACAAATTACCCATTCATTTCCATGCAGCAGGAGGCCCATAGGAATGAAGGTGCAATTTTCGATTAGCAATTACCTCATCGCAAATTACGAATTTTTCCGAGGGTGCAGGGGTGTCTCAAGAACACCCTGCTGCACCCCTGAAAAAGAAATTTGGGGGCATATGGCGCACATAAATTTTGAAAACATTCCTTTACCTCAAAAACGATTTTCAACTCATAATTTGAAAACACTGCACATGGGGAAATGACTTAAAATGTCCTTAAGACACATAAAAGCGTTTTTTGATTGCCTTTGCAGCATGTTTCAGTCACCTTTAACATGCCTATGTAACGCAAACATTCAAAATCTAAATTTGCCATGCACAGGTGGGAGCATATTTACAAGCAATTTGCTCCACAGACAAACTTCTTACATTGAAATGGGAAAAATAACATCAGAGACTCTCAATTACCTTATAAAGAAGCAGACACCATTATGTCCTTGTCATCAATATTAAAACCATTGCTTTTTCTCAAAAACGATTTACAAGTCATAATTTGAAAACACTCCACAGCTCCTATGCACAATAACACCCTGTCAGTACTAATACTTCACATTTTCTCCAATTACAATTTCTCAAAGAAACAAACTCTATTTGTAAAACACTTGAGACAAAGCAACATTTGAAAAACACAACTTTCTTCATAATTTTCTCCTTAAAGCACACTATTTTCTATCTAAATTAAAGAAATCTTTTCTCACCTTTTCAAAACAGTCTCAGAAACACACCAATTTGTCTTCAGCAGAGCAAAAGGTATGCACTCCAGAGTCTGCAGCTATCAAAAGCACAGAAATGCTGTAATTCTTCACACATATCTCTCATGTCACCCAATCAAAACTCTTCCCTCACTTTTTTTCAAATCAAAATCCTTCCCCCCTCTGCCCCCTCTCTGCTTTTTCTGCATAGCAACCACCTCTTGCAAGACCTCTGGTGTTTCCAAGTTCACACAACAATGTTGCAATTGAACTCTGAACTCTCAGTGCACCTGCATATCCAGTGCAATCTTTCATTTAATGATTTTTTCTTCGCCACTCAAAATACATCTTTCAACGAACTCATCCATGCACCCTAACTTTCTGTTTTCAGCAATCAAAATCCACCAATCACTCTTACTGCTTCATTAACACAGAAACTCCTCAGTTTTTTTCATTTTACACTCTCATTTTTTCAACTGCCATTTCATTGCCACACTTCATCTGACTGCAGGAGAACCTTCTCTCGCCATGTTTTCTGTCGGGATTGTTGGACATAGTTACATCTATTGGGCTCAGAGGTACGCTGAAAACAGGAATTTACCTAACCTCAATTTACAAGATGTGGAAATTAAGTGGTTTGGCCACAGAGGATTAAAATGTCACCAATTGATACCATTGGTGAAAACCTTTATGCATTTGCCAAAACCTGACCTGTTAATTGTGCACTGTGGAGGTAATGATTTGGGCACTTTGACTGGGGTAGGTCTGGAAATGCTTTTAAAGGACACCTTTGAGCAATTGATGGCACTTTTTCCTCAGACTGCCTTGGTATATTCAAATATATGCCAAAGACAAAAATGGAGGTGGTCGAACCAATTTTGTCCACAAATTGAAAAATCGAGGAAGCATGTAAACAAATCTGTTTCAGCTTACGAGAGACCATGGAATGGGCTCCCTGTACAACAATAACTTGCGTTACTACATGCAAGATATCTACAGAGGAGATGGAGTTCACTTCTCAGATGAGGGCAACAGAATTTTCATTCTGAATTTAAGAATGTGCATTGGTACCTACTTATAAGTACCTAAATGTACCATAAACCCAAAAGCTCTTCTCAGAGCTACCCTACATCTGATCACTCACAATTATTATTTTACTCTAACTTTTTTCACTAATTTTCAAGAAAGTACGCTCCCTGGGGCGCTTCCCGGTTCGCGAACCGGGCGCACTCCACGCAAAAAAACTAAAAAAACGATATATTTTTTTTTTGCCCTACAAGACCCTTTTAAAGCCTCCACATCAAACCTAGGGGGTCAGGGAGGATCTACTATGCCCCCTTATGGTCATTTGCCCCTTCGCTTTGGCCTCCTCTTGTCTCTCGATCCTACCGAGAGACAAGATGGCGGCCGCTACGGACTGTTTGGAATGTTTACAGACGCCGAAGAACCAATCAGCTTCGCAAAGCTCCGTAACACGAAAAGTACACGAAGCGGAGCGCTGTTACAGATATATATCTTTTTTTGAACGTTAATTTCTCAAAATCCACTGGAGCACATATATTGAGACCTAGCAAAGGCACATCGGGCTACCAGTCCCTACAATTTTGCCAAATTTCGTGCAAATCCATTCAGCCGTTCGATTATTATTATTTTTTTTTTTTTTGCCCCGCGGGGCCCTTTTAAAACCTCCACATCAAACCTAGGGGGTCAGCGAGAATCTACTATGCCCCCTTATGGTCATTTGCCCCTTCGCTTTGGCCTCCTCTTGTCTCTCGATCCTACCGAGAGACAAGATGGCGGCCGCTACGGACTGTTTGGAATGTTTACAGACGCCGGAGAACCAATCAGCTTCGCTTCACAAAGCTCCGTTGCGCGAAAAGTCCGCGAACCAGAGCGCTGCCCGGTCCGCTGTTACAGATATATATCTTTTTTTAAACGTTAATTTCTCAAAATCCACTGGAGCACATATATTGAGACCTACAAAAGGCACATCGGGCTACCAGTCCCTACAATTTTGCCAAGTTTCGTGCAAATCCATTCAGCCGTTCGGGCTAAAAGTGAGGCAACCGCCCTATGGAAAACTCAATGTTAAAAACACGTTTACACCCCCCCTGGACGAACCCCCCCCCAATTTTCAGGGGCTGCTCAGAAACAAAATGTGCCATTTTCCTGAAAATTTCAGCCAATTCCGTCCACAAACTCCAAAGTTATTAGACATAGAATTTTCAAAAATCCCATAGAGAAAAAATCCTAACTATATATACCTACTGGCGACCGCCAGTAGGTAATATATATATATATATATATATATTACCTACTGGCGGTCACCAGTAGGTTGTTATGGTTAGGACCTAGTTTCCATAGGAAATCCGCAACATTCTATCGGAAATAACTTTGGCGCCGGTGGACGAATTTTCGCAAATTTCTCAAAGAAGATGGCCTGCTCCGCTCCTTCCCTGAAAATTTAGGGGGGATTTGTTAAGCGGGGGCTGATATAAAAGGGGGGTCCTAAAACGTGTTTTCCCCATGTTAATTTCCATAGGGCGGTTGGACTCACTTTTAGCCCGAACGGCTGAATGGATTCCTACGAAACTTGTCAAAATTGTAGGGAGTGGTAGCCCGATGTGCCTTTGCTATGCCTCAAGATATGTGCTCCAGAGGATTTTGAGTAATTTAGGTTAAAAAAAATATATATATCTATAAGCGTGCCCCGGTACGCGCACCGGGGAGCGCACCCGGCGCGTAACTCGAGTTCGCGCGCGGAAAGCTGATTGGCTCTCGGGTGTCTGTCAACATTCCAAACAGTCCGGAGCGGCCGCCATCTTGTGTCTCGGTAGGATCGAGACACAAGAGGTGGCAAAAACAAAGGGGGAAATGACCAAAAGGTGGCAGGGTAGACCCCCCCTGATCCCATAGGTTTGATGTGGGGGCCATAAAAGGGCTTCGCAGGGCAAAAAAAAATAATTTGATTTTCGCGGGGGGAGCGCCCGGTACGTGCACCTGGGAGCGTGCCGGGGAGCGCACCATGGGGACAACCAAGTGAAACAGTAAAATAATAATTTAAAGTGCTTAGAGGTAGGGTAGCTCTGAATAGAGTTGTTGTGTTGTGTGGGTGATTAAAGTACCAACATGTAGTTACCAATGCAGAGTCTTAAATTCAATGTACACCTTCTTTTCTGTAGATATCTTGCATGTTGTTACAGAAGTTATTGTGGTATATGGAATCTATATCATAGTGTGTCAGGAAAGCAGAAACAGATCCTTTAAGCACTCCTTGAGAAAGCCTATGGGATAATGGGTAGTCTACCCTGCTCCTTTATGATATTTTCAAGTATTACATTTTACTCTCTTCTGAATCTACACAAAGTTGGTGGTGATATGGTGCATTAGAGACAGACAGTGAGAGAAAGGAGGCAGGAGATGAAAAAGAGATGTCAAATACACATTGGAGATAATATAGTGGGAGAAAGGAAGTAACTATGAGCAAACTTACTATGTAACACAAAAAAGTTGCACAGTATACTGTAAGTCTCAGTTTATATTATAATCATTTTGGTAGTATTTCATGAATTACATATAAAAATTAATAATGTCTCGAACAATTTTTAGTTATTAAATATAAATTTATTGTTGAGATTGTTCATAATTTAATAACACTTCTAACATTACATCATCCGGAATGTCCTCTAAGTTTTCATTACATGATTCAAATGATTCAAGACAGTCAATTAGTTGTTGATCTTCAGACTCATCCATGAAATCCAAGTCTTCGTTAAGAATATCTTTATCCATAATTTCAAAAGAAATTGTATTGCTCTCCTCTTTACCTTCCATTTGTTTGCTGTAAATTGCATAAAAAATAACTATATCAGTAGAGTTAGGGCACTGTTGGGTTTAAGTTCAGACAGGTACTTCTGAGTTTTTAACAGTGAAGTTATCTTTGGGCAGTGTATGGTATCAGGCAGGAAGTAGAAATATAAAAAAGTGCATGTGTTGAAGCCTAAGTAAATTTATAATTACACCAGAGAGGCCTAACTCAATCCATAACTATAACAGAGAAGCCTACCTCAATCTATAACTATAACAGAGGGACATTAAATAACTATCAGAAAACATTTTTACAAATTAACTTAAAGTGCCCCTTACAAATTAACAACTTACCTTATTAAAAGGTGATGAAGATAAATGGAGAATGTACCTCAGGTAGTTGTAGTCAAAATGGCCATGTTTCTCTCTCATTTTTCATATATATTCATGTACATAACCAATCAAATGTCAGGAAAAAAAAGTAGAAAATGAAAGTAACATTTTAATTGGTTGTAAATCCTAACACTTCATATGTGTTTTTGTCATGTAATTTACCTCAGGATATTTAGACAGGGCTACAGCCCAAACGGCTCAATCGAATTCCACCAAATTTGGGAAAATGGTAGGGACTGGTATGGAGTAGGGCCTATTCTATATTTGGTGAAAGTCTCTCCAGTGGTTTTTATGTAAATTAACTTTTAAAAATGTTTTGGGAGCGCTTACCGGTGAGCGCCCCGGTACACGTACCGGAAGCGCAACGGGAGTCCTCCATCTTGTGTTTCGGTAGATTTGAGACACAAGATGGAGGACAAACAACGTTGGGAATGGGTGAAAGGGGACACGGTAGACACCCCCTGACCCCCTAGGTTTTCTGAGGGGGGCTTAGAAGGCCCATATAGGCCAAAAAAAACACTGCGTACCGGGGAGCATACTTTGGTGAAAATTATTGAAAAAAGTTAGAGTAAAATAATAATTTTGAGTGATCAGATGTAGGGTAGCCCTGAAAAGAGCTTTTGGGTTCTGTGGCTGATTTAGGTACCTACAAGTAGGTTCCAATGCACAGTCTTAAATTCAGGAGGAATATTCTATTCCCCTCATCTGAGAAGTGCACACCATCTCCTCTGTAGATATCTTGCATGTTGTAACGCAAGTTATTGTTGTATATTGAACCCATTCCATAGTCTCTCTTGTAAGCAGAAACAGATTTATTCACATGTTTCCGTGCTTTCTCAAATTGTGGACAAAATTGGTTGGACCACTTCCATTTCTGTCTTTGGCATTCATTGGAATATACCAAGGTAGTTTGTGGAAAAAGTGTCATCAATTGCCCAAAGGTGTCCTGTAAAAGCATATCCAGACCTACCTCAGTCAAAGTGCCTAGGTCATTTCCACCACAGTGCAAAATTATGAAGTCAGGGTGTGGCAGATGGTAAAAGGTTTTCACCAATAGTATCAATTGATGACATCTCAATCCTCTTTGGCCAATCCACTTGATGTGCACATTTGGTAAATCAAGGTTGTGAAAATTTCTGATAGGTGCATACCTTTGAGCCCAGTGAATGTAGCTATGTCCAATAATCCAGACAGAGTACATGGTGAGAGGAGGTTCTGGTGCAGTCGGATGAAGTGTAGGAATGAAATGGCAGTTGGAACAGTAGGAGTTTGCAAAACAAAAACTGTGGAGTTTCAGTGCTCTTGAATCACAAGCAATGATTGGTGGATTCAGATAGTTGAAAACTGAAAGTTAGGGTGCATGGTTCTGTTCTATGAAAGAAGTAATTTGAATGGTTAAGAAAAAGTCATTAAAAGAAAGATTGCACCTGATAAGCTGGTGTATTGAGAGGTCAAACATCCTTGCTGAGTTCATTTGCAACATTGTAGAATAAACTTTTAACCCTGAGAGGTCAGTGAGGAGGGAGTTGCTATGGTAACAGGCAGAAAGGGCTGAGGGGGGGAAGGGTGTTGGCTTGAAAATAGAGAGGGAAGAGTTTTAATTGGTTAACTTGGGGGATATGTGTGTAGAATTAGAGGTTTTCTGTGCCATTCATGGTTGCAGTGCCTGGAGTACATACCTTTTGCTCTGCTAAAGAAATATTGGTGTGTGTATCTGACACTGTTCTCAATCTCCCAAACCCCCCCTGCCCAAAAACACCTGGTTTAGGAAGTGGGATAAGGCCGTTCTCCCTGGTGTCTGCTCCTCCCTCGCGGCATCTTGCCCAGAGCTTTGTGATCTTTCCCTTCCCACTCAGCTCACAGCCATCAACACCTGGCTGCAAAAGGCATGCAACAGCATTGTTCCCCTTAAGAAAGTAGCCATTAAGCGAGCCCACGCTGCTAATAGGTGGTTTTCCCCCCTTCTTAAAGTTAAGAAGCTGGAGGCGCGCAGAGCAGAACGAGCTTGGCGACGCACCTACTGCCCCCTTCTCAAAGCCAAGTACTGCCTTGTACTCAAGGAATATAAACAAGATATATTAACTGCTAAGGCTGAGTACTTCTCCGGTAAGATCTTGACAGCTGCAAATCAATCGAAGGAAATATTCGCCACGGTGCACGAGCTCGCTGCCTCTGACAGGGTGATCTCCAAAATTCCCCCGTCCCAATCACTATGCAATTCCCTCAATTCCTTTTTTATAGAGAAGGTGGCTCTCATCAAGGCGAACATCCCTCCCTCACCTCCTATCCTGTCCACTGTGGACCCGCATGCCGCCGCCCCACTTCTTACTCACTTTCCCCTTCTGACACGGGACACCCTTCTCCCCTTACTGGCTCGGGTCAAATCGGGCTCACCGCATGACATCGGACCGGCATTCGCCCTTAAAGAGATCTTTTCGAGTTGTTACTCCCCCCCTCTCATTTTAATTAATAACTCCCTCACTTCTGGCATTGTCCCAACTGCCCATAAATCTGCAGTTATTATCCCTATTTTAAAAAAGCTAGGCGCTGATCCTTCCCTACCTGCCAATTATCGCCCCATCTCCTTGCTCCCTTATTTGGCGAAGGTCTCAGAGGCTCATGTCACCTGCACTCTGAGTTCCTTTGTGGAGTCTACAGGCCGCCTTTCCTCCCGTCAGGCAGGCTTCCGCCCACTTCACTCAACCGAGAAGGTGGTAGTGTCAGTGATGGACAAACTGAGGGAGGGCACTGACATCTGCCTCCCCCAGGCCCTGGTCCTCTTAGATCTGTCCGCCGCGTTTGACACGGTGGATCACGACATTCTTCTGAACCGTGTCGAGCGGCGGGCATCAGGGGCACGGCCCACGCCTGGCTCCGTTCCTTTCTAACGGACAGGGAGCAGGCAGTCCACCTGGCAGATTTTGTCGCCCCCCCTCGCAGAGTGACATGCGGCGTTCCCCAGGGTTCTTCTTTGTCCCCCTTGTTATTTAATTTATACATTTCACCCCTCATTTTTTCTTTACAGCAGATGGAGGTCTCGGTGTTCAATTACGCCGATGACCTCCAACTTATTTTTAACCTCTCCCACTCCCCTTCTTCCGCCTGGAACTTTCAGAGGGTGATGCTCTTCATCCAAAACTGGATGAACTGCAACCACCTCAAGTTAAACCCCGACAAAACAGAGTTGGTTTTGACTGGGGGTGGTTGCAGTCCATGGTCCCCATCTTTCTGGCCCGACTCTCTCGGTCCCCCTCCCACCCCGGTCCCCAAGGTCAAAACCCTCGGCATCTTTATCAATTCCCAGCTTTCGCTTCACACTCAGGTTCACTCGGTGGTGTCCTCCTGCTTCTTTTCCCTTCGCACTATCCGCAAGGTTTCCCGTTTTTTTTCCGTTCCTGCCCTTAAGCTCATCCTCATGGCCATGGTGCTATCGCACCTTGATTATGGGAATGTGGTCTACAATGGCGCCCCAGACTATCTGATCCACCGACTTCAGCAGATTCAGAATCAGGCTGCTCGCCTGATTTATGGACTCCCTAAATTTCACCACACCACTCCCCTGTTGCAATCATTGCATTGGTTACCGGTGAAGGAGAGGGCTCTCTTCAAGCTGGGCTGCATGACTTACCAGGCCAGATCGGGGACCGCCCCTGCCTTCCTCTGTGAGATTATATCTCCTTACCTCCCGGCCAGAGAGCTCCGTTCCTCCAACCAAGCTCTACTGACAGTTCCTCGCTTCAGGAAGCGGAGGTCTGGGGGGACGAGATTTGCGGTCCTAGCCCCCTCTTTTTGGAATTCTTTACCTTTTGCCCTCAGAGCTTCCACTTCCTACGTGGAATTCCGTAAACTCCTCAAAACTTTCCTGTTTCCCAGACCCCCAGCAGTCTAGCCCCCGCCCTCGTCCCCTCCGGCCTACCGCTACTTAGCGCCAGGAAACCGCCCCGGTAACAGAGCGCTTTAGAAATCCATTAAAATTCAAATTCAAATTCAATTCAAAATTTGTAAAGGTGAGTTATGATTCATTGAATATAGATAGAGAGTTCAGATTAGGAAGCACATTGAGCTTCTTTGCTGTTGGTTTGTGTGATGCTTTTTGAAAATACATGGTATCAATATTTGCAAGATAGAGGATTTGTATTTTGTGAAATAGTGAGGTTTTAGTAGTGAAATTGAATGCTTGTACATAGGACCTGCGCTCTGTTTCTAAAATGGTATTTAAAAAACGATTTTAGGGCAAATCAATGGGTTTCAGTAGTGAAATTGAATGCTTGTACATAGGACCTGTGCTCTGTTTCTAAAATGTTATTGAAAAAACGATTTTGGGGCAAATCAATGGCTTTTACATTTTTGAGAAGGAATAAATAGTGTGTGCATGATTACATAAAAATATTTGAACCTTTCACAATCATGTCACCTGTGTTACCTCAGATTAGAAAGCAGACTGAGCTTATTTGCTGTTGGTTTGTGTCATTTTTTTGGTAATGCTTGGTAGGAATGTTTGCAATAGAGAGGAAATGTATTTTGTTCAACAGTGAGTTTTCAGTACTGAAATGGAATGCTTGTACATAGGACCTGCGCTCTGTTTCTAAAATGTTATTCAAAAAACGATTTGGGGGCAAATCAATGGCTTTTACATTTTTGAGAAGGAATAAATAGTGTGTGCATGATTACATAAAAATATTTGAACCTTTCACATTCATGTCACCTGTGTTACCTCAGATTAGGAAGCGGACTGAGCTTGTTTGCTGTTGGTTTGTGTCATTTTTTTGGTAATGCTTGGTAGGAATGTTTGCAAGAGAGAGGAATTGTATTTTGTAAAATAGTGAGTTTTCAGTACTGAAATGGAATGCTTGTACATAGGACCTGCGTTCTGTTTCTAAAATGTTATTCAACAAACGATTTTGGGGCAAATCAATGGCTTTTACATTTTTGAGAAGGAATAAATAGTGTGTGCATGATTACATAAAAATATTTTAACCTTTTACAATCATGTCACCTGTGTTACCTTAGATTAGGAAGCAGACTGAGCTTCTTTGCTGTTGTGTTGTGTCATTTTTTTTGGTAATGCTTGGTAGGAATGTTTGCAATAGAGAGGAAATGTATTTTGTAAAATAGTGAGTTTTCAGTACTGAAATGGAATGCTTGTACATAGGACCTGCGCTCTGTTTCTAAAATGTTATTCAAAAAACGATTTTGGGGCAAATCAATGGCTTTTATATTTTTTAGGAGGAATAAATAGTGTGTGCTTGATTAAATAGATATATTTGAACCTTTCACAATCATGTCACCTGTGTTACCTCAGATTATAAAGGAGACTGAGCTTCTTTGCTGTTGGTTTGTGTCATTTTTTTGGTAATGCTTGGTAGGAATGTTTGCAAGAGAGAGGAAATGTATTTTGTAAAATAGTGAGTTTTCAGTACTGAAATGGAATGCTTGTACATAGGACCTGCGTTCTGTTTCTAAAATGTTATTCAAAAAACGATTTTGGGGCAAATCAATGGCTTTTATATTTTTGAGAAGGAATAAATAGTGTGTGCATGATTACATAAAAATATTTGAAACTTTCACAATCATGTCACCTGTGCTACCTCAGATTAGGAAGCAGACTGAGCTTGTTTGCTGTTGGTTTGTGTCATTTTTTTGGTAATGCTTGGTAGGAATGTTTGCAAGAGAGAGGAAATGTATTTTGTAAAATAGTGAGTTTTCAGTACTAAAATGGAATGCTTGTACATTAGGACCTGCGTTCTGTTTCTAAAATGTTATTCAAAAAACGATTTTGGGGCAAATCAATGGCTTTTACATTTTTTAGGAGGAATAAATAGTGTGTGCATGATTACATAAAAATATTTGAACCTTTCACAATCATGTCACCTGTACTACCTCAGATTAGGAAGCAGACTGAGCTCGTTTGCTGTTGGTTTGTGTCATTTTTTTGTTAATGCTTGGTAGGAATGTTTGCAAGAGAGAGGAAATGTTTTGTAAAATAGTGAGTTTTCAGTACTGAAATGGAATGCTTGTACATTAGGACCTGCGTTCTGTTTCTAAAATGTTATTCAAAAAACGATTTTGGGGCAAATCAATGGCTTTTACATTTTTTAGGAGGAATAAATAGTGTGTGCATGATTACATAAAAATATTTGAACCTTTCACAATTCTGTCACCTGTGTTACCTCAGATTAGGAAGCAGACTGAGCTTCTTTGCTGTTAGTTTGTGTAATTTTTTTGGTAATGCTTGGTAGGAATGTTTGCAATAGAGAGGAAATGTATTTTGTAAAATAGTGAGTTTTCAGTACTGAAATGGAATGCGTGTACATAGGACCGGCGCTCTGTTTCTAAAATGTTATTCAAAAAACGATTTTGGGGCAAATCAATGGCTTTTACATTTTTGAGAAGGAATAAATAGTGTGTGCATGATTACATAAACATTTTTGAACCTTTCACAATCATGTCACCTGTGTTTCCTCAAATTAGGAAGTGAATTGTGCATATGAGGTGAGGCATATCTAGAGGTGCAAAGGAGTGGAGGCCTGTGTCCATGAGTGCAATGGAGAGGACTTACCTCCTCTGACCCTTAGACAAGCATTATCTAATCTGCGCCCCTTGGACAGACCTTAATACATCGAGTATAATTGATGGTAACAGGGTGCATATGAGAAGAGGCGTGTCCAGGGGTGTAGATTAACTGAGGCCTGTCTAATGGTGCAGATGATTTGAGGTCTATTCAGGGTTGCAGATGAGGTGAGGATTGTCCAGGAGTGCATAGGAAGTGATGCCTGTGTTGAAGAGTGTAGTGGAAGAGAGGTCTGTCCAGGAGTGGAAAGAAGGTGAGGGCTGTGTCTAAGAGTGCAGTGGGGGATAGGCTTCATGAAGTCACGTCCAGTGCACTCTTAGACACCGGTCTCACCACCTATGCTCCCCAGGACAGGACTTACCTCATGTGTACAATCTGCTTACTAATCTGAGGAAACACAGGTGATATGATTGTGAAATGTGCAAATATATTTTTTTTAATCATGCAGATACTATCTAATCCTTGTCAATGATGTAAAACCAATTCATGTGCCCGAAATATTTTTTTAGAATAACATTTAAAAAACAGAGATAAGGTCATATGTATAAGCATTATAGTGTTTATATCGTTTGCTTATTGTCATTGCTTTGTTGTTTGGTAATAGTGGTCTATAATGAGTTTTTTTTTATTTGTTTACCACAGATTGAAATCAAGATTTCAATAGTAAGGAAATATGCCCTCAAGGCAGAGGAGACGGAAAGATGCTAAGCGGAAAAAGTCAAAAACAGCAACGGAATTAGAGCAGTCTCCTACAACAAATACTTCAAAAAAATGCGAAAAAAGCTCCTGGTAAGACAACTAAGTCTTTTTTTTGGAACATATGAAGATCCAAAAAAAATGATAATATACATGTGAATGTACAGAAGGAGAGAGCAAATGAGGTGAAAGACGGTTGTCCGATTGAAAAAGAGAAACTTGTGCCTAGAGAAGCAGAAGAGGTGTTAGCTGATGAAGTTTTAGGGAGACGTACTAAGGGTCCAGTGTACACTTGGAAGTGTAGTAGTATTTGTAGTGTGCGACAGGATTCAATCGATGTGCTTCATAATTTCTTACGTACATATAGTAAGAAAAGTCTAAAACAGAAAATGAAGATGTTGCAAGACTTAGATCCTTGCAGAGTGATAGAAAACACAGGTTTGCAAGGGCATTCACTGGCTTGTTTTTTTTAGAAAAGTTTGTCAGAGTGTTTTTCATCATTTTAGGATGTTAGCAGTGCATCATAACAAAATGAGGAAATTAGTGAGAAGGTTGTATTATGCAAAAAGTCCCGCACATAAGCTTAAACAGTTAAATAGTGCTCTTTTGCATGGAACTGAATTAGATGTGAAGAAGATTTGTGAAGAAATTGAGATTTGTTATTTTTGTGAAAAAGAGGACAGTGTAGAAATTGACACAGTAATACAAGGTAATGTAGAAGACAATGTACAGATTTCAAGTACAGAAAAGTTTGACCAGGAAATTACCAGGTTTAAGGTGAAATCAAGTGAAAGGCCTAATTTTACTTGTGTGTGTTGTCGACGAACTCATTATAAGCATCAAACTAGATTGGTTGATTTATATGTAAAAAGTGAAAAGATAAATAATTATGAGTGGAAGGATTTTACAACTTATTTGTGGTTGGAGAATTCTTTTGATTTGAGTTCTGATCAGCGTATTTGTAAATATTGTTATAATAAATTAAATCAAAACAGAATGCCTGCTAGAGCTGTTCATAATAATCTTGAGTTGGTAGACATTCCTCCTGAATTGATGGATTTAAATACATATGAGTCTATTTTGATTCAATGTGTCCATCTTTTTCAGGCAATTGTTCGCATGCAGCCTAAAATTGGGAAATTGCCTCCTTCAGATTTACAGAGAGGATTAAAGGGAAGAGTTGTTTATTTGCCTCTAGATTTCAAGAAAAATATTGATACAATTGGTGTAGAGATAGTGGAAGAGGAACCTTCTGGTTATTCTAGTTAATGGGGTTCCGACAAGGAGTAAGAAAATCTGGCAAGATTTAGTGGATGTTAGGAAAGGCAACGTTGTATTTGGTCAAAAACAATGAGTACTACAAACATGTATGTATTGGAGCAGAGGAAACAGCTGCAGATGAAGATAGTGATTGTTCAGCTGGCCAAATTGAAAAAGTTGATGTGTCTACAAGTGAAGAAATATATGAACATTATACTGTTCATCCTTTGCATTCCAAAGAAGTAATGGAGAATGCAAATGACTTGTTTCAAATGAAATCAGCAAAAGGAAGTCCCATTAGTGTATGGGAAGAAAGTTTGGAAGCTTGTTGTATTCCACAGCTATTTCCAACAGGTCGAGGTGGACGATATGATGATCGACCACTTCAAATTCCAGCATCTGAATACCGGACTTTAAGATTATATGCTGCAGATCCAAGGTTTCGTCAATGCATCCCATATTTGTTTCATCTACTGTATGAAAGTAACTTGTCTGGGCTTTCTTATGCAGTAAACCATATACAGAAAAGTGGAGCACATCTGCAAAATGTTTCGGCGAGGGACTTTATGGAGAAAGTCAATCTGCAAGATAATATTTTGGAATCTCATCTAATCAATCTCATGGCATGTCAGCGTGGTACAAACGAGTATTGGTACCGTCGTCATGGGGAATTGAAATGTATGCTAAGAAACTTAGGAACTCCTACATGGTTCCTCACTCTTAGCTGTGCCGAGTATGCATGGGACGACTTACTTCAATTTATACGCTAGGCAAATGCAAATATACAAAATATAGAATTCAAAACACCAGGAGAACTGTGTTCTTTGGATCCAGTGAATGTATGCAGATATTTTAATCATAGATTTGAAGCTATGATGTCTTTCATTTTCAACAAAAAAAATCCTTCCCTTGAAGAGGTTTTGGATTTCTTTTGGAGAAAGGAGTATCAAGCAAGAGGTGCTCCTCACATACATATGTTGTTGTGGATTAAAGATGCACCCAAATTTGGAACAGATTTGGATGAAACAGTGATGAGTTTCATTGAAGAGTATTCAACATGTGCTGTTCCGAAAACTACCGAGGAAAACAGTTTAAGGCAACAAGTTTTACGCTTTCAATCCCATCGTTGTGGGAAGTATTGTCGTAGAAAATTCAAAAATAAGGAAAAGTTCTACACAAAATATCGTTTCAGCTTTCCACGACCAGTGATTACTAAAGGAAGAGTAAATAATTTGATGTCTTCTCTACGATATACTGTGACGAGGAAATCACCCAAAAATACATACAATTTAAAAAGAAACGAAGAATCCAAGTACATCAACGACTACAACCCAGTGATTTTGTCCATGTGGAATGCTAACATGGATATTCAATTCGTTGCTGACAACTCAATATGTGACGTCTTACATCACAAAAAAAGAAAAGACAGAACTGAAGGAAATGTGGGAGGATATTTCACATGAAAAGAGTCTAAGCAAGAAATTATACAGTTACAGTCTGAAGATGTTGTCACATCGAGAAATTGGAGCATATGAATGTTCTGATCGATTGTCATCAGCAAGTCTATATGCCAAATCTAGAACCATCATTTGGGTGAGTCTAGGTCTTAATGCAACACGAAACCGAGTTTTGATATCTGTACAAGAAATAGAGTATTTGGCGGAGAAAGAACCAGAAAGTACAGATATTTTGAAGACAAACATGTTGGATACATACTATCCAAATAGAAGTCCTTACCTTGAGAACGCTTGTCTCTATGAAGTTCTGCAAAGATATATTTATAAGAGGATTATCAGAGAAGATATCAATAATGGAATATATGCTGTCATTGGATGTGAAGGATGTCTAGTGAAACAGAGAAAAGGTAATTTGATTAATCATCGAAAATTAAGTTTCGAAAATCCAGACAAAAGGGAATTTTACTATTTGGCTCTTTTGCAACTCTTTAAACCATGGCGCACAGAAGAGGAACTACTTGGAGATTTTCTCTGTTACGAAGACTCTTTTAATTCAACCAAGGATACCATAGAATGTCCTGTTTTTCCAAATTATCTGCAAATGTTGAATGAAGAAATAGAGCAAGAAGCAACAATTGCTGCATAGATTGCAAGAGACAGTTCTCAAGACAGTCAGAGTTCTACTTCGTTGAGTCAGGATCCACTAGGAGGACCAATTATTCAAAATGAGGCTACCACTGCCATGGATGAGGTGGAAAGAGCTATGGAACAAGCTGAAGAGGATGTAATTAACTTAGAAAATTTGGTGAAACAACTAAAAATTGAGCAGAAACAGATATATGACGAAGTCACAGAACAGGTTGAAAATGGATTCAGTCATGAGAAAAAAGAGTGCTCATGTACATCATTTAAGTCTGTCCGACTGTATGTGAGTGGAAAAGCGGAAACTGGAAAAAGTTTTCTGATTAAAGCAATTGCAACTTATCTGCAGAAAAGGACTGAATCACCGCTGTCTTGTGTTGTTACCGCTCCAACTGGGCTGGCAGCACATAACATTAAAGGGATTACTTTACATCGTTTACTGATGCTACCAGTTGAGCATGATAACAAATTACAATACCACAAGCTATCTGGAGGTGCTTGTTCTGAAGTTTCCAGAGTCCTGAAGAAAATGAAACTTCTTATCATTGATGAGGTAAGCATGGTCTCAAATCTAATGCTTGCTTTTGTGCATTTGAGAATGCAAGAAATTCTTAGAACAGACTATGATGTCTTATTTGGAGGAAAACACATTATTGTTTTTGGAGATCTGTTGCAGTTGACTCCAGTGAAAGGACAACCAGTGTTTAAAATGCTCACGCATGAAGATACCAGGAAGTGCCTAGGAAGCATTGGAAACGTTAATATATGGTTAAATTTCAAATATGCAGAACTGCTTCAAAATATGCGACAGGCAAAGGATGAAGATTATAAAAATATTCTACAAGATGTAAGAATCGGGAAAGTAAGTGAGGATGGGAAAGAAGCCTTACATGCACGATTAATTTCAAATTTGTATCCAAATGGAAACATTCTTCCAGAGAATATTTTTAAGAAAATTACTGAGAACAAATCTGGGATATGCTTGATGCCAACTCTGCAAGAATGTTCCATCTTCAACCACAAAATGTTGAAGTTAGAAAATGAAGAGATTGTGAAACTGGAAGCTATAGATAAAATAGAGCATATGGGAGCAACAATTATTTTGTCTGAAAATTTGAAATCAAAATTGGATTCATTAGAGAAGAGTATATCTAAAATTGCTGGTTTTGAAAAGACTCTGAATGTGTGTTTAAATTGTCGTATCATTTTGAGAAGGAATTTAAATGTTGAAAGAGGTCTGGTAAATGGAGCAATGGGTCATGTTGTTGATTTTGTGAATTACAAAAATAGAGATGGAATTGAAATATTAAAAATTAAATTTGATGGCATTGACGAAATACAACAAATTTGTCGTTGTTCAGCTAGATTTTTGCTTGTGAAAGACTTATATGTTCGCCGAAAACTGTTTCCTGTTTGTTTGGCATATGCGGTGACAATTCATAAATCTCAAGGTTTAGGTGTAGATAGTGCTTTGGTGAACATTGGAAGTTCTGTGTTTAAAGAGGGTATGGCATATGTGGCATTATCACGAGTCAGAACTTTATCAGGATTGTACTTGATTGAGTGTGATGAAACAAAGATTTGTGCTGATCTAGATTGTGTTAAAGAATACAATAGGTTAAGAAGAGAGTATGCTCCACATTTGCCTCAATATCCTCTGTTTGAAAAACGTGTGATAGGCCGAAAAAGAAGAAATGAGAATAATTGCAGTGAGGTAGTAGAAAAAAGACAAAAAGTAGGTGAAACTGTAATTGTAAGCAGAAAGAAAGAGGATTCTGTTGAAGATGTTGTTGGATTTCAGTTTGAAAACAGTTCTGGTGTCAACTGCTATGCTAATGTAGTGCTAATGTTGTTTTTTTTCTTCAAAATTTACAAGAACAGATTGTTGAAAATCGGGATCAAACAGTCTGCTGTTTATTGAATTCTGTGTTTGAGAAATGTAGCAGTGATAGAGCAAAAATAGAATTTTTTTCAGAAATTCGAAATCTTCTGGACATATGTTCTGGCCAAAATCAATTTTCACAGAATATTCAGCAGGATTGTCAGGAGTTTTTAATGTATATGTTTGATGTATTGGAAGATGAAGGTGTAGATATAAAAAATCTTTTTAGCCTTTCTTATCAATGGCAGCATGACTGCGACAACTGTAGTTTATCAAGTAGTACTAGAATAGACACTGAAAGATTTATATATTTGACTTTACCAGACTGCAAATCAGTGTCTTTTAATAATCTAGTTAAAGCAGCTGATCACAATATGGTGTGTACCCAATGTAAGTCTGCAATGCTGTCCACATTATTTTTACAAACTTATGGTCAGTATGTCATTTTAATGTTCCAACGATGTAGACCTGATGGAAGTAAGTTGACAACTTCTATTAGAAATGTTGTGGCTTCTCAGTTATCAATATCAGGAAGAACCTTTGCAACTGTAGCTATTGTTTATCATCACGGTTCTTCAACAACATCAGGGCATTACACATGCTATTTAAAAAGTCGAAAAGGTTGGACTAACTGTAATGACATTCATTTGACTTTCAAACAACGTTTTCCTTTTGACTTAAAAAATTCATACCTAGTGTTTTTAGAACCAAAATTTAAATAAAGGTAATTGCCCTATGAAGACGGGAGCAGTTAATAAAAGTTAGTTTGCTGTTTAAAATTATATTGTGCGTAAAAGTGATGAAGACAATATAAAAATTATAGTTCTCATAAAGGTATGGTAAGTGGATCTCATAGTAAGTGATATCAGTATTATAGGAAATGTTCAACATGAGAGAGCCAGAGATGGAATTATGAATATTTAAATATTGTGAAAATGTTGTTTGAGCCTTTCTTTCAGATTGTCAGGAAAACTGTAATTTTAGAGTTTGTTTTAATTAATTTGAAAATATACTGATACATCTGACACTATTTGCCCTTAAGGAAAGGTGAAGGAATGAGCAAAGAGTCATGACTGAACAGAAGGAGTATATGAAAACATTAAAACATATTTCAGATGTTCTTCGAGCTTTTTTTCTAGAGAGTCGATGAAATGGATTTTTTAGAGAACAGCAGAGTACCTTCCAACGTAAAGGACCTTCATGATGTACTATTTGGCCTAAAGGAAAAGTAAGTGAATCAAAGATTAGTGTACATATGTGATTTGTAAGTTTATATGTTTTTTTTTAAACACAATCTTTTTGATTGTGGTTTTTTTTTCCCGCTGTCATATGATGAATAGTTTGAACTCACTGTTTTTAGTGAAATTCAATATGTTCTGAGAACAGCAAAAATAAACTATCTAAGATGTTGTATAAATTATTCTACAGTTTGTATTGTGTAATTTATATTGTATTCCCATTGTCTCACACTCACTTTCCTTTTTCCTCTCTCTTTCAGGTCTCTTTACTCACTCACACTGCCTTTCTCTCACTCTGTTTCACACCCATTCGTTTACTGCACTTCTTTCAAAGCCCCTCATTTTCATTTCAACTGTCTGTATCCCCTCTCTCCCTTGCACCACTTTTCAGTTTTCAGTCTCTCTGTTTTACTTCCCTTTTCCGTCTTTTCCTCCATTGCTCTTTTAGTAATTCCTCTTTACTCACTCACCAGTATTGTTGCACTTTATCACTATAACTCACCCACTCTCCCTCGCTTATCTTTGTTTGCTCCTTTTTTTTTGCCTCTTCTCTCTATTTTCCGTTCACTACCTCTATGTCCTCAGTCACTCACTCTCCTTGTGTTATGTTCACTTGTGTTTATCTACCTTCTATCATTTCTCTTACAACAACTTCACTGATCCTCTCTCATCGTTCTTCCTCCCATTTCTTTTACTCTGGTTCCATTACTACCCCTCATTTCCTATCTTTCAGTGTCCTTCTCTTTACTTTCATCACTGAATCACTTTCTCTCAGTACCACTCTTTTAGTCCTCTTCTCCTCTCTTTCCTTTTTTTGCTCCCTTACTCATTCACTTTCCTCACTCATTGTACTCCACTTCACTCAATCCTTCTGTTAGTCTCTCTGTCTACTAACTTCCTCACTCCTTTTCCCTCAATCCTTCTATATTATCCTCTCTCCCTTCATCCCTTCACTCTATGACTCTCCTTCACTTACTCTCAGTTATCTTTAATTCCTCATTCTTCTAAATGCATCCTTAATTAGACTCATTTCCCTCTCAGTCATTAGCTTTTTACTTACTCCTGTTTCCTAATTTAGTTTTGCTAACTCATATTCTTTTAGTATCTTTCTTACCTTCAGTTCATTTCTCTCTTCTTCTCTTCCTCTCTGTCAGTGAATCTATATGCCTTACTCTTAGTAATTTGCTCTCCTTCTATTTCTTTTTCCCTTTTTTTGTCCTTCTACCTTACTTTATTTCCCTTTCTGTGTCCTTCACTCTTACTTTATTCTAAATACACTGTTATGATTTTTAACCTCTTCATTTGTATCTTTTATTTTAAAATACATATGTTACTAATTATAACTTATTTTTTCTTCTCTATTTCACAGATACAAAGTGTAGTAAAAAAATTTAATTAAAGTTACATTAATTATATGGTAAGTGTGACTAAAAAAATGTAGTTTGTCATCACCCTTTGCTTTAACCTCCCTACTATTTTCTCACCCTACCTCACTCATGTTTCTTTACTCTGCTTCCCTCACTTATTCTTATCCTCCATGTTTACTCCCCTTTCCCTAAATCCCCTTCCACATTCAACTTCTTTCAGTCCCCCTGCTTTACTTCCCTTACCCTCTGTTCCCTTCCTTTGCTCCCTCACTCATTCCTTTTCCCTTAATCATTTACTTTACTCCTGTCACTCCTTCTCTCAGTCCGTCTGTTCTCACAGTTCCGCATTTCCGTTCCCTCACTCTGTCTCTCTTATCGTCGCTGTCTCTGTCCCCTCATTCTGTCAATACTCTTTCGTCATGCTCACTCCCTACAACTCACCCACACTCCCTCACTTACCTTTCTTTGCTGCTTTACTCACTACCTTTCAGTCACTCCTTCCTTTACTCTCTCTCTCTTTTCTCTCTGTCACTCCCCATGTCTTACCTTTATTCACTTTTATCCACCCTCTTTAACCCCTCTTTACTTACAGTCACTGCTCTTTTCTAACCCTCCATCACCGTTGTTCCTTTACTCCGGTTCTGTCACTACCCCTCATTCCCCATCCTTTACTGTCCTTCCCTTTACTTTCAACACCCACTCACATTCTCCCAGTACCTCTGCTTTAGTTTTCTTCCTCTCTCTTCCCTTCTTTCGCTCCCTTAATCATTTTTTTTCTCACTTAAACTCTATTATACCTTCTCTCTGTCTTACTATGTAATACACAGTCCATCTGTGTTGCTCCCTCTAGCTCTCTTTCTCTTAACATCACTCTCTCTGTCCCCTTCCCTCATGCTCACTCCTTCATTATTTTCTTTTTCTTTTTTTTGGGTGCGCGCCCCGGTGCGCGTACCCTGGAGAAAAAAGAATGACAGAGTTTTTAAAAAAGATAGCATTTTTTTTATAAATTGGAGGTAGTTCTAATAAGAACTATTTTTTTAATCTTTTTGTTGTTTTATATTTTTTTATTGTTTTTTTGAACATTTTTTACTTTTTTTGGTTTTTCAGAACAGTTTTATATTTCTTTGTATTTTTTATGGGGAGAAACAAAAAACAGGGAATTGTAAACGGCTCAACTGGAGCAAAAAAAAAATCAGGGAAAAATTAGTGTTTTTTGGGGCAATTGTGGTTGTCACCAGCAAGGACGATGAGCTTTACGCTCTGCTCACCATAGCTGATGGTCTTACCACAAAAAATACATGTGACCCTGAATTCACCAAACCGTGGTTGTATGATTGGCATCGTCTCCCTTGTGTCTGATCCCGATGGAGTGGGTTGCTTTCTTTTGGAGGTGCGGTTGAAGATTAGGGAGGGTTACTGGCCAGTTCTCCCACCTCTGCAGCAGCATAGTTGTTGGGATGCTTGCGCTGCATATGCCGAATCATGGTGTAATTACCAAATGAATATTTCTTATTAGGGTTCCCCCTTGAAAATTCCATGCCACAGATTCGGCAAGTTACCTTTGGCGCATTCACTTTCTTCTTGCCCTCTGGGATGGAAAAAAACTCCCATACAATGTGCTCCTTTGGCATATATGGGGTATTGTCTTCTGGGAGGAATATCCTTCTCCCCTCCTCGTCCTCCTCCTCCTCTTCTTCTTCTTGACCACCAATGTGATGTTGTGGTGGTCCTCTTGGTGGTGGTGGTGGTGGTGCAGATGCTCCAGCTGCTGCTGCTACTGTAGCCATTTTAAAGTACAAAAGATTAGAGACAGATCTCCAAACATGTCTTCCTCAGTCAAAGGACAAAGTCAGAATAAGGTAAAAAGGTGGGGGCTTTCATCATTTGGAAAACAATACTGTTCTGGACCAATGAAAAGTGGTATTTTCAAGTCACATGATCCGGGCTTTCATCATTTGGAAACCAAAACTGATCTGCACCAATGAAAAGTGTTATTTTCAGATCACATGACCCGACGCGCTTACGCTACGCGCCCCGGGGCGCGCCCGGGGGCACGTAGCGTAAGCTCATCAGGACGTTGCGCGATCGTATACGTCCGGGCGCTTCTGGGTGCGCTTACGCAGTGCGTCATATGATGCATCACGCAGCTACGCGATACGTCACAATGTTGTTTTCGTTCGCGGGAATAGCGCTAACGGGACGCTCACCGGTACGCGCCCCGGGGCATGCCGTAGCACTGCGCTTACCGGTGAGCGCATCGGTACGCGCCCCGGGAGCGCTCCGGGGCAAAAAAAAAAAAACTATTACATAATAATACAATATAAAATTCTTTATAAAAAATATTACTTTTCATACCTATAGAGATTTGCTATTAAAAAACCATTGAAATTCACTGAAAAAACCATAGGTTTCACACCAGTTATAGTTAGGAATTAGCATTTAAAAAACTTATTACATTCACTGAAAAAACCATAGGTTTCACACCTGTTATAGTTAGCTGGAAGTTTTACTCGCATAAAACCATTGAAATTCCCACGTTATAGTTAGTTGGACTCACTATAACTTGCCCGTGCAATGCACTGCTGATGACGTCACATATTACATCACTCATGACATGGTCAGTGACATCACTCATGACATCACTGATGACACCATCCTTGTGACAGAGTGACAGACCTCTTTTCACTGTAATGTAACCCTTGAAACACATATTCAAAAATAGAAACTAAAATTTTCAAAAAAATGGAGATACCCATACCAGTTACAACAACCAATTCAATAATTCCACCATCTATATACACATCCACTCATTCATCAACAGTTCTATATAGTCACTCATACATATACTCACTCATCATATGTAGTGATACACGGATACATCCTGTTACACACCGACAGTCATCCAAAAGATACTCTCACACATACTCACACATGCAAATAAACTATTAAACATCCATTTATTTGCATATACAGCTATACACACACTACCACTTTACTTCTAAGGAAACTTACACATACTTACTCTCTTAAACAATCACTTATAGAAACACATACTAATTTAAATAGGAACTCTTACAATCCCTCACTCTCCCATATACTCACTTACATACATCAATATTCACATATACTAGATTAAAACATATGTAGTTACTGATAAAGACACTAGTGAGACAGTCATTCACTCACTAACACACACATGTACACACTCATCCACCCATACAGTCCTGCACATATGCTGTCTTCAAAACACATACACAGAGAGAGTCAGTCATTCATGCATCTATGTGCTAAGTAATACCCCCACCAAACCATACAAACACTCATACTGATACTAAGAAAAACATCTAATAACCCATATACATACACATGTAGCTACTCACCAACCCATGCAGCCACTTATACACAAAGTGAAACACTAATACATATATTTAAATATTTAAACATTACTCTCTAATATATGTATTCACTAAGATACACTTAATAAACTAGTTAACCAATCAATTTGTTTTTAAAAAACATCCATGTAAACACTTATTTAAACTTTTATTATTCCATCAACTTTTACATATACATATATAACACATATTTATTTTTCGGAAAGACACACATTCACTGGATGGTGTCATCAGTGATGTCATGAGTGATGTCACTGACCATGTCATGAGTGATGTAATATGTGACGTCATCAGCAGTGCATTGCACGCGCAGGTTATAGTGAGTCCAACTAACTATAACGTGGGAATTTCAATGGTTTTATGCGAGTAAAACTTCCAGCTAACTATAACATGTATGAAACCTATGGTTTTTTCAGTGAATATATATATATATATATATATATATATACATATATATATATATATATATATATATATATATGTATATATATATATATTCACTGAAAAAACCATAGGTTATAAACCATATATAGTTAGGAATTAGCATTTAAAAAACCTTATTTTACTCACACAAAACCAATGAAATTCCATATATAGTTAGTTGCACTAACTATATATCACGCACCAGCAATCCACTGCTGATGATGTCACATATTACATCATTCATGACATGGTCAGTGACATCACTGATGACATCACTGATGACATCTCAAATGACATCACTGATGACATCACTGATGACATCTCAAATGACATCACTGATGACATCACTGATGACATCTCAAATGACATCACTGATGACATCACTGATGATATCTCAAATGACATCACTGATGACATCACTGATGACATCTCATTTGACATTACTGATCACATCACTGATGACATCACTCATGTGATAATACGATGAACCTCTTCAGACTCTAATATAACCTTAGATACACTCAGTGTAAACAGACACTCACAGACTGTCACTCACCCATGGAGTTACTTACACACCTAGTCAGTCATGCAAAGAATCAATCACACCTCCATTTTCACAACTATACAGTTATACACATCTTACTTATTCAAACATATACTAAAACATATTTACTCACTTATACAATCCTGGATACAAGAGCACAATGATCCATACAGCCACTCACACATTCACTGGCTCTTATGCACAGTTATTTATATATGTCAACTCTCACATGTACTGTATTTTACATATGTACTTACTTTGACATGTAGCACTGAGATATCCATTCACTCACCAATACAGTCATGCACACAGTCAACCGCCCATACAGCTGTTTCCACATGCACTTTTGAACCCATACATCTATGCACAGAGTCATACACCTCCCAGCCACCCACACACACACTCAGTCTCCCATACAAATGCTTGGGCAACCAATCAATAACCCATATAGTTACTCATATAGCTACTGATCAACACATGCAGCAGTTTACAGAACAACAGACATAATGATGCACAAATTAAGACAGTTTAGTCACTAACCCATGCACTCAGTGAGACACATTTAACCACTCACTCATACAGTCAGTCATGCACCTACTAAATCCTTCATCCAGACACTTATACATCCACTCATTCTTAAATATGTAAGACATATTTTAACTTTACAGAAAAATACAGTCACTGTATGATGTCATCAATGATGTCATCAGTGATGTCATTTGAGATGTCATCAGTGATGTCATCAGTGATGTCATTTGAGATGTCATCAGTGATGTCATCAGTGATGTCACTGACCATGTCATGAATGATGTAATATGTGACATCATCAGCAGTGGATTGCGGGTGCGTGATATATAGTTAGTACAACTAACTATATATGGAATTTCATTGGTTTTGTGTGAGTAAAATAAGGTTTTTTAAATGCTAATTCCTAACTATATATGGTCTATAACCTATGGTTTTTTCAGTGAATTTTCAAGGTTTTTTAAATGCTAATTCCTAACTATATATGGTTTATAACCTATGGTTTTTTCAGTGAATTTCAATGGTTTTTTAATAGCAAATATCTATAGCTATAAAATGTATTCTTATTTAAATCCCAAAAGATATTTTATATGTTTATTAATAATTTTTTTTAAATATTTTTTTTGTTTCGCTCCCGGTCCGCGAACCAGGAAGCTTCCCGTTAGCTCAATTTGATTCCGCGACCCGGTCCGCGAACCGGTAAGAAATCAACATAGTGACGGTATCGCGTTGCCGCGTAATGCGTCTTATGACGTACTGCGTTAGCGCACCCGGAAGTGCCCCGGGGCGCGGACCGAGGCGCGAAACGCAGCTCCCCGGAAGCGATCCGCGGCGCGAAAGCGCGACGTATCGCGTTGCCGCGAAATGCGTCTTGTGACGTATCGCGTTAGCGCACCCGGAAGTGTCCCGGGGCGCGAAGCTTAGCGACCCGGAAGCTAACCGGGGAGCGTTCCGCAGCGCGTAACATGAGCGTGAGAGGTCATGTGACTTGTTAATAAAACTTTTCATTGGTTCATTTCAC
Source organism: Lissotriton helveticus (assembly GCF_964261635.1). Taxonomy (NCBI): domain Eukaryota; kingdom Metazoa; phylum Chordata; class Amphibia; order Caudata; family Salamandridae; genus Lissotriton; species Lissotriton helveticus. Next base: position 688,863,850 of record NC_136069.1, read on the forward strand.
TTTTGGTTTCATAATGATGGAAGGCTAGGTCAGGTGACTTAAAAATAACACTTTTCATTGGTTGAGAAGTATTGTTTTTTCCCAAATGATGAAAACCCCTCCTTCTTTCCTCACTCTGACTTTCATCATTGTGAGAGGAAGACCTATTTTGCTTGTTGGAAAATGGCTTCATTGGTAGCTTCAGCTGGTGGACCCCCACCACCACCACCACCTCCTCATGGGAAGAGAGGACCACCTCCCCAGGTCCTGACCAACACTGAGGAGGAAGAGGAAGAAATGGATGAGGAGGGAGAAGAACCACAATTTTTAGAAGAGTTGCCCCGGGTTTCCAGAAAGAAAGCCAGTTTCATCTGGCAGTTTTATTCGATCCCTCATGGCCAAAAAAAAGTCAACGCGAGGTATGTCACCTGCCTGATATGCAAGGAACAATTGTCCAGAGGGACGGACAAAAAATATAGCTTTGGAAATCACACAATGCACAGGCACATGACGAGGAAACATCCCCTAAATTACAGCCGGGCGGAATTAAGGGATATGCACGACAATCCAAGACCAACTCCTGTGGCCAGACCAACAATACCGGTTTCTCTAACACCAGAAGAGGCACGGGAAACTGTGCCAAATATTCAAGAAAATTTTGGGCACATGATTCACTTATGTATGCACTGTCGTGCATTATTAGCTTGTGGCAACATGAGCATCAATGCACTCAACCTGGCGTATGAACACCATGATTGCCCTAACCGCCCCCAGTAATTTTTTTTTGCTCCTGTTGAGCCCTTTTCAACGCCTGTTTTTTGTTGTCCCCCCCCCCCCAAAAAAACCAAAAAAAATATAAAATCGTTCAAAAAATACAAAAAAAACAAAAAATGTTCAAAAAATAAAAATAAAATATAAAACAACAAAAATATTAAAAAAAAAGTTCTTTTCAGAACTACCTTCCCTTTCCAAAAGAATTGCTAGAATGTTTAGCACTCTGGCAAGCTCTATTTCTTTTGGTTCGCTTCCGGGTTAGCTTCCCGGTACGCGGACCGGGAGCTAACCAAAAAAATAAAAAAAAAATAAAAAGTGTAAGTATAAGGAAAGGAAACAGAGAGTGATGTTAAAAGAAAGACAGCTATAGGGAGTAAAGAAGAGATACTGTTTAATAGATCTATTTACCGAAGAAAAGACAGAAGAGGGTATAATTGTGAAAAACAAAATAGATAACGAAGTGAAAGAAAAAAAAAGAGAGTATAACATTAACAAAGAAGAGTTTCTTGGAGAATGTGAGTGAATGTTCAAAATAAGATTAAAACATGAGGAATAACAGAGAGAAAAAATAGAAAACAGAAAACAAAAAATAACAGAAAAAGATTAATTGAAACAGCAAAGAAATGTAATTAACATAGAGCCATATCATCAACATAGGCAATAAAAGTTTTGCAGCTTTTATTGGCAGAAATGTGTCGCTAAAGCTGCTTTTGTGGCAGAAAACTGCCACTAAAACCACTTTTGCACCAGTTTTCTGCCAATAAAAAGAGCAATAATTTTATTGGCTGTGTTCATAATATTCCCCTTAGTGTTCTTCAACTACACAGAGAAAGCATTATGAACAAGTAGTGATAGAGTGATCAGTCAAAGACACTAAGAGTAATAGAGACGCAGTGAGTGAACAAGAGTGAGGAACTATGAGAAGAGAGGGACTGAGAAAAAGAGTGGAAGGAGTTGAGTAAGTAGGTAATAGAGAAAGGAATGAGGGAAGTAGCAAAGGCAGGAAACTGAGGGTTAAAGAAATGAAGCAGTGGAACTAATAGTAGTTAAATGTGATAGAAATGTAACGAAAACAGTACAAAATATTTACCTTATAATTGTCGTTAAATTACTCACTTTTTGTTTTTATACTTTCAATCTGTGAAAGAGAGAACAAACATTTGAAAAATATAAAAAATGTATTTAAAAATTTGAAAAGACAAGGGAAAAGATTGAAGGACAAACAGTTTTTCAACAACTTTGACACTTACAGAAGCTTCTGCTTCTCCAGGCCCCCTACACAGTCCTAAAGATATACATTTTAAACTAACAGTATCTTGATGCAGATGAAGTGAGGCCTATCTTAAAACATGGCGCATCTTTTGCATTGCTGTTGTTTCAGAAAAGTGTCGCAAGACACTAAAATTTTAAATAATTGCTTCAGGATGCCAATAAGATGTCTACTATCCAGAGGTTTGTTTCAGGTGAGGCCTACTCAGGGTTGCAGATGAGATTTACACTTGTTGAAGAGTACAGAGTAGATAATACATGTGAAGGTCTACCAATGAAGTGAGTCATGTCCACTGCACTCTTCAACAAAGTTCAAACCTCCTATGTTTCCCTGGACAGACCTAAACTTGATCTGCACAATGTGATTCGTAATGATAGGAAACACAGGTGATGTAAATGAAATACGTGCAATTTATTTTGCTCATTTCACAATCACATCACTTGTGTTTCCTTTGCTTAGGTATCTCATTGTGCAGATGTAGTCCAGCATATGAAAGAATACGCAGAAGTGCAGCACTGCATGCAACAACTTTGACACTTACAGAAGCCTCACCTTCTCCATGCCTCCTACACAGTTCTACATATACATCATAAATGCAAATAGTACAGAATTAATTATACATGTTAAATGGTTTATTTTTGCTGTTCTCAGAATGTATCAAAATTCACTAAAAACAGTGACTTGAAGGTATTCATCATATAACAGCGGGGAAAAAAAACACAATCAAAATGATTGTGTTCAAAAAACCCATACAACATAAGAAATGAAAATTCAGAACTCCTTAAAGTTAACTTACTTTCCATGACGTCCAAGGATGTCCTATGAACAGCTTACACTCTTTTGTGCTGTTATTACTTTCAGCCCGCCACTTTCTGAAAGAAAATCTCCATCGTTTTTAAAAACACGTTACATGCAATAAATGACTTCTTGCTCTCTACCACAAGTTTCCACAAGGCCAAATCTGGTCAGAGCCATTTATAACTCTTGGATTTCTTGTAAGCCAATCCCGTCATTTGGCATTTCCGCAACTTTCAGAATTAAAATGTTGAAGATCATTTTCACAATCCTGGAATAGTAATATCTTCCCCTTCTTGCTCAGTCATGTTCTACATTTCCTATGACACTGATACTGCTTACTATGAAGCAGACTTACACTACCTCTATGACTACTACAATTATTTAATTCTCTACATCACTTTTAATCACAAAGCAATGTAAAACAGTAGACAGCATTGCAGACTTACATTCCCTCTACTCCATGTTTTGATTGGCTGCTTCAATTAGCTTATAAAAAGAAACAGTTTTTCTGAACTCATTCAAAGTGCACGTATTTCTCCATGATGTCCAGTCCTATGGTTAGAAGTTATGTCTCTGAACTACACTTATCCTCAAGGCCAAATTGTGTAGGAGCCATTAGAACTTCTTGAAATTCCACAGAGCACATCCCGAGATTATTTCCCTAAAATTTTGGTTTTAAAAACACCAGGTAAGAGTTTTTAAGGTCATACGGCAATTTTTTTTTTTTAAATTAAAACAGAATCATTGCAGAATGACCAGCCATTTCTAGACTTTAAATAAGCTGTGTAATGTCCTGATGTTATTGAAGGGCCGTCATGATATATAATTGCTGCAGTTACAAAAGTCCTTCCTGATATTGACAACTGCGAAGCTACAAAATTTTTAATTAAAGTTGTCAATTTTGTTCCATCAGGCCTACATCGTTGGAACATTAAAATGACATACTGGCCATATGTTCGTATAAATAATGTGGACATCATTTCAGATTTACATTGGCTACACTCCATGTTGTGATCAGCTGCTTTTACTAGCTTATTAAAGGAGACTGATTTACTGTCTGGCAAAGTTAAATATATAAATCTTTCTGAGTCTACACTAGTAGTACTTGATACCATACAGTTCTCGCAGTCATGCTGCCATTGATAAGAAAGCCCAAACAGCTGATCTACATCTACACCTTCAGCATGTAATACATCAAGCATATACATTAAAAACTCCTGACAATCTTGCTGAATATTTTGAGAGAATTGTGTTTGGCCTGAACATCTGTCTAACAGATTTCGAATTTCAGACACACTTTCTATGTTTCTTCTATCAGTGCTACATTTCTCTAACACAGAATTTAACAAACTGCAAAATCTTTGATCAGAATTGACCACAATCTCTTCTTTTACATTTTCTAGAGAAAACAAAACATTAACCACTACATTAGCATAGCAGTTGACACCAGAACTGTTTTCAAATTGAAAACCAACAACATCTTCAACAGAATCCTTTTTGTTTCTGCTTGTAATTTTAGGTTCATCGACTTTTCGTCTTTTTGCTACAACCTCCCCAGTATTGGTCACATTTCTTCGTTTCCGGCCTACCACACGTTTCTCAAACAAAGGATACTGAGGCAAATGTGGCGCATACTCTCTTCTTAACCTATTGTATTCCTTAACACAATCTAGATCAGCACAAATGTTTGTGACATCACACTCAATCAAGTACAATCCCGATAAAGTTCTAACTCGTGACAATGCCACATATGCCATACCCTCCTTGAACACAGAACTGCCAATATTCACCAATGCACTGTCTACACTTAAACCTTGCGATTTATGGATTGTCACCGCATATGCCAAGCAAACAGGAAACTGCTTACGGCGAACATATAAGTCTTTTACAAGCAAAAATCTAGCAGAGCAACGACCAATTAGCTGTACTTCCTCAATGCCATCAAATTTAATTTTTAAAAATTCAATTCCATCTCTATTTCTGTATTTTACAAAATCAACAACATTACCCATTGATCCATTTACCAGACCTCTTTCAACATGTAAATTCCTTCTTAAAATTATACGGCAGTTCAAGCACACATTCAGAGTCTTTTCAAAACCTGCAGTTTTAGATATACTCTTCTCTAATGAATCCAATTTTGTTTTCAGATTCTCAGACAAAATAATTGTTGATCCCATATGCTCTACTCTGTCAATAGCTTCCAGTTTCACAATCTCTTGCTTTTCTAAATGCAACATTTTGTTGTTGAATTTGGCACATTCTGCAAGAGTTGGCATCAAACATATTCCAGATTTCTTCTCAGTAATTTTCTGAAAAATATTCTCAGGCACAACATCTTGTTCTGGATATAAATTTGACAGTAATCGTGCATGTAAAGCTTCTTTCCCATGCTCGGTCACTTTTCCAATTCTAACATCTTGTAGAATAGTCTTGTAAACTTCATCCTTCGCCTGACGCATATTTTCATGCAGTTCAGCATAATTAAAGTTTAACCATATATTGACGTTGCCAATGCTGCCTAGGCACTTCCTGGTATCTTCATGCGTGAGCATTTTGAACACAGGTTGCCCTTTCACTGGTGTCAGCTGCAGAAGATCTCCGAAAACAATGATGTGTTTGCCACCAAATAACACATCATACTCTGTTTTGAGAACTTCTTGCATCCTCAAATGCACAAAGGCAAGCATGACATTGGAAACCATGCTTACTTCGTCAATGATAAGAAGTTTCATTTTCCTCAAGATTCTTGAAACTTCAAAACAAGCATCTCCAGATAGCTTGTGATATTGTAATTTGTTGTCATGCTCCACTGGCAGCATCAGTAAACGATGTAAAGTAATCCCTTTAATATTATGTGCTGCCAGTCCAGTTGGAGCAGTGACAACACAAGACAGCGATGACTCTGTCCTTTCCTGCAAATAGCATGAAATTGCTTTAATGAGGAAACTTTTTCCAGTTCCCGCTTCTCCACTCACGTACAGTCGGACAGGCTTCAACGACGTACATGAGCACTCTTTCTTATCATGACTTAATCCATGATCAATTTGCATGCTAACTTCGTCATATATTTTCCTCTGCTCAACGTTGAGTTGTCTTTCCAACTCTTCTAAGTTAACCGCATCCTCCTGATCATGTGCCATGGCTCTTTCCACTTCATTCATGGCAGTGGCAGCTTCATTTTCGATAACAGGTCCTCCTAGTGGATCCTGACTCAATGAAGCAGAACTCTGACTGTCCTGAGAACTGTCTCTGGCAATCTCGGCTGCAATCGTTGCTTCCTGCTCAATTTCCGCATTCAACATTTCTACATATTTGGGAAAAGCAGGACATTCTATGGTCTCCTTGGCGGCATTGAAAGAGTCTTCGTAACAGAGGAAATCTCCAAGCAGTTCCTCTTCTGCACGCCAAGGCTTGAAAAGTTGCAAAAGTGCTAAATAGAAAAACTCCTTTTTTTCAGGAGATTCGCCACTCAATTTTTGATGGTTTACCAAGTGGCATTTTCTTTGCTTGACCAGACATCCCTCACTTCCTATTACAGCATACACTCCTTTCTCAGTATCTTCTTTGATGTTGCTCTTGAATTTTGCAGAACCTCATACAGACAAACATTCTCGAGGTGACTGCTTCGATTTGGATAATATGTATCCAACATGTTGCTCTTCAAAATGTCGGTACTGTTTGGCTCCTTTTCCGCCAAATACTCAATTTCCCGCACAGGTTTGAGAACTCGATTACGCGTTGCTGCAAGACCAAGACTCGCCCAAACGATACTCCTGGACTTGGCATAGAGACTTGCTGAAGACAACCGGTCAGAACATTCGTACGCCCCGATTTCTCGATGCGACAACATCTTCAGACTGAAACTGTACAACTTCTTGCTGAGGCTCTTTTCATGGGAAATGTCCTCCCACATATCCTTCAATTCTGTCTTCTCTTTTTTGGTGATGTAAGACATCACATACCGAGCCACAGCCATACAGTTATCAGCCACAAACTGTATATCCATGTTAGCATTCCACATGGACAAAATCACCGGGTTGTAGTCGTTGATGTACTTGGACTCTTCGTTCCTCTTCAAATTGTAAGTGTTTTTAGGTGATTTCTTCATGACATTGTGTCGCAGCGAAGACATCAAACTGTTTACTCTTCCTTTAGAAATCACCGGTCGTGGAAAGCCGAAACGACATTTAGTGTAGAACTTGTCCTTGTTTCGGAATTTACGACGGCAGTACTTTCCACATCGATGGCTTTGGAAACGCAGAACTTTTTCTCTTAGGCTTTTCTTCTCCTTTGCGTTTGGAACAGCACACATAGAATACTGTTGGATGAAACTCATCACTGAGTCTTCTGGATCCGTTCCAAATTTAGGTGCATCCTTGATCCACAGCAACATATGTATATGAGGAGCACCTCTTGCTTGGTACTCCTTTCTCCAGAAGAAATCCAACACCTCTCCAAGAGGTGGATTCTTCTTATTCATGATGAAAGACATCATAGCTTCAAATCTATGATTGAAGTACCTACATACATTGACTGGATCCAAAGAGCACAGTTCTCCGGGTGTCTTGAATTCGATGTTATCTACGTTAGCATTTGCCTCTCGTAGAAATTCAAGTAAGTCTTCCCAGCCATACTCGGCACAGCTCAGAGTGAGGAACCATGTGGGAGTACCTAAGTTCCTCAACATACATTTTAAATCACCATGACGACGGTACCAGTACTCATTAGTACCACGCTGACACGCCATGAGATTAATCAGGTGAGAATCCAAAATACTGTCTTGGACATTGACTTTATCCATAAAGTCACTTGCCGAGATGTTTTGCATGTGTATACCACTTTTCAAGATGTGGTTCACTGCATATGACAGTCCAGACAGATCGCTTTCAAACAGGAGATGAAACAAATAAGGAATGCATTGTCGAAACCTAGCATCTCCTGCATACAATCGCAAAGTTCGGTATTCAGAAACAGGAATTTGATGAGGTCGCTCATCATATCTTCCTCCCTGACCTGTTGGAAAAAGCTGTGGGAAACACCGAGCTTCCAAACTTTCCTCCCAAACACTAATGGGACTCCCTTTGGCTTGTTTCATTTGAAACAACTCAATAACATTCCCCATGACTTCCTTGGAATGCAAAGGATGAACACTATAATGTTCATATATTTCTTCACTAGTAGAGGGTTCTACTTTCTCAATTTGACCAGCACACAAATCGCTATCCTCTTCCTCACTTACTTCCTCTTCTGCAACATATACATTCTTATAGTGTTTATTATTTTTTTTCAAATACAATGTTGCCTTTTTAACTTTCCTAACATCTACTAAATCTTGCCATATTTTCTTATTCTTTGTCGGAACCCCATTAACTAAGATAACCAGAGGTTCCTCTTCCACTTTTTCTACTCCAATTGTGTTAATGTTTTTCTTCAAATCTAGAGGCAAATAAACAACTCTTCCCTTTAATCCTCTCTGTAAATCTGATGGAGGCAATTTCCCTGTCTTTGGCTCCATTCTTACAATAGCCTGAAAGGGATGGATACTTTGAATCAAAATAGATTCATAAGTATTTAAATCCTTCAATTCAGAAGGAATCTCAACCAATTCCAGATTATTATGAACTGCTCTAGCAGGCATCTGGTTTTGATTTAATTTGCAACAACAATAACTACACACACGTTGATCCAATCCCAAATCAAAACAATTTTCTACCATCAAGTATGTTGCGAAATCCTTCCATTCACTATTATTTTCCCTTTCACTTTTTGCATATAAATCCACTAACTTAGTCTGATTCTTATAATAAGTGCGTCGACAACACACACAAGTGAAATTAGGCCTCTCACTTGATTTCACCTCAAACGTCGCAATTTCCCTCTGGAAATTATCTGTACTGGAAACCTGTACACTATCTTCCACATGACCCTCTTCTTCTTGCTCAATTTCAACATTCTCCTCTTTACTTCCAAAGTAACAAAACTCAATTTCTTCACATATATTCTTCACATCTATTTCAGAACCATGCAAAAGAGCAGCGCATAATTGTTTAAGCATAATTGCTGGACTCTTAGCATAATACAACATTCTAACTAATTTCCTCACTTTATTATGATGCACTGCTAGCATCCTGAAATGATGAAAAACACTCTGGCATACTCTCCTGGAAAGACAAGCCAGTGAATGACCATGCAAACCTGTCACTTCTCTTACTCTGCAAGAATCTAATTCTTGCAACAACCTTATTTTCTGCTTCAAACTTTTCTTATTAAATGACCGTACAAAATCACAAAGCAAATTGATGGAATCCTGTCGCACACTGCAAATACTACTACACTTCCAGGTGTACACAGGACCCTTAGCACGTCTTCCTAAAACCTCATTACCTAACACCTCTTCTGCCTCTGTTGTCACAAGTTTTTCTTTTTCAACTGGACAACCATCTTTCACTTCATAAGCACGACCACTGGTGTCAACTGCATGCACCAAATCATTATCCTGGAAATAACTCTCCTCATTAAAAAATGCCTCACAGCTTGAACTATGCATCCATTCTCCAGAAAAAACTTCACAAAAATTACTACGATTAACTATTCTCTTCCATCTACTATTTCTTTTGAAATCATAAATTGCCTTGTTTAGCTTCCTAATTCTATTGATTATCAAAATAAATAACTTACGTTTAATTTCAAATGCCTGATCAATAACTTTCTCAACTTTTTTTTTTCTCTTATAAAAAACCAGTTTCTGTTGACCTTTCTTAATATTTTTTAACAAATTGCCAATTATCCTGTTGCGGAACATTCGTTTACGAATCTCCCTAAACTGTTGTTTCCTTCTACTATCATGCACAGAGTTATCTCTTGCTCTAGCAGTAACATTTTTCATTGGCCTTTCCTTTCCATTTGAATTCCTTCTCATTTTATGGACTGAAACATTTTCTGTAGTAATATTTTTTTTACTACACATATTTCTTATGAAATATTTTGTTCTCTTACCCGGTGCTTTCTTCGTGACTTGACAAATCTTTTTGTTAGAGGACTGCTGCTTATTTTCTTTCACCTGCTGTCTTTGACGTTTTGCAGCCTTTCTCTGTCTTTCTATTGTTGGCATGGTGAAATCTTGAAATGATCTGCAGTTGAATCTGTGGTAAAATATAATTAAAAATGTTATTAACCATTATTACCAAACAGTAAAACAATAACAGTGATCAAAAACTTAACACACTACTTGACATTTTAAATAGAAGATTTTTTAGTCCTTGCAAATTTACAATACAGAAATAGCAGAAAAGAAATGACATTTATATTTATGTTACCTGTGCTATTTTATATGTGAATCTGATCTAATTTTATGAGCATATTTTAATATTTTATTGAAGACACTACACATAACCTGCTTTTGAAGGTGTCTTTATTTTTAAATTAAACGGTTTACCTTTTTACTTTTTATTAATTATAAATTTTAAAAATAAATGTTTATATTTCCATAGGCTCAAGCAGGTCAGCTTCCCATCCTATGTCATATAATTCGGACAAATCTGCATCCTCATCACGCTCTTCTTCATCCTCAGGATTTAAATCATCCAAGGGATCAACATCCACTGATGTTTCAATTACAAGTTCAATGATGAGGTCAAAATCAACTGATTGCAGATTGTCGCTCATGTTGAGGTTGTCTTTATCTTTAAAGAAAGATAACAACAATGAGATGTTGCAGAGTAAGAGACAAATCTCAGAGATTATAATAGTAAAATTGTTTAACAAGAGTAATATTTTGCAGCTATTATTTAGCCATGTCCATCAATGCTGAGCAGGTGAAGACTATGTCTAAATTTTCAGTGAACAGGACTCATCTCTTCTTAACCTTGGATAAGCCTCACCGACTCTGTGTGTCCTGCACATACTTAAATGTAAAGGGGCAGATTTATGTTAAATGGCACATCCCCAGGCATGCACCAGTTAACGTGCACCACTACTCTGCCACCCATGGTGTGCCGTATTTACAATCAGATAGGAGAAAGCTTCGTCAAAACCCTGCGCCTGCTTTAAGCAGGCATAAGTCTTGACGCAACATTGTGGAGATGGGGCACCCCTGAGCCTTGCTTGAGCTGCATCGCACTTGCGATACAACTCCAGCAATCACTACCTTTACAGCACAGATACGTCACGCATCTGTGCCATTTTTGCCCCATGATGCCCCGCATTCTAAATGCAGCACACCATGGGTGGCGGAACAGCGGCGCAGGATGACTGACACATCCCTGGTGATGCACCAGTCATCATAAATCTATCTCTAAGCTTCTTATCTTGTTACAGATGAACCGCCATATGTAGCATGAAACTATTTTGCATTTCCTAAATAGCGAATTTTAAGGAATAAATAGCAATTCTTTACCATTCCTAATTTGCAATGAGCAAATTGCTAATTGCAAGTTACCCATTCATTTCCATGGGCTAGGAGGCTCATAGGAATGAAGGTTTAATTTGCGATTAGCAATTTGCTCATCACAAATTAGGAATTTTTCCAAGGGTGCAGGGGTGTCTCAAGAACACCCTGCTGCACCCCTGAAAAAGAAATTTGGGGGCATATGGCACACATACATGCCCTAAGGGCATGTGTTGGCGTCATATGGCACCTTTTGTTTTTTTTAAAAAAAGCTTTTTGAAAAGAATTCACAAATTACCACCAATTTACCACAATAGTTTCCAAATCCTTAATGTCATTTTTTACATATTTTTTGTTTGATACATTGCATTTAAGTAGTCACAAAATTTGCAAATCCTTCAGTGCAATTGCAAAATAAGGAATAGCAAATTTTGCTACTCCTTATTTTGCATCAAACTTGTTTGATACATACCATTTGTCTAATTAACATTCGCAAAGGCCGAAATTCGTAGAATTTTGATCTTTGCGAATGCTAATTAGCTTGATACATATGGCCCCAAGGGAGGCCTGTCTTGCGACATGGTGCATCTTTTGCATCACTGCTGCATCGGTTTCATGTGGTACGTTTTTTTTACACCATGACATATCTGCCTAAATGCATCAATTTGTAATGTTGTCGCCTCATAGCAAATCTTTTGCACCGCCGCTGCATCATAAAAGTGACGCACAGTGGCGCAAAAGAGGCATACACCTATCATAAATCTGTCTCTACCATTTTAAATGATGAATTCAGGATGACGATAAGGTGTGGCCTATCCAGAGGTTTGTTTAAGGTGAGGCCTACTCAGGATTGCAGATTAAAGTTACGCTTGATGAAGAATACAGAGGAGATAATACATGTAAAGCTCTACCAATGAAGTAAGTGATGTCCACTTCATTGCGCCAGTCATCATAAATGTATCCCTAAGCTTCTTATCTTGTTACAGATGAACCACCATATGTACCATCAAACTATTTTGCATTTCCTAAATAGCAAATTTTAAGGAATAAATAGCAATTCTTTACCATTCCTAATTTGCAATGAGCAAATTGCTAATTGCAAGTTACCCATTCATTTCCATGGGCTAGGAGGCTCATAGGAATGAAGGTTGCAATTTGCGATTAGCAATTAGCTCATCACAAAATAGGAAATTTTTCAAGCGTGCAGGGGTATCTCAAGAACACCCTGCTACACCCCTGAAAAAGAAATTTGGGGGCATATGGCACACATACATGCCCTAAGGACATGTATAGGCGTCATATGGCACCTTTTGTTTTTTGGAAAAAAATGCTTTTTGAAAAGAATTCGCAAATTACCACAAACTAGAAGTTGGTGGTAGTTTCCAAATCCTTAATATCATTTTTTACATATTTTTTGTTTGATACATTGCATTTAAGGAATCGCAAAATTTGCAAATCCTTCAGTGCAATCGCAAAATAAGGAATAGCAAATTTTGAATTAAGGACATTTTAAGTAATTTCCACATGTGCAGTGTTTTCAAATTATGATTTGAAAATCGTTTTTGGGGAAAAGTAATGGTTAAAAACTTATGACAAGGACATAATGGTGTATGCTTCTCTATAAGGCATTTCAGTGTCTCTGATGTCATTTTTCCCATATTACATTATAAGACCTTTCCCCATAGAGCACATTCCTTGTAAATATGCTCCCACCTGTGCATGGTGAATTTAGATTTTGACTGTTTGAGTCACATAGCCATGTTAAAAGGCCCCCCCAAAAAATTGCAAACGCTTTAAAAAAACACATTCATGTGTCTTAAGGACATTTTAAATCATTTCCCCGTGGACAGTGTTTTGTAAGTGGCACAAAAGAGGCATACACCTATCATAAATCTGTCCCTAGCATTTTAAATGATTAATTCAGGATGACGATAAGGTGTGGCCTATCCAGAGGTTTGTTTAAGGTGAGGCCTACTCAGGATTGCAGATTACAGGTGGAGAAGTGTGGCTCACTGGTTAGAGGAGGCAGACCTGGAAGCAGAAGTCAGCCCGGGACCAGGGTTCAATTCCCGGCTCGGCGGGGTCTTGAGTCCTAAAATGTCCATGGACTCGACAATTCTCGCTCCGGTGCCTACTCGATTCACGGGTTCACACTCTGCGACTCTGGGCAATAGCTTGCTTAATCTCCACAACGGCCCCTCGCGGCGGGATGCCTGGCTTTCACCTTGCGGATAACCCTGCTGGGGTTATCTCACAGGGGAATACCAGGACGGGTTCCCTAAGCAAGCGCTTAGAAACCGCTTGGTGATTTGCGCTATATAAATTCCTGTACATTTACATTTACATTAAAGTTACGCTTGATGAAGAATACAGAGGACATAATACATGTAAAGCTCTACCAATGAAGTAAGTGATGTCCACTTCATTGCGCCAGTCATCATAAATGTATCCCTAAGCTTCTTATCTTGTTAGACATTAACCGCCATATGTATCATATAACTATTTTGCATTTCCAAAATAGCGAATTTTAAGGAATAAATAGCGATTCTTTACCATTCCTAATTTGCCATGAGCAAATTGCTAATTGCAAATTACCCATTCATTTCCATGGAGCAGGAGGCCCATAGGAATGAAGGTGCAATTTGCGATTAGCAATTAGCTCATCACAAATTAGGAATTTTTCCAAAGGTGCAGGGGTGTCTCAAGAACACCCTGCTGCAGCCCTGAAAACGAAATTTGTGGGCATATGGCGCACATAAATTTTAACAACATTCCTTTACCTCAAAAACGATTTTCAATTCATAATTTGAAAACACTGCCCACAGGGAAATTACTTAAAATGTCCTTAAGACACATGAAAGTGTTTTTTTATTGCCTTTCCAGCATGGTTGGGTCACTTTTAACATGGCTATGTAACACAAACATTTAAAATCTAAATTTCCCATGCACAGGTCGGAGCATATTTACAAGCAACTTGCGCCACAGAGAAAGGTCTTACATTAAAATGGGAAAAATAACATCAGGGACAGTCAATTGCCGTATAAAGAAGCATACACCATTATGTCCTTGTCATAAATTTAAAAACAATTCCTTTTCCCCAAAAACGATTTTCAAATCATAATTTCAAAACACTGCACATGGGAAAATTACTTAAAATGTCCTTAAGACACATAAAAGCGTTTTTTGATTGCCTTTGCAGCATGTTTGTATCACTTTTAACATGGCTATTTAACACAAACATTCAAAATCTAAATTTTCCATGCACATGTGGGATCATATTTACAAGCAATTTGCGCCACATAATTCATAATTTTCTCCTTAAAGCACACTATTCTCTATCTAAATTAAAGAAATATTTTCTCACCTTAGCAAATACTTTGAGTTTGAAAACAGTCTCAGAAACACACCAATTTGTCTTCAGCAGAGCAAAAGGTATGCACTCCAGAGTCTGCAGCTATCAAAAGCACAGAAATGCTGTAAATCTTCACACATATCTCTCATGTCACCCAATCAAAACTCTTCCCTCACTTTTTTTCAAATGAAAACCCTTCCCCCCTCTGCCATTTCATGCCTTTTCTGCATGGCAACCACCTCATTGGAAGACTTCTGGTGTTTGCAAGTTCACACAACTTTGTTGCAATTGAACTCTGAACTCTCAGTGCACCTGCATATCCAGTGCATTCTTTCATTTAATGATTTTTTATTGACCATTCAAAATACATCTTTCAAAGAACACATCCGTGCACCCTAACTTTCTGTTTTCAGCAATCAAAATCCACCAATCACTGTTACTGCTTCATGAACACACAAACTCCACAGTTTTTTTCATTTTAAACTCTCATTTTTTCAACTGCCATTTCATTGCCACACTTCATCTGACTGCAGGAGAACCTTCTCTCACCATGTTTTCTGTCTGGATTGTTGGACATAGTTATATTCAAGGGCTCAAAGGTACGTTAAAAACAGGAATTTACCTAACCTCAATTTACAAGATGTGGAAATTAAGTGGTTTGGCCACAGAGGATTAAAATGTCACCAATTGATACCATTGGTGAAAACCTTTATGCATTTGCCCAAACCTGACCTGTTAATTGTGCACTGTGGAGGTAATGACTTGGGCACTTTGACTGGGGTAGGTCTGGAAATGCTTTTAAAGGACACCTTTGAGCAATTGATGGCACTTTTTCCTCAGACTGCCTTGGTATATTCAAATATATGCCAAAGACAGAAATGGAGGTGGTCAAACCAATTTTGTCCACAAATTGAGAAGTCGAGGAAGCATGTAAACAAATCTGTTTCAGCTTACATGAGAGACCATGGAATGGGCTCCCTGTACAACAATAACTTGCGTTACTACATGCAAGATATCTACAGAGGAGATGGAGTTCACTTCTCAGATGAGGGCAACAGAGTTTTCACTCTGAATTTAAGAATGTGCATTGGTACCTACTTATAAGTATCTAAATGTACCATAAACCCAAAAGCTCTTATCAGAGCTACCCTACATCTAATCACTCACAATTATTATTTTACTCTAACATTTTTCACTAATTTTCAACAAAGTACGCTCCCCGGGGCGCTACCCGGTACGCGAACCGGGAGCTAACCTCGCGAAATTTTTAAAAAAAATGGGTTTTTTCCACACATATAAGCCTCCTCAGCCACCCTCACAAAACCTAGGGTGTCAAGATAAGTCTACCGTGCCCCCTTCTACCCATTCTGAACATTATTTGCCCTCCATTTTGTATCTTAATTCGACCGAAACACAAAATGGTGGACTCCCGTAACGCTTAAGGTTCGCGTACCGGGGCGCTCACCGGTTCGCGTACCGGGTCGCTCCCTGGGAAGCGCACCATCAAAAAAGGTGGGAAAGTAGTTCACAGAAAAGCCACTGGAGACAATTTCACCAAATATAGATTAGCTCATACTACATACCAATCCCTACCATTTTCACAAATTTGATTGGAATTCCATTTAGTCATTTAGCCTGTAGACCTCTCTAAATACCCTGAGGTAAATTACTTCACAAAACACATCTGAAGTGTTGGAATTGACAACCAATGAAAATGTTACTTTCATTTTCTACTTTTTTTACCTGACATTTCATTGGTTATATACCTGAATATATATAAAGGAAGAGAAGAAAACACAGCCATTTTGACTACTACTTCTTGCTGTACATTTCAATAGTATTTTCACTAATTCCTTCAACTTCTTTCTAAAGGTAAGTTTTTATTTTTAAAACTGAAGTATATTGTGCACTATAAGTTAATATGGTAAACTTTTTCTGATAGATATATGCTATCCCTCTGTAGTAGTTATAGATTTAGAGAGACTTCTCTGTTATAGTTATGGATGGAGTTAGGCTTCTCTTGTATAATTATGAATTTACTTACGTTAAATCACATACACTTTTTTAAATTCCTACTTCCACTCTGATACTATACACTGCCCAAAGATAAATTCACTGATAAAAAATGCCTATCTAAAATTATTCCCAACATTGCCCTATCTCTACTAATATATATTTTTTTAATCCAAATTTCAGGCAAAATGGAAGGCGAAAACCAAGTTTCTTTTGAAATGGACCTGCAAGAGAGCAGCCAAGAATTGATTGATACAATTGATCAAATTGACATTGAATTTTTCGATGAAACTTGGGACAATGAACTACTGCAATGTGTACAAGCAGTAGATAACCTCCTTGCAAATGAGGACATTTTACACCCTCAGAGACTACAATGTATATTCCATGATAATTATGAAATTTCTGACAATGAAATGTTAGAAAGTTTAATAAATTATGAAACACAATCACAATAAAAAAAATGCTTAAAAAATAAAGAAAATAAAAAATAATCAACAAAACCAACAATCAATTAACATACTGCATTTAAAAAGTCTCTCATTCTTTTTTCATTGTAGTACGCTGCCCAGAACGCTTCCCGGTTCGCGTACCGGGCGCTACCCACGCAAAAAAAACAAAAAAAAAATGTTTTTTTTTGCCCCGCGGGGCCCTTTTAAAGCCTCCACATTAAACCTAGGGGGTCAGGGAGGATCTACTATGCCCCCTTATGGTCATTTCCCCCTTTGTTTTGGCCTCCTCTTGTCTCTCAATCCTACCGAGAGACAAGATGGCGGCCGCTACGGACTGTTTAGAATGTTGACAGACACCGGAGAGCCAATCAGCTTCGCTACGCGAAGTTCCGGTACGCGCCCCGGTCCGCGAACCGGGGCGCGGACCGGAGCGCGCTTACAGATATATATCTTTTTTTAAACGTTAATTTCTCAAAATCCACTGGAGCACATATATTGAGACCTACAAAAGGCACATCGGGCTACCAGTCCCTACAATTTTGCCAAGTTTCGTGCAAATCCATTCAGCCGTTCGGGCTAAAAGTGAGGCCAACCGCCCTATGGAAAACTCAATGTTAAAAACACGTTTTGGGACCCCCTTTTTTCTCGGCCCCCCTTGACGAACCCCCCCCAAATTTTCAAGGGCTGCTCAGAAACAAAATGTTCAATTTTCCAGAAAATTTCAGCCAATTCCGTCCACAAACACCAAAGTTATTAGACATAGAATTTTCAAAAATCCCATAGGGAAAAAATCCTAACTATATATACCTACTGGCGACCGCCAGTAGGTAATATATATATATATATCACCAATTAAGAAAGCAAATACGGAGCAAATATTTGTGTAATTCTAAGGTGTGATGAAAAAAGATTTCAAAACAAATCTATCCAGTTCATTTGGTGATGGGCAAATGATAAATGTTTTCTAATTTTCACGTAATTGTTTGTGTGCTATGGTTTTATCCATGAAGTTGTCTGTCAGTGTGAATGTTTAGTCCATTTCAATGGAAAATTTGTGGTCTGTAAAAGTAATAGATTTGCAACAGTATGCTCCAAAATGCATCACCAGCTAAATGCCACAACCATGTCACCCTCCTGCTGAATGTTTGTGGCTAATTTGCTACACTTGTTCTGCGTGCAACTCTAGGATTTTTCACGAACTTTAATACTTCAGTGATGTAACAATGTGTTGTAATCTCTATGCTTCTCCTGCCTCTCTCCATGGAATGTGGAATCTGGAATCATGCATTGCATGCAGTGGATTCCAGATTCCCTTGATTCCGACCTGGCGGTTGCTGAGGCAGGAGGCTGTATACTTGTATCAAGCTTATTAAAACGCTACCTTAACTACTCACCTGTGTCCTGGAGTACACTTCAACTACAATATTTTGGCGACGATCCTGCGAACCCTCTGCTGCCACCATCCCTCAACCATCACGTCCTCTCCACGGATGATGATCTCGAAGCTGACATAGAGACTTGGCGCTTTCCCCTGAACCTGCCGCCCATCTTCGAAATTCCGGCAGATAACAATTGTACCGTGAGTTATTTTTGCTGTTTTTCCCGCTTGGAAGAACAAAATAGCGCTTTGCCTGCCAACGGTCACTCACTGCCTGCACGAGCCCTGAGCCCTGGTTGCCAAGCAACATAATATCGCACACAATTTTGCTCGCGCTTGACTCTCCTGTTGTGAACGCACGACACTGTTCAGCGCGCTCCACGTCATCACGCGTCTATGAACAATCAGCACGCACGGCGGCCATTTTGAAATTTGCCAACCACGAAAGATTACTTTTGCCAACCACGTCGCAAAGACACAACTCAACCGCTACAACCTGAACCGGAAGCGGCACAAAATACGCCCTTTACTCGCATACAACAGAACCTTAATCAAATCTACGAATTTTGGGAATATGGTGTACAATTAAGACACTTGTATATAAAATATATATATTTTTTTATCTCAATTTTTTCCATCATTTCCCAATCTTAAAATTCTCATATTGAACTCCTACAAGAACTGTTACATCAGATTCAACAGTCATACATTAAACTTACCTACCTGATTGAACATACACAAACTTTTTCTCCTGCCTCAGCCTAATTCCGCATTACTCAAAAATTTTTCTTACTACAATGGCCACCACAGCCAATTCCACTATTGCTCCTCCTCCTCCATTTTTAGCCGAAGGAGATACACCAATCTTAGAATGGGAAGAATGGATTGGTGTCTTTGAGAACTACCTAGAGGCCATAGATGGCCTTAGATTTCCATTATCACGGAAAAAAGCAATATTATTAAACTCATTAGGCAAAGGGGGTCAACATGCATTCAAGTTTTTGCCTGAATTACGTGGTGCTGATGGTGAGCTAGTCGATAATCCATATATGGAAGCGAAAATGAGACTTGAAAAATACTTCGGTAAGAAAGTGAACATTGTTATGCAGAGACACAAGTTTTACACCATGCCTCAAAGAGATAAAGAATCCGTTGACCAAATGGTTACACGACTTAGGGAACTTTCTCTTAAATGTGATTTTGGACCCATGACTGATCAGATGATCAGAGACCAATTAATCGTCCAATGCAAGAACAAAAGGATGCAGCAAAAACTTTGGGCTGCAAAGAACCCTAGTCTGACAGAGGCCATAGCCATTGCGAAAGTAGTGGAAGAAGCCGACAAATGCATGGAAGAAATGCATAACTTGGATATGAACAAAGATGACTCCATATGTGTCGTGAACAAAGTAGATAAGAATTTCACTTCCACGGATGTTAAGTCTAAGAACTTAGTATCAGCTGATGCCAAACCCAAATTCACTAATTTTAAACAGAGAAACAGAAATACTAGTTCAGTTGGAAGAAGCAAATTTATGGGTTGTTTTCGATGCGGCAGCATGACACATGCAGCCGATTTTGCGGGATGCTTTGCCAGAGACAAAACCTGCATGAAATGTGGGAGGAAGGGCCACATTAGCAAAGCCTGCAGGTCCCCTTCTGTGAACAAAGTTGCCTTTGTAGATGATGAATATATTCCCAATGAAATGTCTTTATGCATTGAAGGTTGTGATGATGTAGGAACGTGTTTATGTATTGGTCTCCAAAGACCTAAGGCTGATTTCATTGTAAATGGGGCTACCATAACACTACTTGTGGACCCTGGTTCTATGCATTCTATATTTCCCATGTCCTTATTCAAAAAACACTGGCCGGGTATGACACTCCAAGTAAGTGACATAATTCCCAAAGGGTATAGTGGACAAGTTATTAACATCAAGGGTGTTATGGATGCCTCATTCACATTTAAAGGCAGAAGTTCTTATGGTAAAGTGTACATTTCGGATGACGGTCCAGCGATTTTAGGCTGGATACAACAATACGATTTACACATTATTTTAGACCCGCGTTCTACTGAAAGTGTTTTAGTAATTGATGAATGTCATAGTATTGACTTTATTTTAGATAAATTTGCTGATGTTTTTCGCACTGATTTGGGCAAATTGAGTGGTTACATGCATGTCATCAAACTAAAAAAAGATGCCTCTCCTGTAAGACACGCTCTCAGGAGAATACCCATTGCTATTCGCAAGGAAGTGAAGGACATGTTAGATGACATGATAAAACAGGACATTATAGAACCTGTAGAAGTCTCAGAATGGCTTTCGCCTGTCGTTGTTACAAAAAAAAAGGATGGGAAATTGCGTTTTTGTGTGGACCTTAGGTCCCTCAATCAGAACATAGTAGTAGATAAATTCCCACTCCCCAATATTTCTGAGATGGTGCTGTTAATGAACAAGGCGAAGTTTTTTAGTAGACTAGACCTCCGTTCAGCATATCACCAAGTAGTTCTTCATCCTAAGTCCAGGGAACTCACTGCTTTTGTCACTGTTGAAGGAGTATTCCAATTTAAAAGATTGCCCTTTGGGTTAGCTTCCGCTGCAAGCGTTTTTCAACGAATGATGCATTCCTTGTTTGGAAGCCTGACACAAGTTCATTATTTCCAAGATGATGTTTTAGTAACAGGGATTAACAAATCTGAACACAACGATAACTTAACCAAAGTGTTACATATCTTTTCTGATGCAGGGCTTACCCTTAGGAAAGATAAATGCCAATTTATGCTAACGGAAATAGATTACCTAGGTTACACTATATCACATGCTGGAGTCAAACCCAAAGAAGATTTATTGAAAGCCATCAGATGTGCTCCCATTCCCTTGAACAAAGAACAGTTGAAATCATTTCTAGGGCTAGTGGAATATTATTCTAAGTTTGTCCACAATTTTTCTCACAAAACTGAAGCGTTGAGATTGCTCCTTAAGAAAGGTGTTCAATTTGAATGGGGTCCTCTACAATCTGACTCCTTTGAAACGATCAAGTTGGAGATCGTCAATGCAGGTATTCTCTCCACGTATGAACCAGGCAGAGATACGTTTGTGACCGTGGATGCAAGTGCTTATGGCATTGGTGCTGTACTTTCTCAAAAGAAAGGTGACACAGAGAAGACGGTAGCTTTCGCTTCACGCACATTGACAGTTTCAGAACGTAATTATGCGGTCATAGAGCGTGAAGCGTTAGCTGCTGTTTGGGGTGTGTCGCACTTTCGTACTTATGTATGGGGCTCACACTTTTCTTTGAGAACAGACCACAAGCCTCTTCTCAAAATACTGTCACCTGGGGGAGCCAGTAAAGGCTCTCCTAGGCTCATGAGATTTGCTGCAAGATTACAGGAGTATGATTATTCTCTGCAACACATCTCTGGTTGGAAGAACGTTCAAGCAGATTGCTTATCCCGACTCCCTGTTGATTGTGGGAAATCATATGATTTTGATGATGAAACTGTATGCTTGGTTGATGATTTCTGTGATGTTTGCTCAAATGGTTTCGATTCTGTTTCTAGAGAAGAGTGGCATCATGCTGTTTTGGCCGATTCTGAATTTTCTGAATTGGTGAGTGCCATCCGGTTGGGGTGGAAACGTGAGGGTGACATTAAACCTTCTTTACGCAGTTTTATACAGGTACAGGAGGAACTTAGCGTAGGTAGTTCTGATGACTTTGTTTTGCGAGGTGAAAGGTTTGTACCTCCTACTCCACTAAAGAAGAGATTATTTACCTTGGCACATGAAGGTCATCTCGGACAGAGTATGACTGGTAAACGCCTCAAGACCAACTTTTGGTGGCCGGGTCTAGATGATGATGTAAGGCGTTGGGTAGAGAACTGTATGATGTGTAAGGAGAGTGAAAAAAGATTAAAAGTACATTCACGTCCATTAGGGTCTATCTCCAGCTGCGAAGATTTACCGTGGAGCAAGGTTTGTTTGGACTTTATCGGTCCCATGGACTACTTATCTGCTGAATGTCGCTTTGCAACAGTCCTAGTAGATGTTTGTTCTCGTTGGTTGAGTGTTGAGTTCATGAAGAATATAACCACGGAAAGTGTGATTGGGTATCTCAGGTCGGTTTTTATGAGAGAAAGTTTTCCTTGCATATTGTTGACAGACAACGGTACACAATTGACGTCCTCTTCCATGCAAGCTTTTCTTTCCAACCATGGTATTAGACACATGCATACATCCTTGTATAACCCACAGGGGAACGGCATTGTAGAGCGCATGAATAGACTTATTAAGGGCGTCATTCAACTAGCTTTGCAAGGTAAACGGAATGTTCGTACAGCTGTGGAAGAAGCTGTATGGTCCTACAATACCACGATTCATAGTGTAACTAATGAAGTTCCCTTTGTGACCATGCGAGGTAGAATTCCCAAGACTAAGATGATTCCTCAGTGGTTGTTAGAACTTAAGTCTCAGGGGTTTGAGTGCCCCCCTAATGTTAGTTATATGCAGGACAATTGTTCCTTCAAAGGGAAGGTTGGTAAAGTTGATGTTGGTGATTATGTTAAAATTAAGTTAGGCAGAAAGGAGTCTGGAGCGAACAAGTTTTCTGATCCTTTCAAAGTCAGAGAGGTGCACAGGTGGCATGTTGTACTTGAGAATGGCCAGAGATGGAATTTTAGAAGGATTGCTCTGTTTGCGAAAGGGAGTGGTGGTGTTGCCAAGAATGACTCCAGTGATTCTGCTAAGAATGACTCCGGTGATTCTGAATATTCTTCCTGTCCAAATGGTCCTGGCGTCACGGCTATTCCCAAATCCGTCCCTAGTGGATCAGGGCGAGTTAACGAGCAGATCAGTCTGCCTACACAAGCAGTTCCACACTCCTTGAGACAGCGTAATACTCCCAGGAAATTTGATAACTTTGTATTGTATTAATTCTTATGCTAACTTTTCCCTTACTTCCATTTACTCTTCTTGTTTAATTGTTACATGATACACTGTAAAGTAAGATGGAGCAATGTAAATTCATGTAGCATAAGTTTCACCCTTTTATGTAAAGATTCTATTTCATTCTTTGTTAATAGCAAATATCTCATGGTTTGGTTATGTTCTTTGCTTAAGTAGTGTAATACTACATGATCGGCTATGTTTTGGTTCGTGATTATATGACTCATACTTTGTTCATTAAGAAGAGAAGATATGTTGTAATCTCTATGCTTCTCCTGCCTCTCTCCATGGAATGTGGAATCTGGAATCATGCATTGCATGCAGTGGATTCCAGATTCCCTTGATTCCGACCTGGCGGTTGCTGAGGCAGGAGGCTGTATACTTGTATCAAGCTTATTAAAACGCTACCTTAACTACTCACCTGTGTCCTGGAGTACACTTCAACTACAATACAATGCAGCAGCAACACCACTGTGAAACATTTTTCAGCACCACTGTCCAGCTGTGGGGAAAGTTCCTCCTTGTCAGTCCTGATGCTCTCAGGTTCTAAAGGTGTGTTTCTAGGCACCAAGTATCTCTCTAGCTAGGGCTCCTGGGGTGGGCCACCCCTCAGTAGTCATCCGGAAAATCTTGTTGTGCGGAGTCTGCTTTTCATGCCCCTGTTGGAGGTAACAGGAAGCTAACCACTTGTTTGTACAGTTGTTCTAGTCCCTGGGTGCCAGCAGAAATCAGGAGTTGTTGGGTCATCTTCTTTCAGCAGTCAGGCAGTATTCCTTCTTCAAGATGTTTTCTTCACAGGTTCAGGATTGTTCTGAGTAGGTGATTGTGAAGTGCCTCTCATTTCATGTCTTATCCAGTTATGAAAGCATTACATACACCCAGCCCTAGCTACTTCCTCACCTTCTTCAAAATTTATTTTCTAAGTTTACGCAACCTTCCCAGAATTTCTCAACCAAAATTATAAGGACAGCTTCATTTAGTGTTTCTACTTCAAAGGAAGAGAAGGGAAAGCTCCCCTTTGGGCTGCCAGCTGGTACGGTACCCCTTCTAAGTGGCTAATCCCTACTATGGGCTGGATTATGAGTCTGGTGGTCCATAGACTGCAGACTCATGGGGGAGCGGCGGTGACGGTCTCCCGACTGCCCTATTATGAGCCACAGCCACCAGGGAACCGCCATTCCCCGGTGGTGTTGCGCCGGTGTAGGGGCATCAATATGTTTGTCGGGACCACCACGGTCCCGCCACTCATATTAGGAGTTTTCTCTCTTTCAGGGTTTTCATGGCGATTCCTCCTCTATGAAAACCCTGGTGGAGATAAAACGCCCCTTGGTGCCTCTGCGTCCTGTAAATACTCCCAGGAGGGCACAACATGTGCCCCCGTTGTGCATTGACAACAGTCCTGTACGCCTGCACGGCATGGACGTTCAGTCCATGCCGTGGAGGAACTCTTTTTGGCATTTCCATTGCGGTTCTCATTTATAGAGGCACTGCCGTGGGAATGCCAAAATAAAACCTGCCAGACTGGTGAAAACATCTAATCTGGCGGGCCGCCCAGCCACGGCTTTTGCTATGCGGTGGCAGAGCGGACCCGACTACGCATCATCAAAGTTGTAATCAAGCCCTAAGTGGCCACAGTTAAAATCAAACCTACCTTCCTGCTGCAAGAGGCCCAGCCATTTTACTCCAGGGCGAGCCTCTTGAAGAGTCAACTGGACATATGGAATAAGTCTGAATTAGGGCTGTAGAGCACACTTGTTCTAAACCAGATTACTTTCAGACAGCACAAAGTACTTTACCTTCACAATGAAAAAAGCTTTTCGAAACTGTCCACTGACGGGGCATAATTTTACTTGGCACAGGCGGAATTTCAGTTAGACCAAAATACTCTAGCACAATTTCCGGCAGTTCGTGTTATACTTGGTACTCAAAATACCCAAGATTATGCCACTATATTATGTTTTGTAATTCAGTTGTCATTTGGGTAAAAGAAAACTACTGCAGGTACACAAGAACAAAGTGAACAGAACAGGAGCAGCTGTTTACATGGGGTGAGATTATGCTCTTTTTCTGTAACTGGAGGATGCATCGCACACTAAAAAAGTGCAAAATTCAGAGTCAACATTTCACTTAATTTCAACATAATGTAATTTCATACATTTTTTGGGGACTTTTGTCCAATTTCCACAAAGGAGAATGATCAAGTTTTGCACAGGCCTAAATTTTAACAATATCAATTCTGTCTAATTTGAATTGATTATACACAACACCATGTGGGCTTGCAAGGCAGGCTTTTAAAGTGCGCTTAGCAAACTTATAAAAATAAGGGCTTCCTAGATGCCAAAGGCACTTTTCTTTGCCACGTGTCACTGCAGTAGGTTTAAGCTGCTGCCCAGCCAGAGTACAGGGGTGCTACCCGCAGCCCAATTTGTGCGTCATATATGTGGGTGGTGTGTACATGTACAGTGAAGCCCACATATGACATATTTTCCCCCCATGTGTGACTTGTCTGCACCATCAGCCATAGCCTGAATTGAAAGGTTTGTGTGTTTTTTTAATGGAAGACGACACCGAAAAGTTAAATAGTACATCCTTTAGGAGAAAAGCAAACATGCTGCGGTACAGTTTATTACTGTAATAGCAGACATATTCCAAAAATCATTAAAACCAGGAACACGTGGAGGTGGGGCACGTCAAAAATGATGTCCTTTTTTACGGTAAGCCTCAGTATGATCTTAGTGAATCGGGCCCAAAAATGTTAACTATCACAGATGAAAACAAAGCAATCCCGTATCCCCCTGAGGTGAGCAACCAACCATATCTTTGATAGCTCGATTTACTTGTAAAACGAATGTAACGTCCAGTACGTATTCATTAATGTGTCGTTATTACTTTGTCGTCAGTATTCCTAAAATAGCCTCCCCCACACGACTTGATTCAAAGCAGTCACTAACAAAGAAAAAAAGAAGGGAAATGATGTCAGATAAAATATTGAAAGGCTTCCGTGGAACAGATTAATTTACTTCACTTTGTCGTCGCAGCGTTGTCTCTGACCTTCTGTGCGCCCACCTCTGCCAGGCGCGTATGACAAATGAGTCCGAAGACTCATCTTGGTGTGCAAGCCGCGTCTTTTAATGATGTCTGTGTGATGGCGAACATAATCAGGGAACATCGCTAGCTCTCCCGAGCATCGAAACGAGAAGGCGAAAAAGTTCAGTTAATTGCATCAAGCTCGCAAGATGGCACTTTCATTTGGCACAATCCCAGAGTTAATATATCTTGGTGGGGGATGTCAGCGAGTGCTGTGTCATAGTCATTTACAGGAGATTAAAATAGTGATTAAAACAATATTGCACAGACTACTGTTGCCTCCGGGCCTGATACCACTGATAGGAGGCGTCGGAGCTATCGCTCAGAAAGTGCTGGAAGCAGAACTTTTTGTTCCATTGATTTGACATTATTAATATTAACCAGAAAATTTCAATGAGAGATGACAAAAGAAGTCCTTTTATTGAGCAGTGTTAAACTGTTTGGATGTGGAACACACGAGGTGATGTGATCGTTCTCCACACGCCACACGCCGTTGTCTGACTGAGCTTGCAATTAATAGTGTTCCGGGACTGTCAGATCTTGAAGTATAGTTCAGCACCGAGCCCCACACGAAGAACATTTAGTGACATGGTGCTTTTAAAATGGCGACTACTTTCCGTCACTGAGATTGCACTGTGCCATTCACGATAGATAAAGAGTACATTGTGGTTAACGTTTTCCTGCTTCTGGCGTGGATTTGCAACATGTCCGTGTCTAATTTCAATACTAAAAACTGCAATTTTTCTTTAATTTTAAGTTTGCGCCTTCTGTGCATGACGAGCAATGAGGAATACATAAATGTTATATTCAAAATACTTAGAATTGTATCTAACCAACGGTGTGGATCATGGTTTTCTACAAACAAAACAAAATGCTGTTAGTGACACTCTGTTAATGGCTTTATTCCCATACATTAATTCACCCTGTCGTCTGCCTCGCCGCTTATTTTGTATGCCAATGCACAAGTGCATTTTAAAGAAGCTGAGCAAGTGTTTTTTTTTTTTTGCAGAGCTTTATATAGCGCGAACTAGACCCGAACCGAATCAGGTATCAGAGCGCTTTACATAGCACCAGTTACGTTACATGAGGACGGACACACATTCATTTTAGGCACGGGGAGATTAAGTGATTTGCCCAGAATCACAGGAGATTTTTGGCGTCGTTACCGAGTCTCGAAACCAGATCCCCAGGTCCGAGGTCGAGCGCCCTCGCCGTTTTTTTTGTCATCACCTGCCAAAGAAATCCCTGCTCATAACTTGCAAGCAGGGTGCAGGGCTGGGTTTATTTAGATTTTGTCTAATGAAAGAGTGTTTAGGTTGATGTGTATAATTCTGATGAACAAGCAGGCCTTATTATCAACAAAAATAGCAGACAGCCCACATTTGATCATCTGTCAGCCAGGGGTGTAGCTATCAATGGTGCAGCAGGTGCATTGATACCGGAAACCAAGGGTTAGAAGGACCAATTTGACCTCAATTGTAACTAGGGGTGGGCGTAGTTCACGAAGTAGCGCTACGCGTAGCTACGCAAAGTGCACTACGCGAGCTACGCGTAGCACTACACCAACTGCGTAGTCCCATGTTCGCACTGTGCAAGATGTCGTTTTCAATGATTGCACAGTGCGGACAAGCATCCGGCACTGTGCAATCATTGAAAACGGCATCTTGCACAGTGCGAGCTGTACTTTTCTGCCGCTCGAGTAGATTTGTACTCGAGCTGCAGCCTTCTCAACGCGAACTGGTAGTTTCTCATCGCGATTGGTCACGAGCATACGCGACCACCCGCAATGAGAACCCTGACCTCCCCGCGTTGAGAATCTCACCGGGAGGTTTATTTTCCGTGTTCGGGATCGGCAACTTGATGTTGCTGATGGCGAACAAGGAAAAAGTCTCGCGAGGATATCATTTTGCTTGCTCGCGGTCGCCAACTTGACGTTGAGGACCGCAAGCAAGCAAAAAATAACCGTTGCACTACACTACGATACGCTACACATGTTTGCACTGTGCTACGTGCAGTTCTCGTAGAGCGAAGTTGCGCAAACTTCGCAAACTACACGAGCGTAGCGTAGTGCTTTGCCCAGGGTTAATTGTAACTGTCTTTTTCTATCCAATTTAAGGGCAAGGGACCCATTGGACTTGCATGCATTATGTCCCTAGGCACTCATGCCACTCGCTGCTGTCAGCTAGACCCAGGCTGGATCCTTATGGTACTTTATGAACACCTCAGTAAAGGTACTGTCTGCATTTTCAGCAGCCCAGACTTTTATTTTTTTAACCTATCATTTGAAAGTATGTTTATTTCTGCTTCTAGATTTTGCCTTTCCCTACATTTTAAAAAGCCTTATCTTAGCCCTAGCAAAAAGAATATTCAGCAAGCAAAGAGTTTGTGGCATCTATTCAGTCCTGACTGCTCAGCACATTGATTGTAATCCCTTTTCTAGATACTGTAATGGACTGTGACTGGAGTAAAACACATCAATCACAAAGAATTAACTAAGAGCGCTTGTCGCCAGACGGAGCAGCTGAAAAACAAGTAGGCCGCCACACATCAGGCCTAGCTTTGGGTCACACAATAAACAGTATAATATGCAGCAGAGGCAAGTGGCAGAAAAAATTAATCAGAGGTCCCAGCTTCCAAAATGAAGGGGAGCGATATGCCCACATTAATTATACTGGAATGAAAACAGTGGTCCGTGACCAGGAATAGGACCAATTTACAGTTTATGTTGCAAGAAACATTTGCAAATGAGTTAATGAATAACCTGAAAGAGATAAAGATGCATGTGCAAAATACCTATTTCTGCATCTAAACAATTGTATAAACCACGCATGAAAACAAGCACCACGTAATATAATAAATTCCACGATATTTATTTTAGAACAAATCAATTGCTTATGTAATTACCATAGGTTGCGCGCAAAAGGAGAGGTGAATGGATAGAATAGTGGTGTTGGGTTGTGAGATTGTGAATCAAAGAATAAGATATAGACAATTCAATACATTTTCAAAAACTGATAACAAAGATCAGTTGCAGCAAGCCTGTTCATAAAGGATTTACAAAAATTCTGTAAATTTTCCGTGTGCACTTAATACAATTTCCCAATGGCATGGTGAGGTAAGTAGTAGGTACAGGTCTTGATCAATGGAAGAGCATCGACGTTTCGACTCGACTGTGCAATGCGGGATTTGAACCTTTGCTGCGAGTCTTCATCAGGACAGGTTGCAACCTATGATGGAAATCGTATGTGAGAGGAGGGCTTGTATGTGTGGTCAAAATGGTCAAGTATGGGGAGATATACTGACCTAAACCTGCAGCCAAGCCTGGCTAAACAGGTATGTTTAATGCAACGTGCCAGAAGGCTCAATGTCGCCATGGTACGGTTATTCTGGTGTGCTCCAAGCACTCCACCAGGTGAGTATTACTCCAAGGATCAGCGAATGCCCCTATCTGAAAAGTACATAACATGCAGTCACTACATTACAAGTCCCCTTGGGCTAGTGAACTTCTATATAGCAATTCCTGTATTACACGTTTAATGGATAAAACAAATTATTGCAAGGAGGGTGTTACTCCCTGGGATATTCATAATGAATATAGATCAATGTACTATCACCCACGAGGGCTTGGGGGCTTCACATCGTAAGTACTCAACACTCTTGTACATCCATGCGTTCCAACGCATTAAGGGGGGGTCAATACAAGCTTCAACCATAGCGGTAGCTCATATCACAATACCCGCACAGGAACAGTATTGTCCTGTGGCGGAGATATATCGATGACGTGCTGATGGTTTGGAGGGGGACAGAGACGGATCTCAAAGCCTTCCATAGTTGGCTCAACAACGAATCGTCCAATATACAATTCTCCCTAGACCACAGCAAAAATGAAATTAACTTCCTTGACATTACAATCAAGGCAGAGGAAGGGAAACTCCACACTACACTCTATCGCAAAGCAAGCGAGCGCAACACACTATTAAGATACTCCAGCCACCATCTGCGCAGCTTAAGAGACAATTTGCCTTATGGGCAATTCCTAAGAGTAAGGTGCAACTGTTCCAAAAAGGAGGATTATTTCACTGAATCCACTGACTTACTTAAAAGACTGCGAGACAGGGAATACCTGATTAGGCTATTGAAAAAGGTACAAAAAAGAGTATGGTACAACCATAGGGAATTCCTGTTAACACCCAGAGAGAATGCGAACACCTCTAAAAACAGACTCATGTGCGTAACAACTTTCTGCACCAAAAGCAACCGAATCAAAAAAACAATCAATAAACACTGGCATATGATTGCCGATGACTTCAATATGCAGGAACCACCTATGCATGCGTTCCGAAAAGGTAAAAGCCCAGGAACACATTAGTTAAATCTTTACTCCCTTCCAGAAGAGTGAATATCCAGACTCACCTATGGAACATGCCATCGATTGTGGGCCATTTTAAATGTGGGAGCTGCAAAGCATGTCCATTAACTAGTGAGATCAAATCATTTACCCACAATGACTACACCCACACCCACAAAGAACACATTAATTGTAACTCCTCTGGAGTCATATATGTGCCCCAGAGATTTCTTGTACATAGGCCAGACAACCCAAAAGGTCAAGTGTCGTATCCTGCAACATTGCAGTAAAATAAGATGCGCCAGACAGGGAGAACCACTAGTTGAGCATTTCACGCAATTTGGCCACACTCCAGAAAGTTTGATATGGTGGGTGATCGAAAAGGTACACGTTAACCAGCGGGGAGGATTTACGAACCATAACCTTACCTACCAAGAATGTAAATGGATCCATACCTTTAACACTATATCAAAATATTTGAATGAGTATGAAGAAATTGCTCGCCAGGCTGCTACCCTGCACCTTTGAGAAACACATTGGCCAATGTGTGAACATCTACTTCACTAATATACTACAGGCTGGACGAACACTCACTTATTGCCTAGATGGTAGTAGAACTTACTGCTATGTGAATACCCTCACATAAACAGTCCTCCGTATGGATAAATTAACTTTGCTCAAATGTGGTTTTAGTAGTGCACATCAACATTATTTAATGATGCATTGACACTGCAATTTTATGTATGTACATTCATGCTGGTGCTCAGCATGTAAATATGCATTATTTTTTTGCCATGAACATGTAAATAGATTCACCCTCTTTATCGCTATGTATTCATGTAGTATTGTTTAATGACATATTTACGCTGGCCATCAGTATGTAAATATGCAAATTTTTTGCCATGCTCATGTAAATAGATTCACCCTATTTTTATTGTGATGTATTTATGTAGTCTTGTCTAACCGATGTATATATATATATTCACGCTGGTCCTCTAAATATAAATATGCACTTTTGTTTAACCCCTTCCATGCTGGTGACGAACCCCAGCCGTCACGCTCCGCGGCGCTCGTTTGCTGATGACGGCTGGGGTTCATCACGGCCTTGCCCTGTTCGTTTGTTTACCGCACAGCGGCGGAAACGGGCCAGCATGGAAGGGGTTAAATCATTACATTTTACGCGGATGTTCTTATTGGTTATGGTAAACAGTCAAAATATCGACTACAAAATATCGAATGGACATAATATTGAGTTTTAAATATAGATTGGACAAAATATCGACTGGACAGAATATAGACATCAAAAATATTGTTTTTAAGGTAAGTAATGTAATATCGGATGTTAAAAATATAGACAGTTAAAATATCGAAGTATATAATATTGGTTATTAAAATTATCGAATTTTAATAATATCTAATTTTTTATAGTGTTTTTATGTTATTATATGTGTGAAAAGTGTGTATTTATGTTATAATTTATTTTAATTAATGACATTTGTTTTTTAATTTTTGCGTAATTTCATTCTGTAGCCGGTTGTGGGTTTATAGGGGAATAGGGTGGGAAGTAATTTAAATATAATGAATTAAATATGTAAATTTAGTTATTGGTATTCATTTTTAATTAATTGTTAATTAATTTATATTTGTTAATTAATTACATTTTAATTGGCAATTAATTTTAATTAATTGAATAATTGTTAATTATGTTAATTTAACTAATTTATTTTCTGTAGCGGGTTGTGGGTGTATAGGGGAATAGGGTGGGAAGTAATTTAATTATAATTAATTAAATATGTAAATGTATTCATTGGTATTCATTTTAATTACTTGTTAATTAATTTATATTTGGTAATGAATTACATTTTTATTGGGAATTAATTTTAATAAATTGATTAATTGCTAATTATGTTTCTGTAGCGGGTTTATAGGGGAATAGGGTGGGAAGTTATTTATTTATAATTAATTAAATAAATCAATTTATTTAGTTGTATTTAATTACAATTAATTGTTAATTAATTTTTAAATGTAAAATTATTAATTGTTATTTTGTAATTAATTTGTATTATTAGGTAAATAATTGTACTAATTATTTTTAATTTGTAATTTTAATTGATTAATTATTATATTATATTAAATTGGTAATTACTTTTAATTAATTTTTTATAGATATTAATTTATATTTATTGAAATAATATATGAAGTATTTAATTTCACTACTATTGCATTCTCTGGAGTGGGAATAGTAATTTTTACCCCTACGCTATCCAACGCTTTCCCTACTGTTGCACTCACTGGAGTGGGAATATTAATTTTAACCCCTACGCTATCCAACGCTTTCCCTACTGTTGCACTCTTTAGAGTTGGAATAGTAATTTTTACCCCTACGCTATCCAACGATTTCCCTACTGTTGCACCCACTGGAGTGGGAATAGTAATTTTAACCCCTACGCTATCCAACGCTTTCCCTACTGTTGCACTCTTTGGAGTTGGAATAGTAATTTTTACCCCTACGCTATCCAACGCTTTCCCTACTGTTGCACCCACTGGAGTGGGAATAGTAATTTTTACCCCTACGCTATCCACTGCTTTCCCTACTGTTGCACCCACTGGAGTGGGAATAGTAATTTTTACCCCTACGCTATCCAACGCTTTCTCTACTGTTGCACCCACTGGAGTGGGATTAGTAATTTTTACCCCTACGCTATCCAACGCTTTCCCTACTGTTACACTCTTTGGAGTTGGAATAGTAATTTTTACCCCTACGCTATCCAACGTTTTCCCTACTGTTGCACCCACTGGAGTGGGAATAGTAAATTTTACCCCTACGCTATCCAATGCTTTCCCTACTGTTGCACCCACTGGAGTGGGAATAGTAATTTTTACCCCTACGCTATCCAACGCTTTCTCTACTGTTGCACCCACTGGAGTGGGATTAGTAATTTTTACCCCTACGCTATCCAACGCTTTCCCTACTGTTACACTCTTTGGAGTTGGAATAGTAATTTTTACCCCTACGCTATCCAACGTTTTCCCTACTGTTGCACCCACTGGAGTGGGAATAGTAAATTTTACCTCTACGCTATCCAACGTTTTCCCTACTGTTGCACCCACTGGAGTTGGAATAGTAATTTTGACCCCTACGCTATCCAACGCTTTCTCTACTGTTGCACCCACTGGAGTGGGAATAGTAATTTTTACCCCTACGCTATCCAACGCTTTCTCTACTGTTGCACCCACTGGAGTGGGAATAGTAATTTAAAGCCTATGCTATCCAATGCTTTCCCTAATGTTGCACCCACTGGAGTGGGAATAGTAATTTTAACCCCTACGCTATCGAACGCTTTCCCTACTTTTGCACCCACTGGAGTGGGAATAGTAATTTTTACCCCTACGCTATCCAATGCTTTCTCTACTGTTGCACTCTTTGGAGTGGGAATAGTAATTTAAACCCCTACGCTATCCAACGCTTTTCCTACTGTTGCACTATTTGGAGTGGGAATAGTAATTTTTACCCCTACGCTATCCAACGCTTTCTCTACTGTTGCACTCCCTGGAGAGGGAATAGTAATTTTAACCCCTACGCTATCCAACGCTTTCCCTACTGTTGCACTACTTGGAGTGGGAATAGTACGTTTTTACCCCTACGCTATCCTACGCTTTCCCTACTGTTGCACTCTTTGGAGTTGGAATAGTAATTTTTACCCCTACACTATCCAACGCTTTCCCCACTGTCGCGCCCACTGGAGCGGGAATAGTAATTTTTACCTCTACGCTATCCAACGCTTTCCCTACTGTTGCATTCACTGGAGTGGGAATAGTCATTTTTAACTCTACGCTATCCATCGCTTTTTCTACTGTTGCACTCTATGGAGTGGGAATAGTATTTTTTACACTTCTGCTATCCTACGGTAATAATATTGGATAATATTTAAATATATAATGTTACTATATATATATGTTTTAACAAATATGATTGTAAAAAATGTTTTTATAACTTTTATTAATTATTTAATTATTATAAGTTAATTTAAGTATTTTTAAGTATATTTTAGTAATTAATTTTAACTATTAATTTAATTTAACACTGCTTTTAATAAAGTCGATATTTTAATAAACTATATTTTTTTAAACAATATTTTTGACTCGATATTTTTGTACTTACCTGTTTGTAGATACAAACTCGATATTCTGTCTGTCGATATTTTGGCATCGATATTTTTGCTAGTAGATATTCTGTCCGTCGATATTATGTCAGTGATCCATTGGTTAAATGCGTGGGACTCATTTAGGCATCAACACAGGTATCCACATATAGGGATTCCTTTCCCATTTTTATCACCAGACAAGCGCGTTTTATTTAGTCCCAGGTGGTGGAATTTTGTCGGGTTATGTCCCACTTTAGTCTTACCACTTGTGCGCTGGCAGAGTGAATGTTTTCCCCTGCCTTGGTCTGCCGCGGCTTCATCGCCACGGGGCTTGATTACCTAGTCCCCTTGACAACGTGCACGTTACGCATGCGCCCTTTTCACGTTCTCCACTATTGTTTTTGACTCAGTTCTGCCTCGAGGGTTCGAGCACCTCGCGATTTTTTTAAACTGTTTTGTTTGCCCTTCGGGGTCCTTCAGGGAACCCATGAGAAGGCCTAGGGGGTCAAGGAGTCTCTTCCCTGCCTCCTTTTCATGTTTTTAAAAGCTTTTACGAAAATCGGGTAAAACGTCATTTATATTCGACGGTCGCGCAACGTGCGCGCACGTAAAGTCATGTGACATGAAAACAGCACTTTTGATTGGTTTATAGTACTTTCTTTTCCAGAATCTTGAAAAACCCACCCACTTCCCTCACTATCTTGGTTTCCTGAGAGAAGGATCTCTGCTTTGTTCCAGCTATTTACATATCAAAATGGCAGAACAGCAGCCACAGGATTCTTCTGACTCTGATGTCGACTTGGTGGAAGAGCAGCCACGTGCCAAGAAGGTGAAGGAGTCCTTCATCTGGCAGTTTTTAACATATCCTGAGGGGCAAAAGAAATTGAATTCACCGAAGGTGAAATGCACTATCTGTGGAAGTGTGCTGTCGAGGGGAGACCCAAAAAAGAAATATTCTTTCAGCATCCACACCATGATGCGGCATGTGAAGAAGGTGCATCCGAACAACTATGCACGCGCTTCCACAAGAGCCCTGGCAAGAGAACTTCCAGCTGCTGTCCCCAGCACCTCATCTGCAGCAGCATCTCCATCAACATCATCTTTAGATGTCCGGCCACTTTTGGCCAATATTCATATAAAATGTAACTTTTGTTATGAAGTACTCTGCTATGGAGAGCAGAGCATTAATCTAATTGAGATGAAGATTAGGCAGCACCAATGCTCCCGAAGATAATTTTTTATTTTTTTATTTTGTTTGTTCCTTTTGAACAGTTTTTCGTTTCCTGTTTATTTTTTCCTTACAAAAAATACAAAAAAAATATAAAACTGTTAAAAAACTACAAAACAAAAAAGACAAAAAAAACTGTTCTTTTCAGAACTAACTTCACTTCTTCAAGAAGAGCTATATCTCTTATATACTGTGTCATACTTCTTTTGAATGAATGTGTAGTGTATAAATGAATGACTGAAATGACTTAGTGTAAGGGAGGAAGGGACTGAGGGAATGAGTGAGGAAAGGGTAGTATGGTGAGTGAGGAAAGGGGAGTCAAAGAGTGACTGAAACAAGGGGACTAAGGGTAGGGGAGTGAGGTAAGTGGAGAGAAAGAGTAAGGGAAGGGCAGTAAGGAAAGGAAAGTGAGGGAGGAGGAGTGAGAAAAGGGGAGCATGGAACAGAGACAGGGAAGGGGAGTAAGATATGGAAAGGGAGAAGTAGAGCAGAGTAAAGGGAGTGAAGGTAAGAGAAGTGGAGTGACGGTGAGGGAAGGGATATGAGGATGAGAAAAGGGGAGTAAGGGAAAAAATGAGAAATACAGACAGGAGGAAGTGGAGTGGGGGAAGGGGAGTGACTGTGAGTTAAGGGCAGTGACAGTTAGGGAAGGGGATATGAGGGTGAGGGAATGGGAATGAGGGAGAAGGAAGAAACTTAAGAGAGAGGGAAAGTGAGTGAGAGAGAGAGGAGGAGTGATAGAAAGAGAGAGGAAACAAGATTAAGGGTAAAAGAGAGAGAGGGAGAGCAAGGAACTGAGAAGGAGTGAGGCAGTTAGAGTGAGTGAGACAGAGGGAGACAGGGAGAGAAACAAGGATGAAAAAAAGTGGGTGAGGAGTGAACGAAGGGGAGTAAGTGAGATGGAGTGAGGGAGTGAGGGAAGAGGAGTAAAGGAAGGAGAGTGAGGGAAGGGGAGTGAGAGAAGCAGAGTGAGAGGGAGTAAAGAAAAGGGAGTGGGAAAGTGAAGGGGTGAAAAATACAGATAGGATATAGTGCAGAGGGGGAAATGGAGTGACGGTGAGTGAAGGGCAGTGACAGTTAGGGAAGGAGTATGAGGAAGAGGGAAGATGAATGAGGGAGAAGGAAGAAAATTAAGAGATAGGGAAAGTGAGTGAGGAAGAGAGAAGGAGTGATAAAAAGAGAGAAGAAAGGGGTTTAAGGGTAAGGGAGAGAGAGGGACAGAGTGAGAGAGAGGGAGAGCAAGGAACTGAGAAGGAGTGAGGCAGTTAGAGTGAGTGAGACAGAGGGAGACAGGGAGAGAAAAATGGATGAAAAAAAAGTGAAGGAAGGAATAAGCGAAGGGGAGTAAGTGAGATGAAGTGAGGCAGTGAGGAAAGAGAAGTGAAGGAAGGTGGGTGAGGGAAGGTGAGTGAGGGAAAAGTACTGAGGGTGAGTGAATGGCAGTAACAGTGAGAGAAGGGGTATGAGGGTGAAGAAAGGGGAATGAGAGAGAAGGAAGGAGATTAAGAGAGAGGAAAGGGGACTGAGGGATAAAGTAGGAGTGAAGGAACAGAAATAGAAAGACAGTAAAGGTGCGGGAGAAAGAGAGAGAGAGTGAGAGAGAAAGAGAAGGAGAGCAAGTGAGTGAGAGGGAGTGAGGCGGCTAGACTGAGTGAGACAAAGGAAGAGAGGGAGAGAAAAATGGATTGAAGGGGAATGGGAGACTAAACGAATGGGAGTTAGCAAAAGTGAATGAGGAAATTGAAGTAAGGGAAGAGGATTGACGGATAGAGTGAGGGAAAGAGAGTAAGGGGGAATGAGAGAATAGAAGCAGGGGAAAGAGAATAGGAGTGATGCACAGAGAGGAGAATATGAAGTAGGAGAAGAGGAGTGAGATTGAGTGAAGGGCAGTGACAGTGAGAGAAGGGGAGTGATCGAAAAAGAAGCATACTAAGAGAAAGGAAAAATAAGTAAGTGAGAGAGAAGGATTTATGGAAAGAGAGAGGAAAGAAAAGGAAGAGTGGTGGAGAGAGAGAGAAACAGTGATAGAGACAAACAGAGGGAGAGTGAGGAAGTGTGAAGTAAATCATTTATACAGACTGAGACAGTGGAAGAGACTTAGAGACGGATGGAGGAAAGGGGAGTGAGGGAGAGAATAAATGAAGGGGAGTGAGCAAAAGGGAGTGAGGGAGTAAGAGAAGTGGAGTGAGTGAAGGTGAGTGAGGGATGATGTGAAGGAAAGAGAGTAAGGGTGGAGTGAGAAGAGACTGAGGGATAGAGCAAGACAAAGGTAGTGATGGAGGAAGATAGGAAAGAAAAGTGAGGGACAGAGAGGGGAAAGAGGTAGTTGGATAACGTGAGTGAGGGTGAAGAAAGAGTACTGATAGTGAGAGAAGGACTGTAAAGGTGAATGAAGTGGAGTAATGAGAATGAGGAAAGGTGAGTAAGATGAGTAAAGGAAGGGTAGTAAGACAGAGATTAAAGAATGGGAAAGAGAGAAAGAGAAGTAAGAGAGTGATCAAAAAGTATTTTATGTTTGTTATACTTACCTTATAAATAATGACAAGTTAATAGTACATTTTTTTAATAAATATAGTATCTGTGGAAGACAAGAAACAATTGAGTTATAATATATATTTCATAATACAAAAGAAAGTAGGAGTGAAGGAAACAGAACGGGAAAGAAAGGAAGGGTGAGGGAGAGAGAGAGAGGGAGAAAGTGAGAGAGAAAGAGAGGGAGAATGAGTAACTGACAGGGAGTGAAGTGGTTAGACTGAGTGAGACAGAGGGAGCCAGGGAGAGAGAAATGGAGTGAAGGGGAGTGAGAGTCTAAAGGAATGAGAGTTAGCAAAAGGGAATGAGGAAAAGGGAATAAGGGAAAGGTATTGACGGATGGAGTGAGTGAAAGAGAGTGAGGGGGAGTGAGGGAATGGGAGCAGGAGAAAGGGAACAGGACTGATGCACAGAGAGGAGAACATGAAGTGGGGGAAGAGGACTCAGATTGAGTGAAGGGCATTGACATTGAGAGAAGGGATATAAGAGTGAGGGAAGGGGAGTGATGGAAAAAGAAACATATTAAGAGAAAGGGAAAAGAAGTAGGTGAGAGAGAAGGATTTATGGAAAGAGAGAGGAAAGAAAAGGAAGAGTGGTGGAGAGAGAGGGAGACAGGTAGAGATACAAACAGAGGGAGAGTGAGGAAGTGTGAAGGAATAAGTCAGTTATAGTGACTGAGGCAGAGGAAGAGACTTAGAGACGGATGGAGGAAAGGAGAGTGAGGAAAGAATAAAGCAAGGGGAGTGAGCGAAAGGGACTGAGAGAGTTATAATATATATTTCACAATACAAAATAATATGTACAATACATTTTGTATTTCATTTTGCTGTTCTCAGAATAAATTGAATTTCACTGAACACAGTGAGTTCAATAGTACTCATCATATAACAGCGGGCAAAAAAAACAATCAATAAGATTGTCTTTAAAAAAAACCATTCAACATTTTCATTAAGAATGTAACAATTAGAAAAAAAAATATCTTAAATGTCTTTTTCGAACAGCAATTTTTTACGTAAGTAAGGAATGTCACCAACAATCACAAAGTAACAAAACATTATTTCTTCTTTCTTATACACTCTAAATAAAGTAATGTACAAACATATGCTAACAACATTTACCCGAAATAGTCATTTTTTGTTTCACATATCATTCCTCATGGCCAAATAGTATGTGTGAAATCCTTAGTTTGGAAGTTACTTAATAGTACTCTTAAGCGTCCGTTTCCCAACCTTCTGAATCAAAAGCACCAACATCTTTTGGAACATCTAACAATGGTTATACCTCCACCGATGCTATTTATCATGTACATAGAACCTTAAACAACTAGTATGCTATCAGAACCCCCACATCATCCGGTATGCCAATCACACTCTGCTCATCCTTAATCTTACCAAGGAGCTGTATACCATTA
The DNA here is from genome assembly GCF_964261635.1 of Lissotriton helveticus. NCBI lineage: Eukaryota > Metazoa > Chordata > Amphibia > Caudata > Salamandridae > Lissotriton > Lissotriton helveticus. Next base: position 688,903,949 of record NC_136069.1, read on the forward strand.
AAAGAAACCTCTACAAAGGAATTAAAAATGTCAGCAACATCTCCAACAACTGCAACAAATCTAAAACACCTCTGCCTCACTGATGATCAACATCTCCTGTGATAGCCACATCACACACTATCTGATACACTTACACTACCTCTACGTCAACTACAAGAATGTTTTGAACCTCATCACCCTCACTCTCAATGTACTTTTCAACACCAGACTACCCTTTCTTAACAGCAGTAATTTTCCCAGGCCAATTAATTTCCCTAAAATTTGGGTTGTAAAAACGCTAGGTAAGAATTGGGTAAGTCATAAGGCAAACGTTGTTTAAAAATCAATTGAGTAGCATTACAATGAGTCCAGCCTTTCGTACATTTTAAATAAGCTGTGTAATGTCCTGATGTTGTAGAAGGACCATCATGGAAAATAATTGCTACAGTTACAAAAGTTTTTCCTGATATTGATAGTTGAGAAACCACAATTTTTTAAATTAAAGTTGTCAGTTTTCTTCCATCAGGTCTGCATCGTTGCAGCATTAAAATTACATACTGTCCATATCTTTGTATAAATAATGTTGATAACATTTGAGAGTTACATTGGGTACAGACCATGTTTTGATTTGCTTCTCTAACTAGGGGCCAGATGTAGGTAATCCGATTTTACCTATTCTAAAATACCGAATTTTACCGAATCTGTATTTTAGAATCGGTAAATGGTATGTAGATAAAAAATCGGTAAAAAATACCGATTCGGTAAAATTCGGAAACGGACAATCGGAAATTACCGAATCGGTATTTACCGATTCTGTATTTACCCATTCGGTATTCCCCATTCATTCCTATGGGCCTTTTGGCCCATAGGAATGAATAGGAAATACCGAATCGGTAAATACTGATTCGGTAAATACCGATTCGGTAAAATCCGAATCGGAAAGCAAACAAAAGTGAAACTTAAGTAGGCAGCCAATCAGGTGCTATCACCCTCCCCCTCCCTACCAGGAAGTGGCTACACAGGCAGCTGCAACTAATTAGAAGGTTCTGGAAAGGCAGTTGGAGCTGATCTGAGTCCCTGAGCAGCAGAGAGGGTTTTGAGCACTTTTAAAACTGCGAAATGGCAAGCAGCAAAGAAAAAGAGTAGCCAGAGAGGAGGAGGAAACTCAAATTCAGCAGCATGGAGCTGCAGGTCCTTGTTGAGGAGGTGGTGAAGGTGCACCAAAAACTGTTTGGCAGGCAGTCCCTCACTGTGGCAGAATCTACCAAAAGGAAACTCTGGCTGGACATACTGAACAAAGTTAATGCAGTAGGGGTGACTACCAGAGACACAGAGGACCTGAAAAAGCAATTCTACGACCTCAGGAGCCAAACCAAAAAGAAATTGGCTGAACATCACAAGCAGGCAACAAAAACTGGCGGAGGCAAGAACCCAGCACCCCCCCTTACTGACCTGGAGGAGATGGTGGCCGCAACCATTGAACCAGACAGCGTCTGCAGACTGGGAGAAGTAGACAGCTCAGCCAGAGCTGCAAGCAAAAAAGGTAAGACAAATGCACAGCATACCCCCATACCATCATCCTTACATGTACCCTTTGTGGCCAAGTGCACCCCAGTCCAGTACTGCTAGCACTATACAGGAGCAATGCATCATGGTATATGTAGTCAGGAAATGTATGAACATGTCATACAGCACAGCAACCACCAGGTTTGGGAAATGATTGCAGAGAGAATAAAGCTAAAGTGATAAACATTTAATTGTAGTGACTGTGAGACAGTAGAGCTTAGCTAATTTACGCTCATATGCCCACAGGTGAAACGTCACGCAGGCGTTCGCAGGAGACAGAAGGCACACCACCAGAGAGGGAGGAGAGTCAGGAGCCAGGTCCATCTACCCAGAACGTACCACAGGACACAGGTGCACCAAGTAGCCATCCTCCTGCACAAGACTCAGAAATGGCTCCAGAGTTGCAGGCGTCCCCTTGCAGATCTCAATCCCCTCTGTTGCTGTCATCCCCAGAAATGCCAGCATTACAGCATGACACAACACCTGCATCACAACCAAGCAGGAGGCATGTTGTGGCCCCACTTCTAAAAATGGAGTCATCAGCAGCTGACATGGAGGGGGACGAAACACACAACTTGCCTGTGGATGTTAGCTCTGGCACAACGCACTCCAGTGCAGGGGTGGGCCATAGTGGGGCAAGACGCCGCAGAGTCCTAGAAAGGCCAGCAGATGTACCTGTGGAAGGTCCAAGTGTGTTCCTTGGCCTGGAGGGGAGCATGGTGAGAATCCAGAGGATGCAGGGAAGAGCTATCCAGTCATGCCAACGCCAAATGAGGTCCCTGAACAATAACATATGAGACATAGGAAAGGGCATCAGGGAGCTTGTAAAAGTGAACAAAGAGATGGCAGCAGGGATGCGCGAAATGAGCCAATCGGTGCAGCTGCTATGCACCAAACTAGACACTGATTTTGAGTCAAGGCGCAAGGAAAGGCAGAGTGCTCATGGCCAAAATAAAGCTCTCAACCGCCTGGCCACTGCCACATCTCTGCTATGCAGGAGAAACAGTAACATGCAGGAGGCTATGACCCAAAACAGCAATGAGGTCACTAGGGGCATGGGCAGGATGACCAGTGCTCTTGAGGCACTGTTAAATGCCCAAACTGCACAGACCGCTGCTCTGGATGTGCATGTGAGTGAGGAGAGCACAAGAAGGAGCAGCATTGCAAGCTCCCTTATCCCAGAGATGAGTAGGAGCAGCAGGCGCCACGCTGAGGCCACAGGCCAGCAAGAAAGTGAGCACAGTGAGCAGCATACAAGTGGCACTGGGAAGTGAGGACGAAAATGACTATTACAGTTCATGGTGAAGTGAACCAGGACTGACATCATTGAAGTTAAATGCTGTTTGTTGCACATTTGTGCTTTAAAAACCTAAGTCATTACACAATTAAACCACATTGGGTGCATACTCCACCTGTCTGTGTCTCTTTACTTACTTAAAAGAAGTTGCGTGTGATCTCTTCCAGTCTGTGTCTGCCATCAGTTGGTGTTGCAACTCCAGATGTGTGTGGTTCAGGCACTGCTTCCTCATCGTCATGGTCCTCATAATCAGAGATATCCACTTCGGTGCCCTTCTTGACAGCAAGGTTGTGCAGCATTGCACAGGCTGCAACCATCTTGCAGCAGGTGATTGGTGTGTACTGGCGGGCCCCTCCACTCTAATGGAGGCAGCGAAACCTGCTCTTCCACATACCAAAGGTGCGCTCCACAATGTTTCGGGTTGTCTTGTGTGCCTGGTTGTATCTCCTCTGGCTTGGTGTTGTAGGGTTGAGGTAGGGTGTGAGGATGAAGCACCGGAGGGCATAAGCACTGTCCCCTAATTGTAAGAAGAAAAAACATTACTCACATGCACACACACACATCCACCTGCAATACGTATCAAGGGAGTTTCACACAGTGTGTTACCTAGCAAGTATCCTTCGCCGAATTCCCCCGCTGTCAGCCATGCGGAGATACCACTGTTTTGGAAGATGTAGGAGTTGTGTGTACTCCCGGGGAATTTGGCTACTATGTCAGTGATCATTTACTTGGAATCACAGATCACCTGTACATTTATGGTGTGGGTGGACTTTCGGTTCCGATAAATGTATTCTGTGGCAGCAGGTGGGCATATTGGTATGTGGGTACCATCAATACAGCCAATGATGTTTGAGAAATGCGCCATCTGATAAAAGTCTGTCTTAGTCCTGAGCAGTTCAGCATGCGTTGTAGGGAAGCTGATGTAGTGATGCATTCTCTGCAACATGGCATCAAGGAATTTTTTTAAGAAACGGGACAGACAGCTCTGGGACACCCCACCTACCGCAGCAACCACACTCTGGTAACTCCCAGATGTAAGCAGGTGTAGGCTGCACAGCACCTGCACATGGGGTGGGATGGCGTGTGCCCTTGGGGTTGGATGGTCCAACAGTGGGTGGAGGTCCCTCCTATGGTCCAGGATAGTTTGGGGAGCCAATCTGAACCTTTGTAGGATCTCTGGCTCAGTTAGCTGGAATAGGGTGATCCTCTGCCTGTACACCTGCTCCTCCCTCCTCCAGACCCTCTCTCCTTCTGCCTGTAGCCGTAGCCGCCTCGCAATGACATAGAATGCCGCCATTCTGGTGAAACTGTTGCATTTTGGGGCCTTTTTTATAGCCTGCACCTGGTTACCACCTGATTTCAATCCATGGTAAATACCGACTCTTAAATACCGAATTTCATGCAAATTCAGTATTTAAAAGGTTACCTACATCTCAAAATTCATTTTTACCATTTCTTATTTTCCGAATCGGTAAAATAACTGAATTGGTAAAGTTTCCGATTCGGAAACTATACCAAATCGGTATATTTTCCGATTCGGTAAATTTTACTATTTGGAAACGTTACCGATTCGGTAAATTTACTGATTCGGATGTTTTTGGGTCCCCTACATCCCGAATGCCCAATACCGGTCGGTAACGGCCGAAAATCGGTAAATTCGGCCGTTACCGACCGGTATTGGGCTACCTACATCTGGTCCCAATCTATTAAAAGACACTGATTTGCAGTCTGGTAGAGTCAAATATATAAATCTTTCAGTGTCTATTTCAGTACTACTTGAAAACGAACAATTGTCACAGTCATGTTGCCATTTATAAGAAAGGACAAAAAGATTTTCCATTTCTATACCTTCATCTTGCAATACAACAAGCATATACATTAGAAATTCCTGACAATCTTGCTGAATATTCTGTGAAAATTGATTTAAACCAGAACATATGTCTAAAACATTTTGAATATCAGAAACACTTTCTATTTTAGTTTTATCACTACTACATTCCTCAAACACAGAATTCAACAAACAACAAAATCTTTTGTCCCGATTTTTAACAATTTGCTGTTTATTAACCACTACATTAGCATAGCAATTGACACCAGAACTGTTTTCAAACTGAAAACCAACAACCTTTTCAATAGAATCCTTTTTCTTTTTGCTTACTATCACTGGTTCATCTATTTTGTTTCTTTTCTCTGCAACCTCGCTACAATTTTTCTCATATCTTCTTTTTTGACTTACCACACGCTTTTCAAATACTGGATATTGAGGTAAATTGGGAGCATGTTCTCTTCTTAACCTATTATATGCTCGTACACAATTTACATCTGCACCAATCTTTGCGTCATCAAAATCAATCAGGTATAATCCAGATAAAGTTCTGACTCGAGATAAAGCCACATATGCCATACCCTCTTTAAGCACAGTACTTCCAATATTCACCAAAGCACTATCTACACTTAAACCTTGAGATTTATGAATAGTCACCGCATATGCCAAACAAACAGGAAACTGTTTTCGGCGGACATATAAATCTTTTACAAGCAAAAATCGAGCTGAACAACGACTCAATTGTTGTACTTCTTCAATTTCATCAAATTTGATTTTCAAAAATTCAATGTCACCTCTATTTGGGTAATTCAAAAAATCAACAACATTACCCATTGCTCCATTTACTAAACCTCTTTCCACATGCAAGTTACGCCGTAAAATTATCCGACAATTTATACATGATTATAGATTTATTTCTAAACCAGCAGTTTTAGATATTGATTTTTCTAAAGAATCCAATTTTGACTTCAACTTTTCAGACAAAAAAATAGTAGCTCCTTCATGCTCTATTCTATCAATAGCTTCCAGTTTTATAATTTCTTGATTTTCTAACTTTGGCATTTTTTCATTGAATATTGAACATTCTTGCAGAGTTGGCATCAATCATATCACTGATTTCTTTTCTGAAATTTTTCTATATATATTCTCTGGGAGAATATTTTCGTCTGGAAACAAATTTGTAAGTAATCGTGTCTGTAACGCTTCTTTGCCGTGTTCACTCACTTTTCCAATTCTTATATCTTCAAGAATACTTTTATAATCAGCGTCCTTTGCCTGTCGCATATTTGTAATGAGTTCTGAATATTCAAAATATGACCAAATATTAACATTTCCAATACTTCCCAGGCACTTTCTGGTGTCTTCATGTGTAACTGTTTTAAATACTGGCTGTCCTTTCACAGGAGTTAGTTGTAGTAAATCTCCTAAAACTATGACGTGTTTGCCTCCAAATAACACATCATACTCTGTTTTAAGGATTTGTTGCATTCTTAAATGCACAAAGGCAAGCATTAAATTTGATACCATGCTTCCCTCATCAATAATAAGAAGTTTAATTTTTTTCAAGACTCTAGAAACTTCACAACAAGCTTCTCCAGATAGCTTGTGGTATTCTAATTTATTTTCATGCTCTATTGGCAGCATCAATAAACGATGTAAAGTAATCCCTTTAATGTTATGTGCTGCCTACCCAGTTGGAGCAGTAACAACACAAGAGAGTGACGACTCAGTTCTTTTCTGTAGATAACTTGCAATTGCTTTAATTAGAAAACTTTTTCCAGTTCCTGCTTCTCCACTCACGTACAGTCAGACAGGTTTAAATGACGTACATTAGCACTCTTTTTTCTCGTGATATAAACCATGCTCAATCTGTTCTGTCACTTGATTGTATATTTGTTTTTGCTCAACATTTAGTTTTTGTTCCAATTCTTCTAAGTTTATTATATCCTCTTGAGCTTGTTGCATTGCTGTTGCCACCTCATCAATGGCAGTCGCTGCTTCATTTTGAATAATTGGTTCTCCTAGTGGATCCTGACTCAACGAAGGAGAACTTTGACTGTCTTGAGAACTGTCTCTAGCAATCTCTACTGCAATTGTAGCTTCTTGCTGTATTTCGTCGTTCAACATTTTCAGATAATTAGTAAAAGTAGGACAGTCTATAGTATTTTAGATGCGTTGAATGAATCTTCATAACTGTCAAAATCTCCAAGTAGTTCCTGTTCTGTTCGCCATGGCTTAAAGAGTTGCAAAAGAGCTAAATAGTAAAATTCCCTTCCGCCAACAGTTTCGCAACTCAGTTTTTGGTGATTAATCAAATGTCCTTTTCTTTGTTTCACTAAACACCCTTCAGATCCAATCACTGAATATACTCCTTTATTGATATCTTCTGTAATATTCTACTTAAAAGTATAGCTTTGCAGTACTTCATACAGACAAACGTTCTCAAGATGATTACTTCTGTTTGGATAGTATATATCCAACATATTTGTCTTCAAAATATCTGTACTGTCTGGTTCTCTCTCTGCTAAATACTCAATTTCTTGTACAGATTTCAAAACTCGGTTTCGTGTTCTTGCAAGACCTAAACTCACCCAAAATGATTTTTCTAGATTTGGAGTATTGACTTGCAGATCATAAACGATCTGAACATTCATATGCTCCGATTTCTCGATGAGACATTATCTTCAAACTGTAGCTGTACAATTTCTTACTTAGGCTCTATTCATGAGAAATTTCTTCACTCATTTCCTTTAGTTCCATCTTTTCAGATTTAGTAATGTAAGACGTTACATTTCGAGCCACAGCAATCGAGTTGTCTGCAACATATTGAATATCCATGTTAGCATTCCACATGGACAAAATGACTGGGTTATAGTCATTTATGTATTTTGACTCTTCATTTCTTTTTGAGTTGTAGGTATTTTTCGGTGATTTTCTTGTGACAGTATGTCGCAAAGATGACATAAAATTGTTCACTCTTCCTTTTGATAATACTGGACGTGGAAATGCGAATCGACATTTTGTGTAGAGTTTATCCTTAGATTTGTACTTTTGACGACAGTATTTTCCACAACGATGGGTTTGAAACCGTAAGACTTGATGTCTTACATTCTTTTCTACTGTACTTTTGGGTACAGCACATGTAGAATATTGTTCAATAAAACTCATCACTGTGTCATCTGAATCTGTTACAAATTTGGGGGCATCTTTGATCCATAGCAGTATATGTATGTGAGGAGCAAGACTTGCTTGATACTCCTTTTTCTAAAAGAAATCCAGAACCTCTCCAAGAGGAGGATTTTTTTTGTTTTTGATAAAAGACATCATAGCTTCAAATCTATGATTGAAATACCTGCATACATTAACTGGATCTAAATAGCACAGTTCTCCAGGTGTCTTGTAGTCTATATTTTCTATGTTAGCATTTGCCTCTCGAAGAAATTGAAGTAAATCTTCCCAAGCATACTCTGCACAGCTTAGAGTAAGGAACCATGTAGGAGTTCCTAAGTTTCTTAGCATACATTTCAATTCCCCATGACAACGGTACCAATACTCATTAGTACCACGCTGACAAGCCATGAGATTAATTAGCTGAGATTACAAAATAGTATCTTTCTGTTGGACTTTATCCATAAAGTCCTTTGCCGAAACATTTTGCAAATGTACTCCACTTTTTAGTATATGGTTCACTGTATAAGAAAGTCCAGACAAGTCACTCTCAAACAGAAGATGAAACAAATATGGAATACATTGGTGAAACCTTGGATCTTCTGCATATAATCTTGAAGTCCGGTATTCAGATGCAGGAATCTGCACAGGTCGTTCATCATATCGTCCACCTTTGCCTGTTGGAAATAACGGAGGGAAGCAACGAGCTTCCAAGCTTTCTTCTCATACACTAATGGGACTTCCTTTCACTTCTTTCATTTGAAATAACTCAATAGTATTTCCCATCACTTCTTTAGAGTGAAGTGGATGCACACTATAATGTTCATAAATTTCTTCAGTTCTGGACACATCCACTTTTTCAATTTGTGCAGTTGGCAAATCACTCTCCTCTTCTACAGTTGTTTCCTCTTCTCCTACATACACATTTTTATAGTATTGATTATTTTTTACCAAATACAACGTTGCCTTTTTCACTTTCCTAACATCCACTAATTCTTGCCAGATTTTCTTACTCTTCATAGGAACGCCATTAACTAGAATAACTAGAGGTTCCTCTTCCACATTTTCTACACCAATTGTTTCAATATTTTTCTTAAAATTTTGAGGTAAATATACAACTCTTCCCTTTAATCCTCTCTGTAAATCTGAAGAAGGCAATTTCCCTGTCGTAGGCTCCATGCGAACAATAGCCTGAAATGGATGCACACATTGAATGAGAATAGACTCATAAGTATTTAAATCCATCAGTTCAGAAGGAATATTTACCAACTCAAGATTATTATGAACAGCTCTAGCAGGCATTTTATTCTCATCTAATTTATTATAACAATATTTACAAATACGTTGATCAGAACCCAAATCAAAACAATTCTCTACCAACAAATCAGTTGCAAATTCCTTCCACTCCTTATTATTCTCCTTTTCACTTTTTAAATATAGATCAACTAACCTGGTCTGATTTTTATAATGAATTTGTCTACAACAAATACAAGAACAGTTTGGCTTTTCATCTGAAATGACCTTAAACCTTGTAATTTCTTGCTCAAAATGCTCTGTACTAAAATTCTGTACATTTTCTTCCACATTTCCTTCTATTAATGTATCTGTTTCTGCACTTTCTCCTTCAGGACCAAAGTAACTAACCTCAATTTATTCACAAATGTTGATCACATCTAACACAGATCCATGCAAAAGAGCACTGTTCAACTTTTTTAACATTAGTGCTGGACTTTTTGCATAATACAATCTCACTAATTTCCTCACTTCAGTATGATGCACTGCTAACATCCGAAAATGGTGAAAACACTCTGACATACTTTTTTTTAGAAAGACAAGCCAAAGAATGACCTTGCAAACCCGTTTTGTCTCTCACTCTGCAGGGGTCTAATTCTTGCAACATCTTAATCTTCTGTTTAACACTTTTCTTAGTATACTTACGTAAAAAACTTGCGAAAAAAATCAATTGAATCCTGTTGTACACTACAAATACTACTACAATTCCAAGTGTACACTGGAGCCTTAGGACGTCTCCCTAAAACTTCATCAGCTAACATCTCTTCTGCATTTCTAGGGACAATTTTCTCTTTTTCAATCAGGCTACCATTCTTAACCTCGTAAGCTCGACCACTGGTGTCAACTGCATGCAACAAATCATTACTCTGAGAGTAACTCTCTTCATTAAAAACCGGCTCACAACTTGAACTATGTTTCCATTCTCCAGAAAAAACATTACAAAAATTAGTTGTATTAACTAGTCTTTTCCACTTACTTTTGACCTTCATAACATTGATTGGCTTATCTAGTGTTCGAATCCTACTGATTACTAAAACAAACAGTTTTTTGTTTTTTTAATTTAAAAGCTTTGTCCACAATTGACTGTATATGTTTTTTCTTCTTATAAAAAGTTGTTTTTCTTTTACAATTCTTTAAATTTTTTCCAAATTTCCAACAACTCTCTTATGAACCATTCGCTTCTGAATCTCAACAAACTGATTTTTGCGTCTATGTTTCCCACTTTTTTTCCATCATTTTTTGTTTTTTTCTGGCTTTTCTTTGTAGTTACAGATATATTTTAATTTTTTTCTCGATTTTCCACAGTTTTTTTAAATTGTGTTATTTTCCTTATAAAATCCTTTGTTGACTTACCAGGAGCTTTCTTTGTTTTTTCCAGACATTGCTCTTTAGATAAATCTTGTTCTTCTTTTTTCTTGGAAATGTAAGCCTTTTTATATCTTTTTCTTCTCTCACTTTTAGACGGCATATTCTTTTTTCTTTCCGTAGATAATTAAAATCTGTTGTGAAGAAAAAAAACATATTTAATTATTTTATTTACAATTGTACACCATTACTAGCATACTACATAGCAATTAGAAGCACTATATGTTGATAAGTCTGGTTCACTCCATAAGTAATTTTAAGGCACAGCAGCAGAGTTCGGGCAGTGTAGGAGATCATGCAGGGAGTGCTGTCTCAGGGTTTAGGACAGTGCAGTAGTGTTTGAACATTATAGGGGCATTTGCTGAAAATTATGTTTCAGGGTTTACAGCATTGCAGTAGTGTTTAAAGAGTTTAGCAGGTTTTGCTAGGGATGGTATTTCAGGGTTTAGGACAGTGCAGTGGTGTTCAGGCACTGTAGAGGTTTAAGGTGGGACTGATAATTCTGAGGTTAGAACAATGCCTGAACACCACTGCACTGCCCTAAACCCTGAAACAGCACTACCTACAAGAACCCCTTTCACTGTAGTAATAATTGTACTAAATTGCAAGGCATGCTGTCATGTGTCTAAGATCACAGTGTGAGTCAAAATGTATTTCAGAAACATGTGCCAGAATAATTTGCTTACTTGATGTCTTTTTAAATTATGGCAATACATGTAGTCATGGAGTGCGTCATTCCTTAGGACAGTTAGTGCTATAAAGTCCAAAGCAGCATGTGTGTCAGGCCTCTGAATTCCCAAATAGTCTCCATGCTGTGTAAGAAAGATCCTGGGTGTGCTGTAGAAATTGCATAGCAACTGTCTTTGTAGCATGTAGTAATCATTTCAGTGAATTCTCATTTCTACATTCTCAGTCTCACTTTGACCCCTTATAGTGCCTGAACATCACTGGCACCTCGCAAATTTTTGCCTTGAGGGTGCGTGCAACGTGCGCGCACCTCACGATTTAAAAAAAAAATAATAATAATTCGGAGGGGGCCTTCGGGGTCCTTCAGGGACCCCCTGAGAAGAGCTGGTGGGTCAGGGAGTCTCTACCCTGCCCCCTTTTCACGTTTTCCACTTTTGTTTTTCACTCACTTTTGCTTTGGGGTGCGTGCAACGTGCGTCATTTGAGATGTCATCAGTGATGTCATGTGTGATGTCACTGACCATGTCTTGAGTGATGTAATATATGACGTCATCAGCAGTGCATTGCGGGCGCGTGAGTTATAGTTAGCTGAACTAACTATAACAGGGAAATTTCAAAGGTTTTGTATGAGTGAAATGCCCAGCTAACTATAACATGTGTGAAACCTATGTTTTTTCAGTGAATTTCTAAAGTTTTTTTTAATGCTAATTCCTAACTATAACGTGCCTGAAACCTATGGTTTTTTGAGTGAATTTTAAAGGTTTTTTAAATTCTAATTCCTAACTATAACATGTGTGAAACTTATGGAGGATAAAACCTATGTTTTTTTCAGTGAATTTGCGAGTTTTTATACTATTTCCTAACTGTAAGATACCTAAAACTTTTTTTGAGTGAATATATATATATATCATTGAAAAAACCATAGGTTATAGACCATATATAGTTAGGAATTAGCATTTACAAAACCTTGAAAATTCACTGAAAAAACCATAGGTTATACACCATATATAGTTAGGAATTAGCATTTAAAAAACCTTATTTTACTCACACAAAACCATTGAAATTCCATATATAGTTAGTTGTACTAACTATATATCGCGCACCCGCAATCCACTGCTGATCATGTCACATATTACATCATTCATGACATGGTCAGTGACATCACTGATGACATCACTGATGACATCTCAAATGACATCACTGATGACATCACTGATGACATCTCAAATGACATCACTGATGACATCACTGATGACAACATCCAGTGACTGTATTTTTCTGTAAAGTTGAAATATGTCTTACATATTGAAGAATGAGTGGATGTATAAGTGTCTTGATGAAGGATTTAGTAGGTGCATGACTGACTGTATGAGTGAGTGGTTAAATGTGTCTCATTGAGTGCATGGGTTAGTGACTAAACTGTCTTAATTTGTGCATCATTATGTCTGTTGTTCTGTAAACTGCTGCATGTGTTGATCAGTAGCTATATGAGTAACTATATGGGTTATTGATTGGTTGCCCAAGCATTTGTATGGGAGACTGAGAGTGTGTGTGGGTGGCTGGGAGGTGTATGACTCTGTGCATAGATGTATGGGTTCAAAAGTGCATGTGGAAACAGCTGTATGGGTGGTTGACTGTGTGCATGACTGTATTGGTGAGTGAATGGATATCTCAGTGCTACATGTCAAAGTAAGTACATATGTAAAACACAGTACATGTGAGAGTTGACATATATAAATAACTGTGCATAAGAGCCAGTGAATGTGTGAGTGGCTGTATGGATCATTGTGAACTTGTATCAGGGATTGTATAAGAGAGTAAATATGTGTTAGTATATGTTTGAATAAGTAAGGTGTGTATAACTGTATAGTTGAGAAAATGGAGGTGTGATTGATTCTTTGCATGACTGACTAGGTGTGTGTGTAACTCTATGGATGAGTGACAGTCTGTGAGTGTCTGTTTACACTTACTGTATCTAAGGTTATATTAGAGTCTGAAGAGCTTCATCGTATTATCACATGAATGATGTCATCAGTGATGTGATCAGTAATGTCAAATGAGATGTCATCAGTGATGTCATCAGTGATGTCATTTGAGATGTCATCAGTGATGTCATCAGTGATGTCATTTGAGATGTCATCAGTGATGTCATCAGTGATGTCACTGACCATGTCATGAATGATGTAATATGTGACATGATCAGCAGTGGATTGCGGGTGCGCGATATATAGTTAGTACAACTAACTATATATGGAATTTCAATGGTTTTGTGTGAGTAAAATAAGGTTTTTTAAATGCTAATTCCTAACTATATATGGTGTATAACCTATGGTTTTTTCAGTGAATTTTCAAGGTTTTGTAAATGCTAATTCCTAACTATATATGGTCTATAACCTATGGTTTTTTCAATGAATTTCATTGGTTTTTTAAAAGCTAATATCTATAGCTGTAAAATGTATTCTTCTTTAAATCCAAAAATATATTTTATGTTTATTAATAATTTTTTTTAAATATTTTTTTTGTTTCGCTCCCGGTCCGCGAACCGGGAAGCTTCCCGTTAGCTCAATTTGATTCCGCGATCCGGTCCGCGAACCGGTAAGAAATCAACATAGTGACGGTATCGCGTTGCCGCGTAATGCGTCTTATGACGTACTGCGTTAGCGCACCCGGAAGTGCCCCGGGGCGCGGACCGAGGCGCGAAACGCAACTCCCCGGAAGCGATCCGCGGCGCGAAAGCGCGACGTATCGCGTTGCCGCGAAATGCGTCTTGTGACGTATCGCGTTAGCGCACCCGGAAGTGTCCTGGGGCGCGGACCGAGGCGCGAAGCGCAGCGAACCGGAAGCTAACCGGGGAGCGTTCCGCAGCGCGTAACATGAGCGTTAGAGGTCATGTGACTTGTTAATAAAACTTTTCATTGGTTCATTTCACTTTTAGTTTCATAATTATGGAAGGCTAGGTCAGGTGACCTAAAAATAACACTTTTCATTGGTTGAGAAGTATTGTTTTTTCCAAATGATGAAAACCACTCCTTCTTTCCTCACTCTGACTTTCATTATTGTGAGAGGAAGACCTATTTTGCTTCTTGGAAGACCTATTTTGCTTGTGTGAAAATGGCTTCATTGATTGCTGCAGCTGGTGCACCCCCACCACCACCTCCACCTCCTCATGGGAAGAGAGGACCACCTCCCCAGGTGGTTACCAACACTGAGGAGGAAGATGAAGAAATGGATGAGGAGGGAGAACAACCACAATTCCTGGAAGAGTTGCCCCGGGTTTCAAGAAAGAAAGCCAGTTTCATCTGGCAGTTTTTTTCCATCCCTCCTGGCCAAAAAAAGGTCAATGCCAGGTACGCAACATGCCTCATATGCAAGGAACAATTGTCCAGAGGGACGGACAAAAAATACAGTTATGGTAATCACACCATGCATAGGCACATGACGAGGAAACATCCCCTAAATTACAGCCGGGCGGAATTAAGGGATATGATGGACAATCCTAGACCAACTCCTGTGGCGAGACCAACAACATCGGTTTCTTTAACACCAGAGGAGGCACGGGAAACTGTGCCAAATATCCAACCAAATTTTGGGCATATGATACATTTATGTATGCACTGTCGTGCATTATTAGCTTGTGGCAACATGAGCATCAATGCACTCAACCTTGCATATGAACACCATGATTGCCCTAACCGCCCCCAGTAATTTTTTTTGCTCCTGTTGAGCCCTTTTCAACGCCTGTTTTTTGTTGTTTCCCCCCCCCAAAAAAACCAAAAAAAATATAAAATCGTTCAAAAAATACAAAAAAACAAAAAATGTTCCAAAAATACAAAAAAAATATAAAACAAAAATATAAAAAAAAAAGTTCTTTTCAGAACTACCTTCCCTTTCAAAAAAAATTGATACAATGTTTAGCACTCTGGCAAGCTCTATTTCTTTTGGTTCGCTCCCGGGTTAGCTTCCCGGTACGCGGACCGGAAGCTAACCAAAAAAATTAAAAAAAAAAAAAAAAGTGTAAGTATAAGGAAAGTAAACAGAGAGTGATGTTAAAAGAAAGACAGCTATAGGGAGTAAAGAAGAGATACTGTTTAATAGATCTATTTACCGAAGAAAAGACAGAAGAGGGTATAATTGTGAAAAACAAAATAGATAACGAAGTGAAAGAAAAACAAGCATTGGCATAGCCAATAGGTCTCGCCTTTGGGACCTTCTAAGTATTTAGTTATGCGGCATAATATCCTTGGTGCAGCAACATCAACTGTTGCATGGCTAAACACGTATAAGGTCCCAAAGGCGAGACCTATTGTCTATGCCAATGCTTGTTTCTTAAGTAGAATTGCAATACGTCTGACTCTTCCATGTGAAAAGATCTTATCTTGTGCTCTAAAGATTGCTAAAGTCTCGACAGAGAACAGGCTAGGCTGTAAGTAGGGTAAATTGCGCTTGGTGATCTGTTTGAGGGAGCGTCTGCTTTGCCTGGTGTCTTTGGAGAGCAATTTTGATTGTTATACTGGACAATATAGCCCTAATGTAAATACCATAGGGGCATATTATCAACAAAGGCAATAAAAGTTTTGCAGCTTTTATCGGCAGAAATGTGTCGCTAAAGCTGCTTTTGCGGCAGAAAACTGCCGCTAAAGCCGCTTTTGCACCAGTTTTCTGCCAATAAAAAGAGCAATAATTTTATTGGCTGTATTCATAATATGCCACTTAGTGTGCTTCAACTACACAGAGAAAGCATTATGAACAAATAGTGATACAGTGATCAGTCAAAGACACTAAGAGTAATAGAGACGGAGTGAGTGAACAAGAGTGAGGAACTATGAGAAGAGAGGGACTGAGAAAAAGAGTGGAAGGAGTTGAGTAAGTAGGTAATAGAGAAAGGAATGAGGGAAGTAGCAAAGGCAGGAAACTGAGGATTAAAGAAATGAAGCTGTGGAACTAATAGTAGTTCAATGTGATAGAAATGTAACGAAAAGAGTACAAAATATTTACCTTATAATTGTCGTTAAATTACTCACTTTTTGTTTTTATACTTTCAATCTGTGAAAGAGAGAACAAACATTTGAAAAATATAAAAACATGTATTAAAAAATTACAAAAGACAAGGGCAAAGATTGAAGGACAAATAGTTTTTCAACAACTTTGACACTTACAGAAGCTACACAGTCCTAAAGATATACATTTTAAACTAACACTATCTTGATGCAGATGAAGTGAGGCCTATCTTAAAACATGGTGCATATTTTGGATTGCTGTTGTTTCAGAAAAGTGTTGCAAGACACTAACATTTTAAATAATTGCTTCAGGATGCCAATAAGATGTCTACTATCCAGAGTTTTGTTTCAGGTGAGGCCTACTCAGGGTTGCAGATGAAATTTCGAGTTGTTGAAGAGAATAGAGGACATAATACATGTGAAGGTCTACCAATGAAGTGAGTCATGTCCACTGCAATCTTCAACAAAGTCCAAACCTCCTATGTTTCCCTGGACAGACCTAAACTTGATCTGCACAATGTGATTCGTAATGATAGGAAACACAGGTGATGTAATTGAAATACATGCAATTTATTTTGCTCATTTCACAATCACATCACTTGTGTTTCCTTTGCTTAGGTATCTCATTGTGCAGATGTAGTCTAGCATATGAAAGAATACGCAGAAGTGCAGCACTGCATGCAACAACTTTGACACTTACAGAAGCCTCACCTTCTCCATGCCTCCTACACAGTTCTACATATACATCATAAATGCAAACAGTACAGAATTAATTATACATGTTAAATGGTTTATTTTTGCTGTTCTCAGAATGTATCAAAATTCACTAAAAACAGTGACTTGAAGGTATTCATCATGTAACAGCGGGGAAAAAAAAACACAATCAAAATGATTGTGTTTAAAAAACCCATACAACATCAGAAATCAAAATTCAGAACTCCTTAAAGTTAACTTACTTTCCATGACGTCCAAGGATGTCCTATGAACAGCTTACACTCTGTTGTGCTGTTATTACTTTCAGCCCGCCACTTTCTGAAAGAAAATCTCCATTGTTTTTAAAAACATGTTACATACAATAAATGACTTCTTGCTCTCTACCACAAGATTCCACAAGGCCAAATCTTGTCAGAGCCATGTATAACTCTTGGATTTCTTGTTAGCCAATCCCGTCTTTTCGCATTTCCGCAACTTTCAGAATTAAAATGTTGAAGATCATTTTCACAATCCTGGAATAGTAATATCTTCCCCTTCTTGCTCAGTCATGTTCTACATTTCCTATGACACTGATACTGCTTACTATGAAGCAGACTTACACTAACTCTATGACTACTACAATTATTTAATTCTCTACATCACTTTTAATCACAAAGCAATGTAAAACAGTAGACAGCATTGCAGACTTACATTCCCTCTACTCCATGTTTTGATTGGCTGCTTCAATTAGCTTATAAAAAGAAACAGTTTTTCTGAACTCATTCAAAGTGCACTTATTTCTCCATGATGTCCAGTTTTATGGTTAGAAGTTATGTCTCTGAACTACACTTATCCTCAAGGCCAAATTGTGTAGGAGCCATTAGAACTTCTTGAAATTCCACAGAGCACATCCCGAGATTATTTCCCTAAAATTTTGGTTTTAAAAACACCAGGTAAGCGTTTTTAAGGTCATACGGCAATTTTTTTTTGAAAATTAAAACAGAATCATTGCAGAATGACCAGCCATTTCTAGACTTTAAATAAGCTGTGTAATGTCCTGATGTTATTGAAGGGCCGTCATGATATATAATTGCTGCAGTTACAAAAGTCCTTCCTGATATTGACAACTGCAAAGCTACAAAATTTTTAATTAAAGTTGTCAATTTTGTTCCATCAGGCCTACATCGTTGGAACATTAAAATGACGTACTGGCCATATGTTCGTATAAATAATGTGGACGTCATTTCAGATTTACATTGGCTACACTCCATGTTGTGATCAGCTGCTTTTACTAGCTTATTAAAGGAGACTGATTTACTGTCTGGCAAAGTTAAATATATAAATCTTTCTGAGTCTACACTAGTAGTACTTGATACCATACAGTTCTCGCAGTCATGCTGCCATTGATAAGAAAGCCCAAACAGCTGATCTACATCTACACCCTCAGCATGTAATACATCAAGCATATACATTAAAAACTCCTGACAATCTTGCTGAATATTTTGAGAGAATTGTGTTTGGCCTGAACATCTGTCTAACAGATTTCGAATTTCAGACACACTTTCTATGTTTCTTCTATCAGTGGTACATTTCTCTAACACAGAATTTAACAAACTGCAAAATCTTTGATCAGAATTGACCACAATCTCTTCTTTTACATTTTTTAGAGAAAACAAAACATTAATCATTACATTAGCATAGCAGTTGACACCAGAACTGTTTTCAAACTGAAAACCAACAACAGCTTCAACAGAATCCTTTTTGTTTCTGCTTGTAATTTTAGGTTCATTGACTTTTTGTCTTTTTGCTACAACCTCCCCAGTATTGTTCTCATTTCTTCGTTTCCGGCCTACCACACGTTTCTCAAACAAAGGATACTGAGGCAAATGTGGCACATACTCTCTTCTTAACCTATTGTATTCCTTAACACAATCTAGATCCGCACAAATGTTTGTGACATCACACTCAATCAAGTACAATCCCGATAAAGTTCTAACTCGTGACAATGCCACATATGCCATACCCTCCTTGAACACAGAACTGCCAATATTCACCAATGCACTGTCTACACTTAAACCTTGCGATTTATGGATTGTCACTCCATATGCCAAGCAAACAGGAAACTGCTTACGGCGAACATATAAGTCTTTTACAAGCAAAAATCTAGCAGAACAACGAGCAATTAGCTGTACTTCCTCAATGCCATCAAATTAAATTTTTAAAAATTCAATTCCATCTCTATTTCTGTATTTTACAAAATCAACAACATTACCCATTGATCCATTTACCAGACCTCTTTCAACATGTAAATTCCTTCTTAAAATTATACGGCAGTTCAAGCACACATTCAGAGTCTTTTCAAAACCTGCAGTTTTAGATATACTCTTCTCTAATGAATCCAATTTTGTTTTCAGATTCTCAGACAAAATAATTGTTGATCCCATATGCTCTACTCTATCAATAGCTTCCAGTTTCACAATCTCTTGCTTTTCTAAATGCAACATTTTGTTGTTAAATTTGGCACATTCTGCAAGAGTTGGCATCAAACATATTCCAGATTTCTTCTCAGTAATTTTCTGAAAAATATTCTCAGGCACAACATCTTGTTCTGGATATAAATTTGACAGTAATCGTGCATGTAAAGCTTCTTTCCCATGCTCGGTCACTTTTCCAATTCTAACATCTTGTAGAATAGTCTTGTAAACTTCATCCTTCGCCTGACGCATATTTTCATGCAGTTCAGCATAATTGAAGTTTAACCATATATTGACGTTGCCAATGCTGCCTAGGCACTTCCTGGTATCTTCATGCGTGAGCATTTTGAACACAGGTTGCCCTTTCACTGGTGTCAGCTGCAGAAGATCTCCGAAAACAATGATGTGTTTGCCACCAAATAACACATCATACTCTGTTTTGAGAACTTCTTGCATTCTCAAATGCACAAAGGCAAGCATGACATTGGAAACCATGCTTACTTCGTCAATGATAAGAAGTTTCATTTTCCTCAAGATTCTTGAAACTTCAAAACAAGCATCTCCAGATAGCTTGTGATATTGTAATTTGTTGTCATGCTCCACTGGCAGCATCAGTAAACGATGTAAAGTAATCCCTTTAATATTATGTGCTGCCAGTCCAGTTGGAGCAGTGACAACACAAGACAGCGATGACTCTGTCCTTTCCTGCAAATAGCATGAAATTGCTTTAATGAGGAAACTTTTTCCAGTTCCCGCTTCTCCACTCACGTACAGTCGGACAGGCTTCAACGACGTACATGAGCACTCTTTCTTATCATGACTTAATCCATGATCAATTTGCATGGTAACTTCGTCATATATTTTCCTCTGCTCAACGTTGAGTTGTCTTTCCAACTCTTCTAAGTTAACCGCATCCTCTTGAGCATGTGCCATGGCTCTTTCCACTTCATTCATAGCAGTGGCAGCTTCATTTTCGATAACAGGTCCTCCTAGTGGATCCTGACTCAATGAAGCAGAACTCTGACTGTCCTGAGAACTGTCTCTGGCAATCTCGGCTGCAATCGTTGCTTCCTGCTCAATTTCCGCATTCAACATTTCTACATATTTGGGAAAAGCAGGACATTCTATGGTCTCCTTGGCGGCATTGAAAGAGTCTTCGTAACAGAGGAAATCTCCAAGCAGTTCCTCTTCTGCACGCCAAGGCTTGAAAAGTTGCAAAAGTGCTAAATAGAAAAACTCCTTTTTTTCAGGAGATTCGCCACTCAATTTTCGATGGTTTATCAAGTGGCATTTTCTTTGCTTGACCAGACATCCCTCACTTCCTATTACAGCATACACTCCTTTCTCAGTATCTTCTTTGATGTTCCTCTTGAATATGTAATTTTGCAGAACCTCATACAGACAAACATTCTCGAGGTGACTGCTTCGATTTGGATAATATGTATCCAACATGTTTGTCTTCAAAATGTCGGTACTGTTTGGCTCCTTTTCCGCCAAATACTCAATTTCCCGCACAGGTTTGAGAACTCGATTACGCGTTGCAGCAAGACCAAGACTCGCCCAAACGATACTCCTGGACTTGGCATAGAGACTTGCTGAAGACAACCGGTCAGAACATTCGTACGCTCCGATTTCTCGATGCGACAACATCTTCAGACTGAAACTGTACAACTTCTTGCTGAGGCTCTTTTCATGGGAAATGTCCTCCCACATATCCTTCAATTCTGTCTTCTCTTTTTTGGTGATGTAAGACGTCACATACCGAGCCACAGCCATACAGTTATCAGCCACAAACTGTATATCCATGTTAGCATTCCACATGGACAAAATCACCGGGTTGTAGTCGTTGATGTACTTGGACTCTTCGTTCCTCTTCAAATTGTATGTGTTTTTAGGTGATTTCTTCATGACATTGTGTCGCAGCGAAGACATCAAACTGTTTACTCTTCCTTTAGAAATCACCGGTCGTGGAAAGCCGAAACGACATTTAGTGTAGAACTTGTCTTTGTTTCGGAATTTACGACGGCAGTACTTTCCACATCGATGGCTTTGGAAACGCAGAACTTTTTCTCTTAGGCTTTTCTTCTCCTTTGCGTTTGGAACAGCACACGTAGAATACTGTTGGATGAAACTCATCACTGAGTCTTCTGGATCCGTTCCAAATTTAGGTGCATCCTTGATCCACAGCAACATATGTATATGAGGAGCACCTCTTGCTTGGTACTCCTTTCTCCAGAAGAAATCCAACACCTCTCCAAGAGGTGGATTCTTCTTATTCATGATGAAAGACATCATAGCTTCAAATCTATGATTGAAGTACCTACATACATTGACTGCATCCAAAGAGCACAGTTCTCCGGGTGTCTTGAATTCGATGTTATCTACGTTAGCATTTGCCTCTCGTAGAAATTCAAGTAAGTCTTCCCAGTCATACTCGGCACAGCTCAGAGTGAGGAACCATGTGGGAGTACCTAAGTTCCTCAGCATACATTTTAAATCACCATGACGACGGTACCAGTACTCATTAGTACCACGCTGACACGCCATGAGATTAATCAGGTGAGAATCCAAAATACTATCTTGGACATTGACTTTATCCATAAAGTCACTTGCCGAGATGTTTTGCATGTGTATACCACTTTTCAAGATGTGGTTCACTGCATATGACAGTCCAGACAGATCGCTTTCAAACAGGAGATGAAACAAATAAGGAATGCATTGTCGAAACCTAGCATCTCCTGCATACAATCGCAAAGTCCGGTATTCAGAAGCAGGAATTTGATGAGGTCGCTCATCATATCTTCCTCCCTGACCTGTTGGAAAAAGCTGTGGGAAACACCGAGCTTCCAAACTTTCCTCCCAAACACTAATGGGACTCCCTTTGGCTTGTTTCATTTGAAACAACTCAATAGCATTCCCCATGACTTCCTTGGAATGCAAAGGATGAACACTATAATGTTCATATATTTCTTCACTAGTAGAGGGTTCTACTTTCTCAATTTGACCAGCACACAAATCGCTATCCTCTTCCTCACTTACTTCCTCTTCTGCAACATATACATTCTTATAGTATTTATTATTTTTTTTCAAATACAATGTTGCCTTTTTGACTTTCCTAACATCTACTAAATCTTGCCATATTTTCTTATTCTTTGTCGGAACCCCATTAACTAAGATAACCAGAGGTTCCTCTTCCACTTTTTCTACTCCAATTGTGTTAATGTTTTTCTTCAAATCTAGAGGCAAATAAACAACTCTTCCCTTTAATCCTCTCTGTAAATCTGATGGAGGCAATTTCCCTGTCTTTGGCTCCATTCTTACAATAGCCTGAAAGGGATGGATACTTTGAATCAAAATAGATTCATAAGTATTTAAATCCTTCAATTCAGAAGGAATCTCAACCAATTCCAGATTATTATGAACTGCTCTAGCAGGCATCTGGTTTTGATTTAATTTGCAACAACAATAAGTACACACACGTTGATCCAATCCCAAATCAAAACAATTTTCTACCATCAAGTATGTTGCAAAATCCTTCCATTCACTATTATTTTCCCTTTCACTTTTTGCATATAAATCCACTAACTTAGTCTGATTCTTATAATAAGTGCGTCGACAACACACACAAGTGAAATTAGGCCTCTCACTTGATTTCACCTCAAACGTCGCAATTTCCCTCTGGAAATTATCTGTACTGGAAACCTGTACACTATCTTCCACATGACCCTCTTCTTCTTGCTCAATTTCAACATTCTCCTCTTTACTTCCAAAGTAACAAAACTCAATTTCTTCACATATATTCTTCACATCTATTTCAGAACCATGCAAAAGAGCAGCGCATAATTGTTTCAGCATAATTGCTGGACTCTTAGCATAATACAACATTCTAACTAATTTCCTCACTTTGTTATGATGCACTGCTAGCATCCTGAAATGATGAAAAACACTCTGGCATACTCTCCTGGAAAGACAAGCCAGTGAATGACCATGCAAACCTGTCACTTCTCTTACTCTGCAAGGATCTAATTCTTGCAACAACATCATTTTCTGCTTCAAACTTTTTTTATTAAATGACCGTACAAAATCACAAAGCAAATTGATGGAATCCTGTCGCACACTGCAAATACTACTACACTTCCAGGTGTACACAGGACCCTTACCACGTCTTCCTAAAACCTCATTACCTAACACCTCTTCTGCCTCTGTTGTCACAAGTTTTTCTTTTTCAACTGGACAATCATCTTTCACTTCATAAGCACGACCACTGGTGTCAACTGCATGCACCAAATCATTATCCTGGAAATAACTCTCCTCATTAAAAAATGCCTCACGGCTTGAACTATGCACCATTCTCCAGAAAAAACTTCACAAAAATTACTACGATTAACTATTCTCTTCCATCTACTATTTCTTTTGAAATCAAAAATTGCCTTGTTTAGCTTCCTAATTCTATTGATTATCAAAATAAATAACTTACGTTTAATTTCAAATGCCTGATCAATAACTTTCTCAATTTTTTTTTTCTCTTATAAAAAACTAGTTTCTGTTGACCTTTCCTAATATTTTTTAACAAATTGCCAATTATCCTGTTCCGGAACATTCGTTTACGAATCTCCCTAAACTGTTGTTTCCTTCTACTATCATGCACAGATTTATCTCTTGCTCTAGCAGTAACATTTTTCATTGTCCTTTCCTTTCCATTTGATTTCCTTCTCGTTTTATGGACTGAAACATTTTCTGTAGTAATATTTTTTTTACTACAAATATTTCTTATGAAATATTTAGAGCTCTTACCCGGTGCTTTCTTCGTGGCTTGAGAAATCTTTTTGTTAGAGGACTGCTGCGTTTTTTTTTTCACCTGCTGTCTTTGACGTTTTGCAGCCTTTATCTGTCTTTCTATTGTAGGCATGGTGAAATCTTGAAATGATCTGCAGTTGAATCTGTGGAAAAATATAATAAAAAATGTTATTAACCATTATTACCAAACAGTAAATCAGTAACAGTGATCAAAAACTTAACACACTACTTGACATTTTAATTAGAAGATTTTTTAGTCGTTGGCAAATTTACAATACAGAAATACCAGAAAAGAAATGACATTTATATTTATGTTACCTATGCTATTTTATATGTGAATCTGATCTAATTTTATGAGCATATTTTAATATTTTATTGAAGACACTACACATAACCTGTTTTTGAAGGTGTCTTTATTTTTAAATTAAACAGTTTACCTTTTTACTTTTTATTAATTATAAATTTTAAAAATAAATGTTTATATTTCCAAAGGCTCAAGCAGGTCAGCTTCCCATCCTATATCATATAGTTAGGCTGTGGGGTTTTAGGTTTAAACCTATAATAACTGATAAAACCCCACTGAAAGAAAAATAGCCTCACCGGTGAAAACATATAAACACTGAAAAAACACCTGCACAACCACAAACTAAATGCCATTCAAAGAAAGGAAAAAGAAAGTGTAAGAGTAATTTTGTTCTTACTGAAGGGTCAATAAAACGTAACTTTGTTATAAAAACGAGCAGTACGAAAGACTGGCTAACATTATTCTGCTTGAGTTTTGTTCTTTAGGGACGCCACTAAAATATTGTTTCTTCTTCCTTTTACTTGTTTCAGTTTTATGGCCTTTGCTCTAAAGATGCAGGGTTTAGTTTCACGTTTTATGTTTAGTTTAATTATTTTATAAACTGTAGAGAATCAGGACATATCAAACTCACATTTGATATTTTGGCTGCATTTGATTCTTTCACTGATAGGTAAAATGGCTAGTTTCATAAAAATCTTTCCTAATATGTGTCATCACATTTACCCACAGAGAATGGGTAAAAACCCTTAATACATCAGACCATAGTTTCTAGTGTGTCTGTATTGATAGTAGGTGAATTGCCAACACCTCAGGCTTTAAACATTAAATCTAAGGTATAGTGACAAGTATATATATCACCAAGCATCTCGGATAGTGGTGAAAATGTGACTCCAGGCTTTTGGAAAACATGGAACGCAGTGTCACTTGTTATGCTCTTCAAAAAAGGTTCTTTCCAAGTTCAACAAAGATTGGAGTGATATTGTTTGTATTTGTAGTGATTCAGCTAAGTATATAAAAAATGCGTGTGATGACCTGTCAAAATTGATACCCGAGCTGAAGTGATTCCCTGTAGGAGATCCTTGCCACTTGTTAGATGGTATGCTGAAAGCATCTTTACAATCTTCAAACCTAATGATGGATGCTATTGACTTTTTAGTCCATTCTGGTGCACTGTTTTCTTAGGCCCAGGAACTAAAATGCAAATATTTATCATTCTGTGCTTTATGTGGCATCAAAGAAAGAGTCTTCCCAACTGTGTCCCTTAGCTGACAGTTCTCAGCCCAAGGCGCTATGAATGCTGAGAGGGCCTTTTCACAGAAGTTTACATGGGAAGGAAAGCGCGAGCGCACATGACCAAAGACTCACTGAAGAAGTATTGTATGGTGTACTACAATAAGATTAATTTGCAAAAATCTCTTTGGACCTCATATACACTATACGTACACTGTCTATATACCATGTTCTTTCAGTGCAGAAAGCAAGCAATAAAAAAAGCAAAACGTTCCATAAACACCGGAAAAACACTTTTTCTGTTGTTTTTAGTGGCGTGAAAATGTGTAATGACTGATAATAACTGTTTTTTAAGATATTGAAAACACTGAAAAAACCCCACCAGAATTTACCAAAAATAGAAACTGAAAACAGGACAGCTTACATATAGTTCGGACAAATCTGCATCCTCATCACGCTCTTCTTCATCCTCAGGATTTAAATCATCCAAAGGATCAACATCCACTGATGTTTCAATTACAAGTTCAATGATGAGGTCAAAATCAACTGATTGCAGATTGTCGCTCATGTTGAGGTTGTCTTTATCTTTAAAGAAAGATAACAACAATGAGATGTTGCAAGGTAAGAGACAAATCTCAGAGATTATAATAGTAAAATTGTTTAACAAGAGTAACATTTTGCAGCTATTATTTAGCCATGTCCAGCGATGCTGAGCAGGTGAAGCCTATGTCTAATTTTTCACTGAACAGGACTCATCTCTTCTTAACCTTGGATAAGCCTCACCGACTCTGTGTCCCCTGCACATACTTAAATGTAAAGGGGCAGATTTATGTTAAATAGCACATCCCCAAGCATGCACCAGTTAACGTGCACCACTGCTCTGCCACCCATGGTGTGCCGCATTTACAATCAGATAGGAGAAAGCTGCGTCAAAACCCTGCGCCTGCTTGAAGCTGGCATAGGTCTTGACGCAGCATTGTGGAGATGGGGCACCCCTGAGCCTTGCTGGAGCTGCATCGCACTTGCGATACAACTCCAGCAATGCGCCACCTTTACGGCACAGATGCGTCACACATCTGTGCCGTTTTTGCCCCATGCTGCGCCGCATTGTAAATGCAGCACACCATGGGTGGCGGAACAGCGGCGCAGGATGACTGGCACATCCCTGGTGATGCGCCAGTCATCATAAATCTATCCCTAAGCTTCTTATCTTGTTAGAGATGAACTGCCATATGTATCATCAAACTATTTTGCATTTCCTAAATAGCGAATTTTAAGGAATAAATAGCGATTCTTTACCATTCCTAATTTGCGATGAGCAAATTGCTAATTGCAAGTTACCCATTCATTTCCATGGGCTAGGAGGCTCATAGGAATGAAGGTTTCATTTGCGATTAGCAATTTGCTCATCACAAATTAGGAATATTTCCAAGGGTGCAGGGGTGTCTCAAGAACACCCTGCTGCACCCCTGAAAAAAAAATTTGGGGGCATATGGCACACATACATGCCCTAAGGGCATGTGTTGGCATCATATGGCACCTTTTGTTTTTTTGAAAAAAAGCTTTTTGAAAAGAATTCACAAATTACCACCAATTTACCACAATAGTTTCCAAATCCTTAATGTCATTTTTTACATAGTTTTTGTTTGATACATTGCATTTAAGTAGTCACAAAATTTGCAAATCCTTCAGTGCAATTGCAAAATAAGGAATAGCAAATTTTGCTACTCCTTATTTTGCATCAAACTTGTTTGATACATACCATTTGTCTAATTAACATTCGCAAAGGCCAAAATTCGTAGAATTTTGATCTTTGCGAATGCTAATTAGCTTGATACATATGGCCCCAAGTGAGGCCTGTCTTGCGACATGGTGCATCTTTTGCATCACTGCTGCATCGGTTTCATGTGGTACGTTTTTTTTACACCATGACATATCTGCCTAAATGCATCAATTTGTAATGTTGTCGCCTCATAGCAAATCTTTTTCACCGCCGCTGCATCAAAAAAGTGACGCACAGTGGCAGAAAAGAGGCAAACACCTATCATAAATCTGTCCCTAGCATTTTAAATGATTAATCCAGGATGACAATAAGGTGTGGCCTATCCAAAGGTTTGTTTAAGGTGAGGCCTACTCAGGATTGCAGATTAAAGTTACGCTTGATGAAGAATACAGAGGAGATAATACATGTAAAGCTCTACCAATGAAGTAAGTGATGTCTACTTCATTGCGCCAGTCAGCATAAATGAATCCATAAGCTTCTTATCTTGTTAGACATCAACCGACATATGTATCATATAACTATTTTGCATTTCCAAAAAAGCGAATTTTAAGGAATAAATAGCGATTCTTTACCATTCCAAATTTGCGATGAGAAAATTGCTAATTGCAAATTACCCATTCATTTCCATGGGCTAGGAGGCTCATATAAATGAAGGTGCAATTTGCCATTAACAATTTGCTCATCACAAATTAGGAATTTTTTCCAAAGGTGCAGGGGTGTCTCAAGAACACCCTGCTGCACCCCTAAAAAAGAAATTTGGGGGCATATGGCGCACATAATTTTTAACAACATTCCTTTACCTCAAAAACGATTTTCAAATCATAACTTCAAAACACTACACATGGGAAAATTACTTAAAATGTCCTTAAGACACATAAAAGCGTTTTTTGATTGGCTTTCCTGCATGGTAGGGTCACTTTTAACATGGCTATGTAACACAAACATTCAAAAACAAAATTTTCCATGCACATGTGGGAGCATATTTACAAGCAATTTGCGCCACAGAGAAAGGTCTTACACTAAAATGAGAAAAATAACATCAGGGACAGTCAATTGCCTTATAAAGAAGCATACACCATTATGTCCTTGTCATGAATTTAAAAACAATTCCTTTTCCCCAAAAACGATTTTCAAATCATAATTTCAAAACACTGCACATGGGAAAATGACTTAAAATGTCATTAAAACACATGAAAGCGTTTTTTGATTGCCTTTCCAGCATGGTTGGGTCACTTTTAACATGGCTATGTAACACAAACATTCAAAATCAAAATTTTCCATGCACATGTGGGAGCATATTTACAAGCAATTTGCGCCACAGAGAAAGGTCTTACACTAAAATGAGAAAAATAACATCAGGGACAGTCAATTGCCTTATAAAGAAGCATACACCATTATGTCCTTGTCATGAATTTAAAAACAATTCCTTTTCCCCAAAAACGATTTTCAAATCATAATTTCAAAACACTGCACATGGGAAAATGACTTAAAATGTCATTAAAACACATGAAAGCATTTTTTGATTGCCTTTCCAGCATGGTTGGGTCACTTTTAACATGGCTATGTAACACAAACATTCAAAATCTAAATTTTCCATGCACATGTGGGATCATATTTACAAGCAATTTGCGCCACATAATTCATAATTTTCTCCTTAAAGCACACTATTCTCTATCTAAATTAAAGAAATATTTTCTCACCTTAGCAAATACTTTGAGTTTGAAAACAGTCTCAGAAACACACCAATTTGTCTTCAGCAGAGCAAAAGGTATGCACTCCAGAGTCTGCAGCTATCAAAAGCACAGAAATGCTGTAATTCTTCACACATATTTCTCATGTCACCCAATCAAAACTCTTCCCTCACTTTTTTTCAAATGAAAACCCTTCCCCCCTCTGCCCTTTCTGCCTATTTTGCATAGCAACCACCTCTTGGAAGACTTCTGGTGTTTGCAAGTTCACACAACTTTGTTGCAATTGAACTCTGAACTCTCAGTGCACCTGCATATCCAGTGCATTCTTTCATTTAATGATTTTTTATTGACCATTCAAAATACATCTTTCAAAGAACACATCCGTGCACCCTAACTTTCTGTTTTCATCAATCAAAATCCACCAATCACTGTTACTGCTTCATGAACACAGAAACTCCACAGTTTTTTTTTCATTTTACACTCTCATTTTTTCAACTGCCATTTCATTGCCACACTTCATCTGACTGCAGGAGAACCTTCTCTCACCATGTTTTCTGTCTGGATTGGTGGACATAGTTATATTCACTGGGCTCAAAGGTACGTTGAAAGCAGGAATTTACCTAACCTCAATTTACAAGATGTGGAAATTAAGTGGTTTGGCCACAGAGGATTAAAATGTCACCAATTGATACCATTGGTGAAAACCTTTATGCATTTGCCAAAACCTGACCTGTTAATTGTGCACTGTGGAGGTAATGACTTGGGCACTTTGACTGGTGTAGGTCTGGAAATGCTTTTAAAGGACACCTTTGAGCAATTGATGGCACTTTTTCCTCAGACTGCCTTGGTATATTCAAATATATGCCAAAGACAGAAATGGAGGTGGTCAAACCAATTTTGTCCACAAATTGAGAAGTCGAGGAAGCATGTAAACAAATCTGTTTCAGCTTACATGAGAGACCATGGAATGGGCTCCCTGTACAACAATAACTTGCGTTACTACATGCAAGATATCTACAGAGGAGATGGAGTTCACTTCTCAGATGAGGGCAACAGAATTTTCACTCTGAATTTAAGAATGTGCATTGGTACCTACTTATAAGTACCTAAATGTACCATAAACCCAAAAGCTCTTCTCAGAGCTACCCTACATCTGATCACTCACAATTATTATTTAACTCTAACATTTTTCACTAATTTTCAACAAAGTACGCTACCGGGGCCGCTACCCGGTACGCGAACCGGGAGCTAACCTCGCGAATTTTTTTTTTAAAATGTTTTTTTTTCGCACATATAAGCCTCCTCAGCCACCCTCAGAAAACCTAGGGGGTCAAGATAACTCTACCGTGCCCCCTTCTACCCATTCTGAACATTATTTGCCCTCCATCTTGTATCTTAATTCGACCGAAACACAAAATGGTGGACTCCCGGAACGCTTAAGGTCCGCGAACCGGGGCGCTCAACGGTTCGCGTACCGGGTCGCTCCCTGGGAAGCGCACCATCAAAAAAGGTGGGAAAGTAGTTCACAGAAAAGCCACTGGAGACAATTTCACCAAATATAGATTAGCTCATACTACATACCAATCCCTACCATTTTCACAAATTTGATTGGAATTCCATTTAGCCATTTAGCCTGTAGACCTCTCTAAATACCCTGAGGTAAATTACTTCACAAAACACATCTGAAGTGTTGGAATTGACAACCAATGAAAATGTTACTTTCATTTTCTACTTTTTTTACCTGACATTTGATTGGCTATGTACCTGAATATAAATAAAGGAAGAGAGAGAAACACAGCCATTTTGACTACTACTTCCTGAACTACATTGCAAGATCATTTTCACTCACAACTTAAACTTCTTTTTAGAAGGTGAGATATTATTTTATAAATTTGAAAACATTTTCAGATAGTTATATACTATCCCTCTGTAAGAGTTAGACATTGAGAAAGGCTTTTTTATTATAATTATGGATTGATTTAGGTTTCTGTGGTATAATTATGAATTTACTTAGGCTTCTTCACAGGCACTTTTTAATAGTACTACTTCACGCCTGAAACCATACAGTGCCCATAGATTACTTCTCTGTTATAAACTCACAAGTACCTGTCTGAACTTAAACCCAACAGTGCCCTATCTCTACTGATATATTTATTTTTTATGCAAATTACAGCAATAAAATGGAAGGTGAGCAGAATGTTTCCTTCGAAATTGTTCTGGAGAACAACACAGAAAAAGATATTGAGGACAATGATGACTCAGATTTCATGGATGAATCACGGGACCATGAATTAGTTCAATGTGTAGAATCTGTGGATCATTTACTTCATTATGATGACGGTCAAATGTGGGAACTTATGTTCACTCAACAAGAGGACATATCGGACAGTCAAATGCTAGACGTTCTATTAAATTTTGAAAAACAATCCGAAAAATAAAATTGTATGTAATATTAAAAAATTGTTTGAGTCTTTAATCATTTTTATATGTAATTAATAAACTAGTTAAATGTTAGAAATGTTATTAAATTTTCAACCACAATCACAATAATAAATAATTGCTTAAAAAAGTTAAAAAAATAAAAAATAATCAACAAAACCAACAATCAATTAACATACTGCATTTGAAAAGTCTCTCATTCATTTTTCATTGCAGTACGCTGCCCAGAACGCTTCCCGGTTCGCGGACCGGGCGCTACCCACGAAAAAAAACAAAAAAAAAATTATTTTTTTTGCCCCGCGGGGCCCTTTTAAAGCCTCCACATTAAACCTAGGGGGTCACGGAGGATCTACTATGCCCCCTTATGGTTATTTCCCCCTTTGTTTTGGCCTCCTCTTGTCTCTCAATCCTACCGAGAGACAAGATGGCGGCCGCTCCGGACTGTTTAGAATGTTGACAGACACCGGAAAGCCAATCAGCTTCGATACGCGAAGTTCTGGTACGCTCCCCGGTCCGCGAACCGGGGAGCTGCCCGGTCCGCTGTTACAGATATATATCTTTTTTTAAACTGTAATTTCTCAAAATCCACTGGAGCACATATATTGAGACCTACAAAAGGCACATCGGGCTACCAGTCCCTACAATTTTGCCAAGTTTCGTGCAAATCCATTCAGCCGTTCGGGCTAAAAATGAGGCTAACCGCCCTATGGAAAAATCAATGTTAAAAACACGTTTTGGGACCCCCCTTTTTTCTCGGCCCCCCCTGGACGAACCCCCCCCAAATTTTCAGGGGCTGCTCAGAAACAAAATGTTCCATTTTCCAGAAAATTTCAGCCAATTCCGTCCACAAACGCCAAAGTTATTAGACATAGAATTTTCAAAAATCCCATAGGGAAAAAATCCTAACTATATATACCTACTGGCGACCGCCAGTAGGTAATATATATATATATATATATATATATATATATATATATATATATATATATATATATATATATATATATATATTCACTGAAAAAACCATAGGTTAGAGACCATATATAGTTAGGAATTAGCATTTAAAAAACCTTGAAAATTCACTGAAAAAACCATAGGTTATAGACCATATATAGTTAGGAATTAGCATTTAAAAAACCTTATTTTACTCACACAAAACCATTGAAATTCCATATATAGTTAGTTGCACTAACTATATATCGCGCACCCGCAATTCACTGCTGATGATGTCACATATTACATCATTCATGACATGGTCAGTGACATCACTGATGACATCACTGATAACATCTCAAATGACATCACTGATGACATCACTGATGACAACATCCAGTGACTGTATGTTTCTGTAAAGTTAAAATATGTCTTACATATTGAAGAATGAGTAGATGTATAAGTGTCTGGACGAAGGATTTAGTAGGTGCATGACTGAATGTATGAGTGAGTGATTAAATGTCTCTCACTGAGTGCATGGGTTAGTGACTAAACTGTCTTAATTTGTGCATCATTATGTCTTTTGTTCTGTAAACTGCTGCATGTGTTGATCAGTAGCTATATGAGTAACTATATGGGTTATTGATTGATTGCCCAAGTATTTGTATGGGAGACTGAGTGTGTGTGTGGCTGGCTGGGAGGTGTGTGACTCTGTGCAGATCAATGTGTACTTGTATCAATGATTGTATAAGAGAGTAAGTATGTAATGAAATGAAATGAAATGAAATGAAATTAAACAAATATTTATAAAAGCGCACTGCGGCCAAGCGGCTTCCTGGCGCTGAGGATCACAGCCATAATTTGCTAGGGAACCGGGGGGGAGTTAGACAGGAAAAGCCTGAAGAAAGAGGAAAGTTTTAAGAGCCTTACGAAAATGTGAAAAGATAGGAATAGAGCGAATCGAAAGGGGAAGAGAGTTCCAGATCTGGGGAGCCCGCACCGAGAAGCGAGTGCCTCCGGTGCGGGATTTACGGAAGCGGGGGACGTGAAGAAAGAGAGAGGACGAGCGAAGAGAACGACAAGGGGCATGAGAGGAAACTAAAGAATTGATAAAGAGAGGAGCAGATCGGGCATGAGCCCGGAAAGCCAAACAGGCAAGTTTAAAGTGAGATCTGAGGTGAACAGGGAGCCAATGAAGGGATTTAAGGGCAGGAGTGATGTGGGAAAACTTGGGAAGACGGAAAACAAGACGGGCTGCCTGGTTCTGGATGGCCTGGAGGCGGCGAGTTTCGTAGGCCGGAATGCCTACGAACAGGCCATTGCCGTAATCCAGGCGAGATGTAATAAGGGCAGAAATAATAGTTTTTAGGGCATCAACAGAGAAAAACCGGGAGATTTTGCGGATGAGGCGGAGGGAAAGGAAACAAGCGGAGACGACGGCGCTGATATGCGCATGCATAGAAAGATCATTGCTGATATTGATGCCCAAGGTCCGGACGGAGGAGACTGGGGAGGGAGGGGAACCGAAAGAGAGGGGCCAGTGAACAGCAGACCAGGGGTTAGAGGGACCACCAGTGAGGACAAGCTCAGTCTTGT
The DNA here is from genome assembly GCF_964261635.1 of Lissotriton helveticus. NCBI lineage: Eukaryota > Metazoa > Chordata > Amphibia > Caudata > Salamandridae > Lissotriton > Lissotriton helveticus. The sequence goes on from NC_136069.1 coordinate 688,938,066, forward strand.
CAGGATTGAGCTTTAAATGATTAAAGCTCATCCATTGGGAAATAAAGAGTAAGGTAGAACTGAACTTGGAAAGAGAGTGGGTAGGAGAGGATAGGTCAAAGACGAGCTGGAGGTCATCTGCGTAATTGTACACAGAGACCCCCAGCTCGAGGAGGGAAAAGATAAGAGGGCGGATATAAAGGTTGAAAAGAAGAGGGGACAGAGAAGAGCCTTGGGGTACCCCACAAGTAACCGGGAGAGAGGGAGCAGAAAAGTCAGAGAGGTGAACTGCCTGTGATCTGCCCTGAAGAAAGGACGCGATCCAGGAGAGGGCCGTGCCCTGGATGCCCGCTGCGCCGACACGGTCGAGGAGGATGGCATGATCGACCGTGTCAAACGCAGCGGACAAATCCAAGAGAACTAAGGCCTGGGGGAGGTTGCTGTCAGCCTTCCCCTTCAGTTCATCCAAGACCGCGAGGACCACACTCTCAGTGGAGTGGCCAGGTCGAAAACCAGCCTGGCGAGGGGCCAAGATGTTGTTCTCCTCGATGAAGTTCGAGAGACAAGAGGTCACATAGCTCTCGAGGATCTTCCCGAGATAGGGAAGGAGGGAGATCGGCCTGAAGTTCGAAGGAAGGGAAGGATCCAGGCCAGCTTTCTTCAGGATGGGAAGCACGATGGCAGCTTTAAAGGGAGAAGGAACAGAACCCGAAGCCAAACAAGAATTAAGAAAAGTTAAAGGAGGGGTGGGGCAGGAGGTGTAGAGGGATCTAAGGATCCGAGCCGGAGCACAATCCGCCGGAGAACCGGATTTGACCTTAACAAGAAGGTCGCGGAAGAGCTCAGGTGAGATGGGTTGGAAGTGATCAAAAACAGAAGAACAACGGAAAGAGTGATCCGGGAAGTTGGGTTCAGGTACAGTCGGAATGTTGGACTTGATGGTGATTATTTTATTGATAAAATAATCATTAAGGGAGTGACAAAGAGATAAAGAGGGGGCAGGGGACAAGCTAGCACGGTCGGAGGTAGCAAGGCTACGCACCAGTGAGAAGATCTCACGCGATTTGTTGGCCGAAAGGGCTACGCGCTCCGAGAAATACTTGGATTTTGCCGCTATAATGGCCGATTTGTAGCTGTTCAGAAGAGCTTTATAAGTAAGGCGAAGATCAGGGCAGTAGTTGCGGCGCCAGCGACGCTCAGAGCTCCTAAGTTTTAATTTCAGCGATCTGAGCTCGCTGGAAAACCCCTTGTGTGCATCGTGGGGACGGGATGATCTGATCTTTCTGAGTGGGGCAGCCCGGTCGCAAGCCGAGGAGAGCCAGTTGTTAATAGCAACCGCCTGGTTCTCCACAGGGAGATTAGTCAGGGTGGGAGCCGATGAAAGTAGAGAAGAAGAAAGATCACTAAGGTCCGTCTTGTTCCAGCTCCGGGCCCAGGTGTTTTTGGGAGGGGAGACTTTCTCGGGTTGACCTAGGCTGATGGAAAAAGAAATCAAAAAATGATCGGACCAGACGCAAGGGGAGATCGAGGTAACCGAGGAGTTACAGCGTAGAGACCAGATCTGGTCCAAAGTATGACCATGGGTGTGGGTGGGGGCTGAAACAAGGGGGAGAAAGTTGAGACAGCGAAGGGTGGCGGACAAATCTTTGGAAGAGAAATCCTCCCGCGGGTCACCCGGCCAGAAATTAAAGTCCCCGAGCAGAAGTAACGCGGAATTGTTTACAGCCAGAGTGGCCAGGAGGTCCTGCAGGGTGGGCACAAATGACGGCATATTTTGAGGGGGACGGTAGAGAAGAATCACCGTCAGGGGAACCGGGAGGCTGAGCGAGCGGGCCACCAAGAAATCCACACCAGAAATACCAGGGTGCGGCAAGAGCTGGAATTGAAGGGAGCGGTGAACTATCATGGCCACTCCACCTCCCATTTTACCATCAGGGCGGTCGGCACGAAGAGCATAGTGGGTGTCAGGAAGAATGGCCAGCAGATCAGGAAGGGAATCCGAGGAAAACCAAGTTTCTGTAAGGAACAGAAAGTCCGGGGCGTCAGTGTCCAAAAGATTGAAAAGAGCAGATTGATTTTTCACAGCGGAACGAGTGTTGAGGAGAAAGGCGGAGGCAGCTGGGAAACCAGGGGAGATGCGAGAGGAGGAAGGCGGAGAAGATGTTAAAGGAGGGGGAATGGGCAAGACTGGGCCAATAAGAGGGGGGAGATAGATGCCATGCAAGGATAAGAGATTAACTGTGGATGGGGAGGGAGGGGTGGAAGCAGGAAACGAAGTAAGTTGGGCAGAAGAATACATCAGAGGACGGGCAGGGTCTATGGCCCCTGGTCCCGGCCGGTCGCGGACGGGCGCAGACGGGCTTTCCTTAGGCGCGCCTTCGGCGCGCAAACGGCGCGCCCGCTGCGCCCGTCCGCTGCGCGAACGGTAGAGGCACATGATTTATTAGTGAACAAAGGGGGCTTGGCCAGAAAGTGGGCGTGGCCGGAGGAGCGTCCGCTGAAGGCGGCAGGCAGGTCAGAGGTAAGCCGCGGCAGCGTCCAGCTCGGCTGCGCGGGAGGGAGGAATGAGGGCGAGGTCCCAGAGACAGGTAAGGGGACAGTGAGTTAAAAAGCGCGCTGAGGCGCTGCGAGGTGAAAGTGAATTAAAAACAAACAAAATGTGGCTAAGAGCTCCCGCGGATGGCAGGGGAGCGATCCTAATGAGGAAGCGAGCTCGTAATCAGCTCCTAAGTAGGTAGCAGCCCCGAAGGGGGCGTGGCCAGAAAGTGGGCGTGGCCGGAGGAGCGTCCGCTGAAGGCGGCAGGCAGGTCAGAGGTAAGCCGCGGCAGCGTCCAGCTCGGCTGCGCGGGAGGGAGGAATGAGGGCGAGGTCCCAGAGACAGGTAAGGGGACAGTGAGTTAAAAAGCGCGCTGAGGCGCTGCGAGGTGAAAGTGAATTAAAAACAAACAAAATGTGGCTAAGAGCTCCCGCGGATGGCAGGGGAGCGATCCTAATGAGGAAGCGAGCTCGTAATCAGCTCCTAAGTAGGTAGCAGCCCCGAATGGGGCGTGGCCAGAAAGTGGGCGTGGCCGGAGGAGCGTCCGCTGAAGGCGGCAGGCAGGTCAGAGGTAAGCCGCGGCAGCGTCCAGCTCGGCTGCGCGGGAGGGAGGAATGAGGGCGAGGTCCCAGAGACAGGTAAGGGGACAGTGAGTTAAAAAGCGCGCTGAGGCGCTGCGAGGTGAAAGTGAATTAAAAACAAACAAAATGTGGCTAAGAGCTCCCGCGGATGGCAGGGGAGCGATCCTAATGAGGAAGCGAGCTCGTAATCAGCTCCTAAGTAGGTAGCAGCCCCGAAGGGGGCGTGGCCAGAAAGTGGGCGTGGCCGGAGGAGCGTCCGCTGAAGGCGGCAGGCAGGTCAGAGGTAAGCCGCGGCAGCGTCCAGCTCGGCTGCGCGGGAGGGAGGAATGAGGGCGAGGTCCCAGAGACAGGTAAGGGGACAGTGAGTTAAAAAGCGCGCTGAGGCGCTGCGAGGTGAAAGTGAATTAAAAACAAACAAAGTGTGGCTAAGAGCTCCCGCGGATGGCAGGGGAGCGATCCTAATGAGGAAGCGAGCTCGTAATCAGCTCCTAAGTAGGTAGCAGCCCCGAAGGGGGCGTGGCCAGAAAGTGGGCGTGGCCGGAGGAGCGTCCGCTGAAGGCGGCAGGCAGGTCAGAGGTAAGCCGCGGCAGCGTCCAGCTCGGCTGCGCGGGAGGGAGGAATGAGGGCGTGGTCCCAGAGACAGGTAAGGGGACAGTGAGTTAAAAAGCGCGCTGAGGCGCTGCGAGGTGAAAGTGAATTAAAAACAAACAAAATGTGGCTAAGTGTTAGTATATGTTTGAAAATGTAAGGTGCTCTATGTTTAACTGTATAGATTAGAAAATGGAAGTGTGATTGATTCTTTACAGGACTGACTAGGTGTGTGAGTAACTCCATGGATGAGTGGCAGAGTGTGAGTGTCTGTATAGGTGTATGAGTGCATATGATAGTGTTGTAAAGATGAGTGATTGTATGTATGAATGATTGTATGGGTGAATGAGTGAGTGTTTGTGTAAACATAGGAATCAGTGAGTGCGTATGTAGTAACTAGTATTGGTGTGTCAATGGTTTAAAAAATTATACTCTGTATTTAACACTGGGTGTAACAGAGGTTATATGAAAGTGTGAGGAGATGCATTGTATTGTCACATGAATTATATCATCAGTGATGTGACCAATGATGTCAAATGAGATGTCATCAGTGATGTCATCAGTGATGTCATTTGAGATGTTATCAGTGATGTCATTTGAGATGTTATCAGTGATGTCATTTGAGATGTCATCAGTGATGTAATCAGTGATGTCATTTGAGATGTCATCAGTGATGTCATCAGTGATGTCATTTGAGATGTCATCAGTGATGTCATCAGTGATGTCACTGACCATGTCATGAATGATGTAATATGTGACATCATCAGCAGTGAATTGTGGGTGCGCGATATATAGTTAGTGCAACTAACTATATATGGAATTTCAATGGTTTTGTGTGAGTAAAATAAGGTTTTTTAAATGCTAATTCCTAACTATATATGGTCTATAACCTATGGTTTTTTCAGTGAATTTCCAAGGTTTTTTAAATGCTAATTCCTAACTATATATGGTCTCTAACCTATGTTTTTTTCAGTGAATTTCAATGGTTTTTTAATAGCAAATATCATAAGCTGTCGAATGTCAAGTACATGGTAAGTAAAAACATTTTCGTGTTTATGCACACTGATCTGCTTTGAATGCTGCCCCCCCTCCCCCTCATTTCTATTAGGAGTACTCTCTCTTTGCAGATAGTGAAGGGTAGTTAACGCAGGCCTTTGCCCCCGTTGTAATCCATCGTGCCTGCTTCTCTCTCCATTTGATTGATTGTTATCCAAGCATTTACTGTTTTAGAATTGGTTCTCTTTGGTTCATTCTCTATTTACAAACAAGCACAGAGTCGCAATACTCTGTTTAGTCTTTGCAGATAGTGAAAAATCGTGTAAAAAAACAAAAGGAATCGAGCAAAATCAGTAGGCCACTAATGGGATCTCTTTTTGACCTCGCTAAAATAGTTAATTAGGAACAACCCCTCATGAGAAATACGAAACTAGTGAGATGAACTGAGCTCCACACCATGATGGCTGCAAGACAGCTCGGCTCCGCCACCCACCCCGCCCAAAATAACGATAAACTCTATGCAAATATTACAAATATATACAACACACCAGCAAAGTAACAGGGTAAAACATTTTATTAAATAACTATTTACATAACTATTTTATACTTTTTGGTGCCCGATCCGGCTAGCTCAATCGATCGAGCATGAAACTCATGCACTCTGATAGTTCAAAGTTTTGAGGAGTGCTTGTAACACTGTCTGAAGCTTATTTGCACTTGCTACAGCTTCACTATTCTCAATGTAAGTGGGGGCTGTTTGAGGACGTGACTGCATTTGAAAACAATGTGATGCGGTGCCACCCTGAACCGCTTGACGGAGGCCCCCGAGGGATGGTGTGATGGCGCGGACTCGGAGGGGGCGCTTGGCTCCGGCCCCCTCCCCAAGTCGTGTTGCCCTGGTGTGGCCTGAGATCGCCCCCGACATAGGTGGCCGGCTCCCGGGGTCAAGCGGAACTTTTTGCCTTTTGGTGACTCTTCCATTCCTGACCTTTTCCCACAATCCGTTTCACCTAAAGACACGCTGTAGTGGGGCGCCCCTTTACCGTTTCAGTTGACATTCCGCCCGCTTTTGCTACACTGTGCCTCTTCCGCTATTCAGCTGTTTACCGCCCGCTCTTTCGACTACAGCGTCTCGCTCACCATGTAGTTGAGTTGCTCCCGCTCTTGCGGTGCAGCGATAGGCGGCTGCCACAGGACTCTCAAAATGGCGGCCGGCTCTTCAGATTTGGGCGTGGTCCACTAAAATGGCCCTGCGACACCTTGGAACTCGGACGCTTGTCTGCTAGGGCTTGGGCTCCATTCTCGAAAGCGTCCCCTCAGCCTTGAAGATTCTACAAAAGTCTTGGGGGCCCCCGACTCCCGCAGGCTTCTGGTGGGGAGCGGCTGCCATGATTGCTCGTGGAATGGCCACGACCGAGCTACGAGATGGTGGTGCTCTCATGCTGACGCCAGCTTCAGTCTGAAACATCCAGAAACACTGTAGACTACCAATTCGATCAGTTCCGGTAGCGCCCCAACGTGACCCGGTAGAGAAGAACTTGCCCTCCCCTCTTTGACTGATGGTTCTTGTTGCCTGTCCCTTCTGTTGTCATTTAACAGAACTATTTAGCCTGCTGAAAGGGGTTGTGTTCCGACCGCTGGTTGGTGGAGACATTTTGACTATATTCTGGACCTGCGTTGTCGCGTAATGCGTCATATGACGCGCCGCGTTAGCGCATCCGGAAGTGCTCCGGTGCGCGAAGCGCAGCTTCCCGGAAGCGATCCGGGGCGCGGCGCGCAGCGCGTAACGTAAGCATAACAGGTCATGTGACTTGTTAATAAAACTTTTCACTGGTTCATTTACTTTTCTTATTCTAATGATGAAAGGCTTGGTCATATGACCTAAAAATTACGCTTTTTATTACTTTCGAACATTATTTTTTCTTAAACATATGTTATAATGTTCCAGGCTAATGTACTTCCCCGGAAAATTTACAACTGTTCTGCAAGTAAAATATATTCCTTTTTCGAGAAAAAGGGCGTTTCTTCGTCCCATGACGGAGCCGTTGAGCAAAAGAGGCTCGGCCTGCTGTCTTAGTCGCCGATACGCCTGAATATCAGATTCTTATCGATCACTTTATGTTGCAGGAGTAGAAAACACAACAGCCCTTGACCATTTATCTTTACTGCGTTCCTGCGTATTATACCTTTTACCCTTCATGTAATTGGACTGCTTTATTTCACTTGCCTTTTACTGATTCTAAAACAGTGACTATTATTAAAAACTTCACCAATGTAAATACTACTACCATGTTTTCTTTTAAAAACCTTTATTGTGAAAATGTCAGTATACAAATACGGGCCTATAACCACGTGGGCCGGCCACGGAGCAAACTGTAATCGTATATGATGAGTAGACATTTACACTAGAGGAACGTAACGGGCGGGCCATTAGGTTGCAAGAACTAAGGTGTCTAACAGTTGCGGAATCGGTGGACGTACATTTTATAATTAAAATACGACAGGGCCAGTTACAATAAAATTATCTAGATATACATTTGCGGGCAAGTACCATGGGTGACGTTAATTCGAACTTTCAATAGCACAGTAATCAATAACACATCAGAACTTAATATCAATAGGGATGTCGAAATATTCAATCAATTCTCGTCCCCGCCCGCCATGTGCTTCAAAACTGCATACGTATCTCGTGATATCAAGGTTGTGCAACCAGTACACAACAAGGAGTTACGAGTCCCATTTATTCCGGCGCCATTTTGGGCGAGGACGGGCAGGTCCAGGATATAGTCAAAATGTCTCCACCAACCATCGACTATGATGATGTTCATATGCTATATTTATTAGAGTAACACTCATCTGTCCACATGAAATTAATTTGCCACAATCTAAACATGTCATTTTAATCTTTCCAAAGTTCTTCTAAATATTTGGGACCGTTTCCCTTGCCTCTGATGCTGTCAGTGCCACTTCTTTGGTGAATGTACTGGCAGATCGGGGGTTCTCCTCCAAATCTCTCTTTTGTGCAGCACTATAATTAATCGGTGCCACCTCTCCATATGACGATGCATGGTATAATTACCATAACTATATTTTTTTCGGTTCCTCTGGAGAGTACATCGTGGCAGATGAGGCAGGTAACGTACCGGGCATTTACCTTTTTTGCATGTAGAGGAAAGGAAAAAAAATTCGAGCGTCCGAGTTCTAAGGTGTCCCAGGGCCATTTTAGTGGACCAGGCCCAAATCCAAAGAACAGGCCGCCATCTTGAGAGTCCTGTTGCAGCCGCCTGTCGCTGTAGCCTCAAGAGCGGCCGAAACTCAGCTGAATGGCAACTGAAACGGTAAAGGGGCGCCCCACTACAGCAGACGAGCCTCCACCTGGGTAGGCCCGTTCACGCCGCCTCCCCCTCCCCCTTCGGGCACCCCACGCCGTTATTCGGAGCAGCATTGTAGGATGGCCACACCAGTGCGGCAACTTGCTAGACACCACCTCGGTGCCAACCGAATCTCAGCGCCTTGTGGTGTCTTCCATTCCGAAAATATTGTTGTGCTGCCTTCGGCCTATTCGCCGCAAGTGCGCACGCAACTCAGCTGCATAGCGAGTGAAACACCAAGGGGCGCCCCACTGCAGCCGAGGAACCTTCATCTTGGGGGCGACGCACAGCATCACATTGCTTTCCAATGCAGTCAGATCCTCAAACAGCCCCCACTGACTGACGCCGCCTCACAGGCCAACGGGGCGCCCCACGCCGACTTTCGGCGCAGCATTGTAGGATGGCCACACCAGTGCGGCAACTTGCTGGACCCCACCTCGGTGCCATCCGGATCTTGGTGCGTTGCGCTGCCTTTGGCCCTATTCGCACATCGGTCCGCTACTGACGCCACCTCACAGGCCAACGGGGCGCCCCACGCCGACTTTCGGCGCAGCATTGTAGGATGGCCACACCAGTGCGGCAACTTTCTGGACACCACCTTGGTGCCATCCGGATCTTGGCGCGTTGTGCTGCCTTCGGCCTATTCGCACATCGGTCCGCTATTGACGCCGCCTCACAGGCCAACGGGGCACCCCACGCCGACTTTCGGCGCAGCATTGTAGGATGTCCACACCAGTGAGGCAACTTGCTGGACCCCACCTCGGTGCCATCCGGATCTTGGCGCGTTGTGCTGCCTTCGGCCTATTCGCACATCGGTCCGCTACTGACGCCGCCTCACAGGCCAACCGGGCGCCCCACGCTGACTTTCGGCGCAGCATTGTAGGATGGCCACACCAGTGCGGCAACTTGCTGGACCCCACCTCGGTGCCATCCGGATCTTGGCGCGTTGTGCTGCCTTCGGCCTATTCGCACATCGGTCCGCTACTGACGCGAACTCACAGGCCAACGGGGCGCCCCACGCCGACATTCGGCGCAGCATTGTAGGATGGCCACACCAGTGCGGCAACTTGCTGGACCCCACCTCGGTGCCATCCGGATCTTGGCGCGTTGTGCTGACTTCGGCCTATTCGCACATCGGTCCGCTACTGACGCCACCTCACAGGCCAACGGGGCACCCCACGCCGACTTTCGGCGCAGCATTGGAGGATGGCCACACCAGTGCTGCAACTTGGTGGACACCACCTCGGTGCCATCCGGATCTTGGCGCGTTGTGCTGCCTTCGGCCTATTCGCACATCGGTCCGCTACTAACGCCGCCTCACGTGCCAACGGATTTTCTACGCTTTTTATACCCTATGCCGCATAACAGGTCATGTGACTTGTTTATAAAACTTTTCATTGGTTCATTTTACTTTTGGTTTCCTAATGATGGAAGGCTTGATCATATGACCTAAAAATAACACTTTTCATTGGATGGAAACTTTTTTTTTTTCCCAAACGATGAAAGCCCCACCTTGTTTCTGGATGTTTCAGACTGAAGCTGGCGTCAGCATGAAAGCACCACCATCTCGTGGCTCCGTCGTGGTCATTCCGCGAGCAATCATGGCAGCCGCTCCCCACCGGAAGCCTGCAGGAGTCGGGGGCCCCCAAGACTTTTGTAGAATCTTCAAGGCTGAGGGGACGCTTTCGAGAATGGGGTCCAAGACCTAGCAGACAAGCGTCCGATTTCCAAGGTGTCCCAGGGCCATTTCAGTGGACCAGGCCCAAAAAGGAAAGAGCCTGCCGCCATTTTGAGAGTCCTGTGGCAGCTGCCTATCGCTGCACCGCAAGAGTGGGCGCAACTCAGCTGAATGGCGGATTTTGGCACAGTGTACCAAAAGCGGGCGGAATGGCAACTGAAACGGTAAAGGGGCGCCCCACTACAGCAGACGAGCCTCCACCTGGGGAGGCCCGTTCACGCCGCCTCACCCCCCCCCCCCCGGGGCGCCCCACGCCGTTATTCGGAGCAGCATTGTAGGATACCAAAACCAGTGCGGCAACTTACTTGACATCACCTAGGTGCCATCCACATCTCAGCGCGTTCTGCTGCCTTGGGACTATTCGCACAACAGACCGCTACTGACGAGCCACCCCCTGGGACGCCCCACGCCGTTATTTGGAGCAGCATTGTAGGATACCAAAACCAGTGCGGCAACTTACTGGACATCACCTGGGTGCCATCCACATCTCAGCGCGTTCTGCTGCCTTGGGACTATTCGCACAACAGACCGCTACTGACGAGGCCACCCCCCGGGACGCCCCACGCCGTATTTCGGAGCTGCATTGTAGGATACCCAAAACCAGTGCGGCACCCAGGCAACATCACCTGGGTGCCGTCCAGAACTCAGCACGTTGTGCTGCCTTGGGACTATTCGCACAAAACACAGCTACTGACCATTGTTGCTTCTTTTTTCCTAAAATTTTTTACATGTTTTTACTGTTTTTGTTGCGTTGTATATATTTATAAGTTATTAAAGTTTTATAATCCTACTACTTTGTTGGAGTGCTATATATTTTTAATGTGACACATAATTGTAAAAACTTTGATGTACAAAGAGGCATCCCTCGAATCTTCCGCTTCAGGCTCGGTCCCCTCCCCAATCACAATACAGGATGGTTTTCAGATAGTAGGAACGCGTGTGGTGTGACGGATCTCATCGGGTGGGGGCCTTGATCTACTGTATCTCCTTTGAAGAGGGGTGATTCTTTACAGCTGGGGCCATAAACTACATCTGCAGGGCTAGGTGATAGCCTGGGACCGGCCTGGACAATCGGACACAGAGGAAGAGGAGTTTCAGAGGGTGCGGTAGTGAATAGGGCGAAAGGGAGGTGTCGGGCAGGCACAGGGTGTGATTCTCAGGGAAGAGCAGCGCAGATGGAGGGAGGTTTATTGCCCATGCATAAGACAGAGAGCGGGGGTGACCAGTGCCTGGGGGAGATGCTTGCGAGGGTGGGGAGCCATGCTAAGGATCGACAGCGTGCAGAGAGTGGGTCTGGTCAAGGCATCTAAAATGGCTGCCGTGCACGACAAAAGTGTGGCATTTGAAAAAAGGCAAGATGGCGCAGACAATGTTTATCAACACTTCCTGATTTCCTTCGAATCGAACGTTAACAGACGTTATCTCTCCCACACTACCGGTCCCCCTCGGCTTAAACGCCGAGATGGTAGGGACTGCATCCCGTGGAGATAGGCCGAGACGTCACTCAGCAGAAAAAAAAGAAAAAAAAAGTCTATAAACATCCAATAAGTTAAAAGTCAATCATTCTTGTTTCCTTGTAGTACGCTCCCCAGTCCGCTTCCCGTTACGCGAACCGGGCGCACCCCACGAAAAAAAAACGATTTTTTTTTTTTTGCCCCGCGGAGCCCTTTTAAAGCCTCCACATCAAACCTAGGGGGTCAGGGAGGATCTACTATGCCCCCTTATGATCATTTGCCCCTTCGCTTTGGCCTCCTCTTGTCTCTCGATCCTACCGAGAGACAAGATGGCGGCCGCTCCGTACTGTTTGGAATGTTTACAGACACCGGAGAGCCAATCAGCTTCGCTTCGCAAAGCTCCGTAACGCGAAAAGTACGCGAAACGGAGCGCTACCCGGGACGCTGTAACAGATATATATCTTTTTTTAAACGTTAATTTCTCAAAATCCACTGGAGCACATATATTGAGACCCAGCAAAGGCACATCGGGCTACCGGTCCCTACAATTTTGCCAAGTTTCATGCAAATCCATTCAGCCGTTCGATTTTTTTTTTTTTGCCCCGCAGGGCCCTTTTAAAGCCTCCACATCAAACCTAGGGGGTCAGGGAGGATCTACTATGCCCCCTTATGGTCATTTGCCCCTTCGCTTTGGCCTCCTCTTGTCTCTCGATCCTACCGAGAGACAAGATGGCGGCCGCTACGGACTGTTTGGAATGTTTACAGACACCGGAGAACCAATCAGCTTCGCTTCGCAAAGCTCCGTAACGCGAAAAGTACGCGAAACGGAGCGCTACCCGGGACGCTGTCACAGATATATATATTTTTTTGAACGTTAATTTCTCAAAATCCACTGGAGCACATATATTGAGACCTAGCAAAGGCACATCAGGCTACCAGTCCCTACAATTTTGCCAAGTTTCGTGCAAATCCATTCAGCCGTTCGGGCTAAAAGTGAGGCCAACCGCCCTATGGAAATTAACATGGGAAAAACGCGTTTTGGGACCCCCCTTTTTTCTCGGCCCCCCCTTGACGACCCCCCCCCCAAATTTTCAGGGGCTGCTCAGAAACAAAATGTTCCATTTTCCTGAAGATTTCAGCCAATTCCGTCCACAAACGCCAAAGTTATTAGACATAGAATTTTCAAAAATCCCATAGAGAAAAAATCCTAACTATATATACCTACTGGCGACCGCGATATATATATATATATGGAAAACTAAACACCCACTTCCCATACAAATAAATGGAAAGTTTGAATCTCTGCAGCCTCTCCTATTTTTCCCCTTCTTCATTTTCCGCTCAATCAACACATCATCCACACATACACACAACTACTTGCTGTATACATTAGCTGTGATTATCAACTATTCTTCTATTTCATATACCTATTCAAAGTGCAGGCCTTTATCAAACATTTTTATTGTAACAAGTGCCCCAGCCGAAGACATTGTAAATTTGCACACTTGCTCCCTTTCTTGGCTGGGATTATCAATTATTCTTCAATTTAATATTCTGATTCAAACTCAAGGCCCTTGAAGTGTCATAGTACATAAGACACAACGTCGAAATGTAAATATATTACTGATATATTAAATACAAAGGCCCGCGGATGCTGGACCGATATCAATGAAAGCTGGGGCTCGAATGGCAGCCCGTAATCAACATTGGAATATGACAGGTCATGACGTAAGCAGAGAGTAACAATGAATGAGGGAGGGGAGGGAGGGAAGGGAAAGGAGCAACAGATCAACTGGGGCACTAACCACCGAATACAATCAATGAGGATTACAACATCTCCCTTTTTTACAATAAATAAAGATGAAGAGTTTAATACATAATACAATCTCTAAACTTGCAGGGAATTTGTACAATCCTACCTGAACTTGTACTTGCATATTCACCTGTTTTAGGAGAAAATAACAAATCCTGCTCATTCTGAGAACTACTATATTCATTACATTCAATCGCTACAGTATCTTGGGAACTTGACTCATTAGTGCTCGCAGAAGCACCTTCTGAGCACATCTCTCTATTTGTTCTCAATGCAACATTAGTGGTGTCATTAGGCTGGCAAGTACCACCGTTAAGATTTGAAGAGGCACAAAATTCTGACTTATCATCACTAGCCTTATTCTCATTTCTGGTTGTTACCTCATACCAAAACCTATCTGCAAGTGAAACTGCATTCTGATCACTAGATCCAGACATCAATTTCTTCTGAAAACCTTTGATTTTGATCACATCACTCTTATTCCTCCAACCCAATTTTGACAAACGAACTGCTCCTCCTGATACTTCAACAACTTCACTAGGATCAAAGTATTTAGAATCTTCTTTCTGTTTTACAAATGGTTTCTTGACTATAACCCAATCTCCTACAGCAATGTCTTTGTGAACTGCTTTATGCGTACTATCATAGTATTTCTTGGATTTCATTTGTTGCTTGCAGATAGAATCCTTGACTTTTAGGCTATCATCATCCAACACAGTAAAGTCACTTTTTCCTTTTTGACACACAGAGAGTCTGGGAGAGATGCTTGTGACAGCTTGTCTACCTCTCATAAGGAAGAAAGGGGGAAAATTAGTAACATTGTTGACAGTGTTGTTAAACATGTCCACTCTATCTTGTGTGAATTCTACAACCGATAAGTTGTTAGCCAGGGCCATTTGAATTCCATCTTTAATAAATCGGTTGACCAGTTCTACTTGCCCGTTGGATCTTGGAGAGTACAATGGAGTCTTTTCTTGTACAATCTGATTTTTCTTTAAAAAGGATATCATCATTTCCGACGTAAGTTGCTTGCCATTATCTGAAACTAAGATTTGAGGCAACCCTTCAATTGAAATAAGCTGTTCTAGAAATTGAATAACACTTTTAGATTCTATGTTAGGAACAAATTTGAAATAGATCCATTCGCTATAATAGTCACACACAACCATCATCCCATCCTCGTCGCCATTTGAAGTGTCATAGTACATAAGACACAACGTAGCCGTGTCTAATCGTCCTATGGAAAATAACATGGGGAAAACACGTTTTGGGACCTCCTTTTTTCTCAGCCCCCACTTGACGAATCCCCCCAAAATGTTCAGGGAAGCAGCGGAGCGGAGCGGGCCATCTTCTTTGAGAAATTCGCGGAGATTCATGAACCGGCGCCAAAGTTATCCCCAATAGAATGTTGCGGAGTTCCTATGGAAACTAGGTCCTAACTATATATACCTACTGGCGACCGCCAGTAGGTAATATATATATATATGCATATATATATATATATTACCTACTGGCCGTTGCCAGTAGGTAGTTATAGTTAGGACCTAGCTACCATAGGAAATACGTAACATTCTATTGGGAATAACTTTGGCGCGCGTTGAGGAATTTGCGTGTAATTATCCAAAATCTAGGCTAGCTCCGCTCCGCACCTTCCCTGAAAGTTTCGGGGGGATTCGTGAAGTGCGGGCCGAGAAAAAAGTGTTTTCCCCATGTTCATTTCCATAGGACGAATAGACAAGGCTACAGCCCGAACCGCTGAACGGAATTACACCAAATTTTGCAAAATTGTAGGGACTGGTACGCAGAAGTGCCTGTTCTATATTTGGTGAAAATTGCTCCAGTGGTTTTTACGAAAATTAAGTTCAAAAACATATAAATATCTATATGCGTGCCTCCAATGCTAACTGGTACACGTACCCGGGAAGCGCACCCGGCGCGCCACGGAAGTGCGCGAGCAGAAAGCTCTCAGGTGTGTGTCAACATTCTAAACAGTCCGGAGAGTCCGCCATCTTGTGTCTCGGTAGAATCGAGACACAAGAGGTGAAAATAAAAAGGGGTAAATGATTATAAGGGGCCAGGGTAGATACCCACTGACCCCTTAGGTTTTATGAGACCAAGAAGGACGCTGAAGGGCAAAAAAACAATATTTTTTTGTGGGAAATTTACACGGGGTAAGCGCTGGGTGCGTTCCCATGTACGCTTCCAGGTACGCGTACCCTGAGCATACCACTGGAAAAAACAGTGAAAGAAAATAGTGTAAAATAAGAATTTGGAGTGCTTAGAGGTAGGGTAGCTCTAAAAAGAGCTGTTGTGTTATGTGGGTGATTTAAGTACCTAGAAGTAGGTACCGATGCAGAGTCTAAAATTGAAGAGAAAGGCTCTGTTCCCCTCATCTGAGAAATGTACACCGTCTCCTCTGTAGACATCTTGCATGTTGTAATGCAAGTTATTGTGGTATATGGAACTCATACCATAGTCTCTTAGGAAAGCAGAAACAGATCCTTTTGGGACTGCCTGAGAAGGCCTAGGGGGTGAGGGGCATCAGAGACAGACAGTGAGAGAAAAGAGGCAGGAGATGAAGAAGAGATGTCAAATACACATTGGAGATAATACAGTGGGAGAAGGGACGTAAATATGAGTTAACTTACTATGTAACATAAAAATGTTGCACTCTATACTATATGTCTCACTTTATACTACAATCACTTCGCTACAACCTCATAAATTACAAATAAAAATGAATAACGTCTCATTTTTTTTAAATTTCTAAATATAAATTTATTTTTCTGTATTTTCATAATTTAAAAGAACTAGTAACATGTCCTCATCAGGAATTTCCTCTTCAATCATATCATCAGGAACCTCCTCATGAAAGGTCTGCAATGATGATTCTTGTAACTCTATGGTCTCCAAACATTCGATAAATTCGCCGTCAAGAGACTGATCAAAAAAATCATTCATGTCATCTCCTCCTTGTGAAAATATTTCATTATTGGTGCTGTCGATATCCGGGACATTTAGAATTTCAATAAATGTAGTGGAAAATTCAAAAGAAATTTCCACGGTCTCTTCAGTGTGATCCGTTTTATTTTGAAATTTCTCGCTGTAAATTGCAGAAAAAAATAATCATTTTCATTAATCATTTTTAGTAATACATAATATAAAACTAGCTTTATTAAGTATTTAGTTCTTTAAAATTAATTGGGCAGTGTATAGTATCAAAATGGTCCCAGATACTACAATAAATAAACCATGACTGAGAAATTTTTAGAAAGTATAAACAACATTGTTTTTATTCACAACGTATGACATAAAGAATCAATCATAGATTTTATCCATATAAAAACACATTTGATGCCCCTATGGAAAGGACAGGGAAGGGTAGTAATGGATAGTGCGGGTAATGGACTGAATATGGAAATGGTCACTTAAGACCTCAATAGAACAGAAATGATAAATATTTAACACATTTGAAAAATCACAATTCCTAAGTTCATTCAGAAAATGTCATGCCTAATCAAAACACAAATAATACATCAGAGAAAAGGCTGAGAATGCAGAGAAGTGTCGACGTTTCGACCCAAGACAGTGCAGGTGTAGAGTAAGACCTTGCTAGCGGGTCTTCATCAGGACAAGGGCAGGGACATACGTTGTGAATAAAAACAATGTTGTTTATACTTTCTAAAAATTTCTCAGTCATGGTTTATTTATTGTAGTATCTGGGACCATTTTGTTTGTATCACTGATCACCCTGGTCCCAGCGACTTATTGGGTCAACCCGTGTTTTTATAACATTTCCTGGACAGGTGTTTCCTGTGAGGTTCCTTTTCTGAGATTAATTCTCGTTTTATTATGGTCGAGAGGGAATTATTGTCATATTCTGAGGAATATATTACTCAATTGATAGGTGACCCTGCCAACACCTTCCTGTCCTCCAATGTGCCAACGATTGATTTTACCCTCTAGGATAAAATTTCCCGCTTAGAAAGGTTGGAGAAGAAACTTATTAGAACCAGGTGGCATGGCCACCTGTTAACACGCTATCTCCAAGAAAATATAATCCCAGTGGGCCTTCAGATTAAAATCGAACCTGCCATTTTTGTTGAGGTCCCAAAGTTTAAGGAAGGGTTTAGTTACGTGGCCAACAACTGCTCCCGGCACTGGATGGTGCTGGGGGTTGAGACTGCAGGTGAACAAGTACAGTCCATAACAAAGGAGATCGCAGCCCTTAAAGCTGAGATCAATGGCGACAAAACATTGATAAATGCTAAAGAGGCCCTAACCACACTAGAGGCCACTCTTAAAGACTTTGAGCTTACAACACAAAACAAAAAACTTGAGAAGCTAGCTCGTGACCTGCGATTATACGATAAAAAGAAGACCTACCCCTATCTGCAGGAGGATTATTATCGTCAGGATTCCCAGGGTCGATTTGTCAACAGGGGCCCGGGCCAATCGTGTGGACGACGCAATTACAAAACCTTCTCTGACTCCTCCTACAGCTCTGAAGGAGAATTTGAGGAACCAGGACCTAGCCATTCCCATTCCGGACAAGATTATAATTACCAACCACGCCAACCGTCTTTTTTAGAACAGGGACAGGGACAATGGCAACCCCCCAGGAACCGAGGGAATTGGTCCAGAGGTCACCAACGTGGCCAGCAGTCGGGCAACCAGAGTTGGGAAGGAGGTCGGGGCAGACCTCCGAAGCAGGTGCGTTTCCAGTCAGAACAGCACGGCGAGATATCCACGCGCCGCAATGTCTACCGTTGGTGATTCCACCATCCAACCCGGTAGTTAACATCTCCAATTACCAACTCACGGATGATGAGCTCAGTGTACTAGGGAAAGAACTTTCCTATGTACCTACCAACCTCCCTGACCAATTCACTATTAGGACTGAACTTTTCAAATTTTTTAGAAAGGTCCGCCTCAGGTATTTTTTCCGGAACAAAGCACCTTTCCATAGCCAGTCACATACTGGGTTAAAAATTCCCTCCACGTTTGTCCCACCGGCAAGCACTATGTCACACAAAATTCTGGCATATGAGGCGGTGGTACTGCGGGACATCAACCAATCTTTGGAGCAACGTCGCTACCACCCTTTTAACATCAGTAAACAAGAAAAAAATGCGCTCCAAACCCTCGGGAAGAACAGGGAGATCATAATTAAACCCGCGGACAAAGGCGGTGCCATTGTGGTCCAGGATACCACAAATTACAAAAGAGAAATCTATAAACAACTTAAAGATGGCCTCAGTTACAAAAAACTCAATACTGACCCATCTCTGGCACTAGCCCGTGACATCCTAACCCTGACTAGAACTGGTCTTGATGAAGGATTCCTCACAGAGGGGGAATATAACTATCTCAACCAGAAGACACCCAGACTACCAACTATATATACCCTCCCAAAAATTCACAAGAACTTGAATGAACCACCTGGGAGGCCCATTGTTTCTGGGTGTGGGTCAATGCTGGAACCCCTCGGCCGGTATATTGATTTCTTTTTGAAGCCATTGGCAGAGGCAACTCCTACCTACCTCCGCGACACAATGCACACTATAAATATCGTGGATGGTTTGCCTTTTGATGTTGAAAAACAGATCTTGGTTACTTGTGATATTACCTCCTTATACACAAGTATTCCGCAGCAGGAGGCTTTGACTGTCATGACACGCTATCTCAACTTAAGGGTTGCTCCTACACCGGTACCCACAGAATTTATAATAGATCTGTTAAGACTGGCTATAATGCATAATTTTTTCATGTTTGAAGACCACTTCTATTTACAAACTAATGGGGGCCACATTTGCTCCCGATCTGGCGATTCTGTTTATGGCTGCTTTTGAGGAGGATGTCATCCTTAATGACCGGAACCCATTCCGTGACCATCTTGGGTTATGGGTCCGGTACATTGATGACATCCTCTGTATTTGGAATGGTGATGAAACTCAACTACTTGCTTTTCAAGCTTGGCTTGATCTGCAATCCAATGACATCAAATTCACTTTTAAATCAGACGCAGCACAGGTGGACTTCCTGGACCTTACCATTTACAACAAGGATGGCATTTTACAAACAACTTTGTTTCGCAAGCCATCTGAGCGGAACTCACTTCTTCAATATGGAAGTTATCATCCAAGGTCCCTTCGGGATAATTTACCCATTGGCCAGTTCTTGCGGCTGCGCAGAAATTGCTCCGAAAAAGCAGATTATATGGAGCAAGCCGAAGACCTAATGACCAGATTGCTACAGAGGGGGTATCCTCGACGTCTCATTAAAAAGGCCAAAAAACGTGCCTGGTATAACCCGAGGCAGTGCCTTTTACAACCTAAACAAGCCTCTGACCCACATAATAACAGGATGGTCTGTGTAACTACCTTTTTCACTGAAAGCAATAGGGTAAAGAAAATCATAAATAAGCATTGGCCACTGATATCTGATGATATTGACTATCCAGCTCTACCACTGCATGCTTTTAAAAGGGGTAAAAACATTAGGGACCATGTTGTTCGATCCTTTCTCCCCCGTGCTGAATCCAACACTGTGTTAACACTCTGGAATCTCCCACCAGTGACAGGCCACCACAGATGCACTAAGTGCAAAGCGTGTGATAATTCAATTCAGACCAAGGTTTTTGAGTATAAGGATCACAAGATCCCTTTGAAATCACACACGAATTGCAATACTTCCAATGTGATTTATGCCATCATTTGTAAATGTGATCTGATCTATGTGGGCCAGACCCAACAGAAAGCAAAAGTGAGAATTTTACAACATGCAAGTCGTATTAGGTGTGGGGTGTTGGGCGCTCCCCTTGTAGACCACTTTATTACTGAGAAACACTCACCAAATGACTTTAAGTGGGTTATCTTGGAGAAAATCATAGTGGGACCCAGGGGCGGTAACATTGCCAACATTCTCAACATTCGGGTGGCTAAATGGATGTTTCTGTTGGACTCTGTCAAGTCAGGCCTAAACGAAATAGAAAGTACCTTTGCCCAAATGGCCAATCTATAAATCTATCATTATGTACTTTTGATGACTGTGAAATTTTGAAGGATTTATGATCATGTACATTGGGACTTTGAATATTCAGCACATTATTAATTGGGCCTTTACCATCGTGCCAGATAGGTACGCCCATTATGGTTTTGTATTGCACCATATATGATAATTTAAATTGTGATTATACATCTCGATCTTGTGTGACGACGGTCCGGCTTTTACCATCATGTATGATAGGTACGCCGCCCTTCTTAATACCCTTGGATTTAGATATTATTTTGCCCTTTTAATCTATTATCATCATGGACATGTTTTTGTGTAAAATCAACAAATTACGGATTGCTTTTTGGAATTACTATGTTACCTTGACCGAATATGTGTCGACTAGACCAGTTTCGGGTGGCTTAAGTAAAACAATTGGCTAATACTTGAGGTTAAATTCAGATCTATTCGAAGGTAGAAACAAATTTCTTTAATGAGTCTGTTCAACCATTATACGTAGCGGTACCGATTCACAGTGGAATTCTGGAGTCTGTCCTCCATTTTCATTGTCACGTGATCGGAACTAAGTAATGAACAATTCTGCTCGCCACTCTAACGGTAAATGCTGACCGAGTTGGAGCATCAGAACCCCCGTTAGAACACGCGTCTATCTGTTTAAGGTATGCCTGTTTGTACCGCATTTGTGAACTGCATTACCATGCGGGGGTCCAAAAACGCTATACTTACGTGCCGCATCTGTGTTGTTACAGATTTAAACAACGGCCGTGACCTCTGTGATTTGATACATGAGGTATCCGTGAGATAGGTGATAAACTACTCCAAGGTAGGCTACCTTCAAGACGTGCTGTTTTACAACAGGCTCCTTATGTGCCTACATTACAATGGAATCACTTTTTTGATTTGCAGAAAACGGGTACAACTGACTGTGATTATCTATCTATCAAGACCCCCATATTAGAGCACAGCCATCTGTACTGTGTCAGGTACGTGATATCTTCACTACCACGCATTTGTATTTAATTCGTGTATGGGTCCCTTTCTTGGATGTTGGTATCAATCAACCTCTATATGTATATTCTTTTAGAACAAGACAGATTGTTGTTACTGGTGAGACCAAGCCCATATGACCTCTTTTGTTGCTCCACCGAGATCTCCAGGTACGCTAATGAACCTATATTTACATATTCTAAGGGAACTGCTGTTTCTGATACGCCACTGACTATGGTAAATCTATTTTTTATAGGATCCTGAATCACGTGTCTGATAACTCCTCATCCCCGATTACATTTCCTCACAATAAGGTAATTTACCTAAATGATTTCGTAATTCCAGGGTTGTAGGTCATCTTGGGACCTAGACAGTGTATGTTATGAATCAGTTTATGTCTTCAACTTTGAATGTGAGTCCAACCAACAATAGAACGTGGAATTGATATTTCCATGGGTAGGCTCTACCATACTCAATACAATGTTTCCAACCTTGATTATGAGTCCAATTAACAACAGTATTTGGATTTGACTTTTGCTTGGGTATGTTTTACCATACCTAATACACGATATATTTGAAGGATGAAACCTCATGTGATAGTGGGTATTGCCCACGCCATATTGGGCTATGTCAACACTCCTTTGTGTCTCCCGAAAGTACGATGTTAATTCCCGACTGTCACCTACTATGTACCATTTTTTCCTCTCGACCTTTTATTACTATTTTATGAGTAAGTTGGATCATTTTGACCTTCACTAACATCGATTTATTAATTTTATATGCAGATTTACTGCCCCTGACCCTGCCCTTGTCCTGATGAAGACCCGCTAGCAAGGTCTTACTCTACACCTGCACTGTCGTGGGTCGAAACTTCGACACTTCTCTGCATTCTCAGCCTTTTCTCTGATGTATTATTTGTGTTTTGATTAGGCATGACATTTTCTGAATGAACTTAGGAATTGTGATTTTTCAAATGTGTTAAATATTTATCATTTCTGTTCTATTGAGGTCTTAAGTGACCCTTTCCATATTCAGTCCATTACCCGCACTATCCATTACTACCCTTCCCTGTCCTTTCCATAGGGGCATCAAATGTGTTTTTATATGGATAAAATCTATGATTGATTCTTTATGTCATACGTTGTGAATAAAAACAATGTTGTTTATACTTTCTAAAAATTTCTCAGTCATGGTTTATTTATTGTAGTATCTGGGACCATTTTGTTTGTATCACTGATCACCCAGGTCCCAGCGACTTATTGGGTCAACCCGTGTTTTTATAACACGTGTATAGTATCAGGCAGGAACTAGAAATATAAAGCACTGCAGGGGATGAAGCCTATCTTAATCCATAATTATAACAGAAGGACTGTAAATAACTAACAGAAAACATTTTTCAAATTATCTTAAAGTGTACAACATAGTTCCCCTTAAAAATTAACAACTCACCAGTAGGAGAAGAGTTAGTACTGTGTAAATCAAACACCAGAAATTGAGCACCAAAAATTCCTCACAAATGTACCTCAGACAGTAGTATCACAAAATGGCCGTGTTTTCCTCTCATTTTTGATATATACATAACCAATCAAACTTCATCACACACAAATTCAAAACAAAAGTAACATTTTAATTGGTTCTAAATTTCAACACTTTCAAATGTGTTTTCCCCTAGCAATTTTCCATCGGACATTTAGACACGGCTACAGCCCGAATGGCTGAACGGAATTACACCAAACTTGGCAAAATGTTAGGGACTGGTACGTAGTAGGGCCTTTTCTATATTCGTTTAAAATTGCTCCAGTTGTTTTTATGAAAAGCAACTTCAAAAACACATATATATATACACTATATAAATTCCTGTACACACACACATATATATCAATGTGTGCGCTTCGAGCGCTTACCGGTACGCGTACCAGGGAGCGCACCTGGCGCGCCTTGGAAGTGCGCGAGCGGAAAGTTTATTGGCTCTCGGATGTCTGTCAACATTCCAAACAGTCCGGAGAGTCCGCCATCTTGTGTCTCGGTAGAATTGAGACACAAGAGGTGTAAAAAAAAGTGGAAATGATTAAAAGGGGGTAGGGTAGACATCCCCTGACCCCTTAGGCTTTCTAAGGGGGGCCTAGAAGGACCCTGAAGGGCAAAAAAACTATTTTTTTGTTGACATTTTTCGCGGGGTAAGCGCTAGGTGCGTTCCCATGTACGCTTCCCGGTACGCGTACCCTGAGCGCACCACGGGGAAAAACAGTGTAAAAAATTAGAGTAAAAAAATAATTTAGAGTGCTAAGAGGTAGGGTAGCTCTGAAAAGAGCTGTTGTGTTATGTGGGTGTTTTTTGTACCTACAAGTAGGTACCGATGCAGAGTCTAAAATTCCAGAGGAAGACTCTATTCCCCTCATCTGTAAAATGTACACCATCTCTCCTATAGATGCCTTGCATGTTGTAACGCAAGTTGTTGTGGTATATGGAACCCATACCATAGTCTCTGAGGAAAGCAGAAACAGATTTATTCACATGTTTCCTTGCTTTTTCAATTTGTGGACAAAATTGGTTGGACCAGTTACATTTTTGCCTTTGGCATATATTAGAATATACAAACAACCTCTGAGGCGGAAGCCGGAGGCATTACTTGCTCGTGTTTTTAAAAATTGTATAATTTGCTGTAACTGATTTTAATACTTATTGACCTCACCCTGAGCTCTTATTCAGGCTTATCGCCAAGCAGGCACCCCACAATCAGCGGAGCTAGCGCTGCTTCGTGGGACAGTTGTCTTGACGGCCGCCATCGCTGCACACGCGAGGCCACGCCCACCTGACAGGCCACGCCCCCCCGCCTATAAGAAACGCTGAATGATAGCGCACACATCAGATACCACAACCTCTGAGGCGGAAGCTGGAGGCATTACTTGCTCGTTTTTTTAAAAATTGTATAATTTGCTGTAACTGATTTTAATACTTATTGACCTCACCCTGAGCTCTTATTCAGGCTTATCGCCAAGCAGGCACCCCACAATCAGCGGAGCTAGCGCTGCTTCGTGGGACAGTTGTCTTGACGGCCGCCATCGCTGCACACGCGAGGCCATGCCCACCTGACAGGCCACGCCCACCCCCCCGCCTATAAGAAACGCTGAATGATAGCGCACACATCAGATACCACAACCTCTGAGGCGGAAGCCGGAGGCTTTACTTGCTCGTTTTTTTAAAAATTGTATAATTTGCTGTAACTGATTTTAATACTTATTGACCTCACCCTGAGCTCTTATTCAGGCTTATCGCCAAGCAGGCACCCCACAATCCGCAGAGCTAGCGCTGCTTCGTGGGACAGTTGTCTTGACGGCCGCCATCGCTGCACACGCGAGGCCATGCCCACCTGACAGGCCACGCCCACCCCCCCGCCTATAAGAAACGCTGAATGATAGCGCACACATTAGATACCACAACCTCTGAGGCGGAAGCCGGAGGCATTACTTGCTCGTTTTTTTAAAAATTGTATAATTTGCTGTAACTGATTTTAATACTTATTGACCTCCCCCTGAGCTCTTATTCAGGCTTATCGCCAAGCAGGCACCCCACAATCAGCGGAGCTAGCGCTGCTTCGTGGGACAGTTGTCTTGACGGCCGCCATCGCTGCACACGCGAGGCCACGCCCACCTGACAGGCCACGCCCACCCCCCGCCTTAATGTGCCTCCCACGCAAGCGCAGAGGACGAGCGCAGCGGGAGCGCCGTTTGCGCGCCTAAGGCAAGCCTAAGGCAAGCCCGTCTGTGCCCGTCCGCGACCATACGTGGCCCAGGGCCCGTCCCCCTGGCCATACCACCTCAGACCGGTGTGGGATGGAAACTTATACGAGGCAGGCATTACTACATCTGCGCAAGGTGCTGCCACCGGAATGCGCACATACGCTGCACGTGGGGCAATGGCCTCTGAAATGTGTGGGTTGCAGCTACACTATCCTCAGAGACCAAGAGACCAGTAAGGAAGGTAATGAACTTTCTGCCTTACTACTGAACTGTCGATCATTAAAACGTCATAGCTTGAACATATATGACATGCTGATAGATGACAACCCTGACTTGGTCTTTTTGACAGAAACATGGTTGGATGAGCAATCCCTCCCTGATATTGTGGAGGCCCTTCCCTCCGGCTATAACATTCTCCAAATTAATAGAGGGATTCAGAGGGGGGGGGGGGATAGCTATTGTCCATAAAATCGAGCTGCCATGTTCTCTTGAATCGACTGCCATTAATAATTGTGAAGCTGGACTATTTTCCATCTCGGTTGGCCCTAATTGCACCATTAAGGGCTACCTTATTTATCGCCCTCCTGGTGTGGCGACCGCGTTCATTGAGAGCCTCCTGGAGGCTCTACCGCAATCTGCCTTACGCCATAATAAGTTCATGATTGTAGGAGACCTCAACGTGCATTTGGACGATGTCAACTGCAGAGAGGCAGTATCCCTGATTAATTTGCTGACAGCTCTTAGGTTTGTTTTGGCCGATAACAGAGCCACCCATCAAGCGGGGCATTTGCTGGATCCAATCTTTGTAAATTGGGAAGATATAAGCGTATCTGTCCCGATTAAGATCCTGTGGTCGGATCATTATTTGATCCCTTTTAAACTTAGAAGATTGCCCAACAGGGGGCCTATACAGAAACCCCCCGCTATTAGGCGCAGGGACTGGAGGAAATTCAGTCATGATGTCTTCAGTCAAGCCCTAGGACAGGAACCCCCAAAGCTCTGCGACAACTTGGCTGAGGCGTGCAGGATGTATGATGAATGGGTCGAGGGTGCACTGGATAAAGTTGCCCCCTGGACTCAAAAAGCCATGGCACGGAGCACGAAATCTGCTCCGTGGTTTACCGCTGAGCTGCACGCCGCCAAAACCAAATGTAAGACTCTGGAGCGTAGATGGAGAGTGGAATATGCCCCCTCACTACGTGAAGTCTATAAGAGTGAATTAAGGTCTTATCACAGTCAGATTAGGAAATCTAAAAGAGATTACTATAATAAGAGGATTGACTGTTCAGAGAACACATCCAAAGAGCTCTTTATGAATTTGAAGGAACTCTCCGCCCCTCTAGCGAGTTCAGGGGAAGTCCCCCCCTCGACAGAGTCATGCAATGAGATTGCAGACTGCTTTATAGGGAAGGTAGAAAAGATCTATGCATCTTTCCAGACTAACTCAGTACCCACTAATTCGCCAGACCCTAACTGTGAAAAACAGGTTATGAAAACTCTCAGGAAGTTTGTGGTCCCTCAAGCAGAGGAGCTAATGAACATCTTATCGGACATTCACTCTGGCTCTCCCTTAGATGCGGTCCCAGCGAGGATTCTTCGCAGTCATCTTCCCCAGGTAGCGGAGCACATTGGTAACATGGCCTCTCTTTCTTTCCATGAATGTCTAGTTCCGGACATCTGGAAACTGGCCCAAGTTGTCCCTATAAAAAAGAAAGCCCATATTAGCATAACACAACTAGACAACCTTAGACCAATCTCCCTCCTTCCCTACTGTGCGAAGGTAGTAGAGAAATTGGTTAACCGACAGCTGGTGAGCTTTGTGGAGGAAAATAAGCTCCTCCACTCGTCTCAGTCGGGATTCAGAGCCAAACACTCGACTGAGACCGCCCTCCTTCTATCTACGGAACTGTTGCGGTGTAGGGCGGATGAGGGTCACACGGCCGCCATGGTCCTATTGGACTTAAGTGCGGCGTTTGACACCGTATCGCACTCTGTACTACTGGACCGTCTGAGTGAGAAGGGTATAACCGGGCCTGCTCATGAGTGGTTGGTTTCCTTCCTTAAGAACAGGAGATTTCAAGTGCATTGTCCACCATGTAAATCCAGTATAAGATGTCTTAGACAAGGGGTTCCACAGGGCTCGATTTTGAGCCCCACGTTATTCAATCTGTACATGGAACCCCTTGCCAAACTGGTGGAGTCATATGGTGTTGCCATAGTCTCTTATGCCGACGATACACAACTGGTGATCAACTTGTCCCGTGATCCAGTTGTGGATGCTGAGAATTTCTCGGCCTGCTTGGTGGCACTTAATGGGTGGATGAAGCAGAACTATCTCCGCCTCAATGGTAATAAGACGGAAGTTCTTATCGTTGGTCCCTGTCCTTCCATCTGGACATCTGCCTGGTGGCCTATAGAACTGGGCTCTGTCCCTGCCCCGGTGGATACAGTCAAAAACCTTGGCATACTTCTTGATTCTAATCTAGCCTACACTAATCATGTTGGTAATGCTGCCGGTAAATGCTATGGCATTTTGAAGGTCCTGAGGAAAATCCTTGACCTACTGCCTCCCAGCACCAGAAAAACAATGGTACATGCCTTGGTCACCTCCCATTTAGACTATGGGAACTCCCTCCTATGTGGACTCAGTAAAAAAGGCCTAATGCAGTTGCAACGCGCCCAGAATGCAGCTGCCAGGCTTGTCCTGAACCTCCCTAGGAGGGCCTCTGGGAAACATGCATTACGTTCCCTGCATTGGCTTCCAATAAGGGAACAAATTAAATTTAAAACTATGTGCATTACCCATCGCATAGCTCACAAAAAAGCACCTTCATATCTCCAGGATTTGCTTCCAATCTATCGTCCTTCACGCCCTCTTAGGTCAATGGGCAGCATGCTATTAGTGGTTCCACGGATCCACAGAGCAAGGATGGGAGGACGGTCCTTTAGACATCTGGCTAGTAAAGACTGGAATGACCTGCCCATCGAATTGAGGATGGAACCGTCTGAAACAAGGTTCAGACAGAGGTTGAAAACTCATCTCTTCCCCAAGACACAATCAGTATAGGTTCCCCTGCCCAAGTGCTCATCCTCCGTGAGCTAAGCTGAAGAGATGTTTAGTGGGATTGTCAGCGCGGGGACGCACTGTTCCTTGTGCAACCATGCGCTTAACAAATGTCATTCATAATAATAATAATAATAACAAAGGCAATTTTTGGAAAAAGTGACATCAATTGCCCAAAGATGTCCTTTAAAAGCATTTCCAGACCTACCCCAGTCAAAGTGCCCAGGTCATTACCACCACAGTGCACAATTATGAGGTCAGGGTGTGGTAGAAGCATAAAGGATTTTACCAATGGTATCAATTGGTGACATCTCAATCCTCTCTGGCCAATCCACATAATATCCACATTTGGTAAATCAAGGTTGGGAATACCTCTGTTAGCTGCATATTTTTCACTCCAGTGAACAAAGCTATGACCCACAATCCAGACTTTTGGCATCCTCAAGGTAGATGTGGTTGTATTCAGATGAGTTGTGAAAATGAAATGGCAGTTTGAAAGTAGGAGTTATGAAAAAACAGTGGTTGAGATTCAGTGCCCTTGAAAGAGAAGAAATGATTGGTGATTTTTAAAATTCTCCACTGAAAATTAGGGTGCATGCTTTTGTTTTTTGAAAGAAGTAATTCTAATGGTTGATAAAAAGTAATTGAAAGAAACATTGCACATGATTAGCTAGTACATTGAGAGCTCAAACACCCTTGCTGGAATCATTTGCAACATAGAATGATGAACTTTTCAACTGTGTGCTGAGTTAGGTGGGAGTTACCATGGTAACAGGCTGAATGAGCACTGGGGGGACGGGTGAATATTATGTGAGTTTGAAATGTAGAACCAATTGAAATGTCAGTTTGGTTTTGAAATAGTGTGGGAAGAATTTTTATTGGTTAAGTCCAGGGATATGTGTGAAGAATTACAGGGAATCAGGGCCATTTGTTGTTGCAGTGTTTGAGGTGCATTTCAGAGATTCTGCTTAAGAAAATCTGGTGTGTGTGACTGACACTGTTCTAAATCTTCTAAAGCATTTTAAAAGGTGAGTAATGATTCATTTAATATAGATAGACTGCTGTATGCACTATGGGGAAGATTAAGAAGCATATTGTGCTTCTTTATTCTTGCATTGTGTGTCATGTTTTTTTGTAATGCTGGTAAAAAATGTAATGGTGCATATTGTAAATGTATTTTGGAAATGAGTTAGGTTTCTGCCTTGCAATGTAGTGGTCATTTTAATGGGCTGTGCTCTGTGTCAAAAACGATTTACTATGGAAAATGGTTTTTGGTAAAATGTCTGGCTTTAAAATTTTGGAGAAGGATCACACTGTGAGAAATAAGAAATTATATTTTCACATTTTTTAATAATGTCACCTGTGTCTGCTGACAGTTTGCCTCTCTTAGCTTAAAGTGTACTCTGTGCCTGTGTCTCACGTCACTCTGGTAAATGTTTTCTGGTAAAATGTCTGGCTTTAAAATGTTGGTCAAGTATCACACTGAGGTGTCTATTCTGATTCGGGAAAAAAAATGTCCGTACGATTTGTATCCGGAGCCCTCTCCGTACAAATCGTACCCGTCCGTCCGAGTCGTGAATTACGATCCGTATTCCGTGAATCCGCCCAAATCATCGCGATCCGTACGTATTGCAAGGCTGAAACCGTGAACCGTACGACTCGTACACATACCGTACGACTCGTAGACATGCCGTACGACCCGACGAGTACGATCCGGACTGGGGTATGAGGACGCGATTTGTACTGTCCCCGTCAGGTAAGCGCGAGTCGTACGGAAAAGCACACAAACACATACACACCGTACAGTCCGTACACCTCATGATCGCAGGGGTACGCACCGTATCCCTGCGATCATGGGGTGTACGAGCCGTACCCCCATTGTACGATCGGTGTACGAGCCGTACCCCCATTGTACGTTCGGTGTACGAGCCGTACCCCCATTGTACGATCGGTGTACGAGCCGTACCCCCATCGTACATGGGGTACGGTTTGTACACCGATCGTACAATGGGGGTACGGCTCGTACACCGATCGTACAATGGGGGTACGGCTCATACACCGATCGTACAATGGGAGTACGGCTCGTACACCGATCGTACAATGGGGGTACGGCTCGTACACCGATCGTACATGGGGTAGGGCTCGTACACCGATCGTACAATGGCGGTACGGCTCGTACACCGATCGTACATATGGAACGTATCGTACACCGACTGTACAATGGGGGTACGGCTCGTACACCGATCGTACATGGGGTACGGCTCGTACACCGATCGTACAATGGGGTACGGCTCGTACACCGATCGTACAATAGGGGTATGGCTGGTACACCGATCGTACATGGGGTACGGATCGTACACCGATCGTACAATGGGGGTATGGGTCGTACACCGATTGTACAATGGGGGTACGGCTCGTACACCGATCATACAATGGGGGTACTGATCGTACACCGATCGTACAATGGGGTACGGCTCGTACACCAATCGTACATGGGGTACGGCTCGTACACCAATCATACAATGGGGGTACGGCTCGTACACCGATCGTACAATGGGGGTACGGCTCATACACCGATCGTACATGGGGTACGGATCATACACCGATCGTACAATGGGGGTACGGCTCGTACACCCCATGATCGCAGGGGTACGGTGCATACCCCTGCGATCATGGGTGGGTACGCACCGTACCCGGGGGGGCCGTTCCGTACCTGTTTCGGCGCGAACTCTGCTTTTACTGCTGTTTTCAGCTCCCATAGAAAAAGGGTCGTACGGTGAGTACCCGACACGTATCGCACTTGCTGGGTCGTAAAAACCAGCCGTGAACCGTACAGATGTCGCGTACAGCAGGTTCCGAGGAAGAATCGTACGGAGATTAGAGTCGTACAGTGTCTTGTACGACTCGTACGGAGTACGGCTCCTGGTACGAATCGTACTTCGTCGTACGTACGGGGGACATTGCAGGGTACGATTCGTATGGGAAAAACGCTCCGAACTGCTATTCGGAGCAGTTTTTCCCGAATCGGAATCGACCCCTGAGTGTCTGTGTGAAATAAGGAATTATATTTTCACATTTTTCATTAATGTCACCTGTGTCTGCTGACAGTTTGCCTCTCTTAGCTTAAAGGGTACTCTGTGCCTGTGTCTCATGTCACTCTGGTAAATTTTTTCTGGTAAATGTCTGGCTTTAAGATTTTGGTCAAGGATCACAATGAGGGCTCCATTAGGATATCGGGCGGATTGCCTCCGCCAGGGTGGCGGTGGCCACCGCCACCCAGGCGTAGGCAATCCGCCTGACAACCACTCTCGTTTTCCCCTCCGCCTGATTAGGATGGCGGAGGGGACAATGGCGGACGGAAAGACAGTCCGCCGCTTTACCGCCACGGTCGCCCTGCGACCGCGGCGGTAATAGATTAATATGGTGGCGGTGTCCAATGGGCACCGCCAGCAATATTACGATGGCTTACATTAGGGGCCTTTCCGCGGCGGCAATGCCGCCACGGAAAGGCAGGCGGTGATTGCTGCGGGGGCCCCCTGTGGGCCCCCAGAGTGATGGCCAGAGGGGGGTGGCACACGGGGGGGTACCTGTGGTACCCCCCTGCATTTGCATAGTCACAGCGGCAGGCACCGCGCGGTGCCTGCCGCTTCGATTATGCAAATGCGCGCATTTGTTTTTCACATTGTGGGGGGCGGTGCAGTGAGCACCGCCCGCCACAATGTAAACTTGAGGAATGCGCCCGCCACTGTGGCGGGCGCATCCTAATGCCAATGTCGGGACCCCCGCCCTTTAGGCGGGCGGTCCCGATCTCCGTTAGGGTGGCGGGCGGACTAAGTCCGCCAGCCATCCTAATGGACCCCTGAGTGTCTGTGTGAAATAAGGAATTATATTCTCATATTTTTCAATAATGTCACCTGTGTCTGCTGACAATTTGCCTCTCTTAGCTTAAAGGGTACTCTGTGCCTGTGTCTCATGTCACTTTGTACCTGCCCCATCTCTCTCTTTGTGTGTGTCATTTCTCTCTTTGCGTGTGTCTCATGTCACTCTGGTAAATGTTTTCTGGTAAAATGTCTGGCTTTAAAAGTTTGGTCAAGGATCACACTGAGTGTCTGTGTGAAAAAAGGAATTATATTTTCAAATTTTTCAATAATGTCACCTGTGTCTGCTGACAGTTTGCCTCTTTTAGCTTAAAGGGTACTCTGCGCCTGTGTCTCATGTCACTTTGTACCTGCCCCATCTCTCTCTTTGTGTGTGTCATTTCTCTCTTTGCGTGTGTCTCATGTCACTCTGGTAAATGTTTTATGGTAAAATGTCTGGCTTTAACATTTTGGTCAAGGATCACACTGAGTGTCTGTCAGAAATAAGAAATTATATTTTCACATTTTTCAATAATGTCACCTGTGTCTGCTAACAGTTTGCCTCTCTTAGCTTAAAGGGTACTCTGTGCTTGTGTCTCACCTCACTCTGTGCCTGTGTGTTATATCACTCTGTGCCTGCCCTATCTCTCTTTTTGTGTGTGTCATTTGTCTGTTTGCGTGTGTCTCATCTCACTCTGGTAAATGTTTTATGGTAAAAAGTATGGCTTTAACATTTTTGACAAGGATCACACTGAGTTTCTGTGTGAAATAAGGAATTATATTTTCACATTCGTCAATAATGTCACCTGTGTCTGCTCACAGTTTGCATCTCTAAGGTTAAAGGATACTTTGTGCCAGTGTCTCACCTCCCTCTGTGCCTGTGCAGTTTTTCGGAATCCAGCTAATTAATCTCATGGCATGTCAGCGTGGTACTAACGAGTATTGGTACCGTCGTCATGGGGAATTGAAATGTATGCTAAGAAACTTAGGAACTCCTACATGGTTCCTCACTCTTAGCTGAGCAGAGATACTTGGGAAGACTTACTTCATTTTCGATGAGAGGCAAATAAAAACATTGAAAATATTGAATACAAGACACCTGGAGAACTGTGCTCTTTGGATCCAGTTAATGTATGCAGGTATTTCAATCATAGGTTTGAAGCTATGACGTCTTTTATCACTAACAAAAAAAATCCTCACTTGGAGAGGTTTTGGATTTCTTTTGGAGAAAGGAGTATCAAGCAAGAGGTGCTCCTCACATACATATGCTGCTATGGATCAAAGATGCACCCAAATTTGGAACAGATTCAGATGAGAAAGTGATGAGTTTCATTGAACAGTATTCTACATGTGCTGTTCCGAAAAGTACAGAAGAAAACAATTTAAGACATCAAGTTTTACGCTTTCAAACCCATCGTTGTGGAAAATACTGTCGTCGAAAATACAAATCCAAGGACAAGTTCTACACAAAAAGTCATTTTGCATTTCCACGTCCAGTAACATCGAAAGGAAGAGTGAACAATTTTATGTCTTCCCTGCGACATACTGTGACAAGAAAATCACCTAAAAATACATACAACCTAAGAAGAAATGAGGAGTCCAAATACATAAATGACTACAATCCAGTCATTTTGTCCATGTGGAATGCTAACATGGATATTCACTATGTTGCTGACAACTCTATTGCTGTGGCTCGATATGTGACGTCTTACATCACAAAATCAGAAAAGACGGAACTGAAGGAAATGTGGGAGGAAATTTCACATGAAAAGAGTCTAAGTAAGAAATTATACAGTTACAGTCTAAAGATGTTGACGCATCGAAAAATTGGAGCATATGAATGTTCTGATCGGTTATCATCAGCAAGTCTATATGCCAAATCTAGAACAATCATTTGGGTGAGTCTAGGTCTTGCTGCAACATGAAACCGAGTTTTGAAATCTGTACAAGAAATCGAGTGTTTGGCGGAGAAAGAATCAAACAGTACAGATATTTTGAAGACAAACATGTTGGATACATACTATCCAAATGGAAAACAGCCAAAATATCGAGTAAAAAATATCGAATGGACATAATATCGAGTTTAAAATATAGAATGGACAAAATATCGAATGGACAGAATATAGACATCAAAAATATCATTTTTAAGGTAAGTAATGTAATATCAAATGTTAAAAATATAGAAAGTTAAAATATCGAAGTATATAATATAGGTTATTAAAATTATCGATTTTTTTATAATATCGAATTATTTATAGTTTTTTTAATGTTATTATATGTGTGAAAAGTGTGTATTTATGTTATAATGTATTTTAATTAATGAATATAGTTTTTTTAATTTTTGCGTAATTTAATTCTGTAGCGGGTTGTGGGTTTATAGGGGAATAGGGTGGAAAGTAATTTAATTATAATTAATTAAATATGTAAATTTATTTATTGGTATTCGTTTTTAAATAATTGTTAATTAATCTATATTTTGTAATTAATTAAATTTTAAACCTGCACCCCCCAGGGCTTTTTAATGTTGGGAGGGGGTTGCGCGGCCTCCCTCCTGGAGCCCTTGATGCCCTAGGATCCTACACCTCCCAGGGCCGGCTCCTGCAGTGTCCCGGGGTGCCTACCCCTGGAACACTACTGTTTACTATGGTAGGGCGGGAGCGTCACGGCTCCCACTTTACCACAGCAAACTGCTTTCCTATTTGAAAGAGAGAGCAAGTTAACCTGCTGTCTCTTTCAAGTAGGAAAGCAGATTGCTTTTCGTCAGAGAGAGCAGCATGTAAGCTGCTCTCTCTGACAAAGCAATGCCGGCTCTCGAAGGATACGGGGAGCCGGCTTGGACCGTTGGGGGCATTGGGGTTCCCCCCACGGTCTCCAATGTTATATTTGAGCCCCGGGGCTATGTTGAATCTATGAATGTATGTTGGCAGTGTGTGTTGACTAGAGTTCGGCTGCCATTGATGGGTAACAGATAGTATTTCTTCTCCCCGTGATTTTGTGTACCCCCTAAGTCTAAAGGGAGCTTATACAGTCCGATTCTAGGTTGGCAGTGTGTGTTCATTAGGGTGATGGTGTTTGTGTACCCCCTTTGCAGCTCCTTAAACATTCGAGCATATAATTTCTGCAAAATCTTTTTTGTGTTGGGCAACAGAGTATTACCTCGGTGATTTTGTTATCCATGTATCTTTTTTACTTTTTCTTTATTTGAATTCTGCTTTATTTACAGTATCTTTCTACCTCTCAGCACAATGAGTTCTACAGCGTTGCACTGCTCTTAGTTTTCTTGTTCTTTT
This sequence comes from Lissotriton helveticus, assembly GCF_964261635.1. NCBI lineage: Eukaryota > Metazoa > Chordata > Amphibia > Caudata > Salamandridae > Lissotriton > Lissotriton helveticus. The sequence continues at coordinate 688,973,074 of NC_136069.1, forward strand.
GCTGACTTACCAGTTTGTGTTGAAGATTCGCTGTCCTATTTGTGCATCTTTCCTTTGTGTATCTTTTGTGCAGCCTTCTTTTGTGTATCTTCTTTTGTATCTTGCTTTGTTTATTTAGTGCTTGATCCAGTGTCCTGAACATAGAAGTACATTTGTAGACATGTAGTTTACTCCTTTCCTTTCCCTCCCTCTATCCTAATTGACAACGTAATGGGGAGTCAAAGTAAGCCACTCCTGTCATCACTGTTTTAAGCTTGTAACATAGTCGGTAGGACACGGGTTAAGAAACCCAGCCTCCACCAATGTTGGACCCTCCTGGCCCTTGTTGCCACCTCGTTTGCTATGTCTTAAGTATTTATTCTCTGCACTTGACCGTGGTCCTCCAAGAGTGTATTCTCATTATAGTCCAAGCACATACAATCCATCATTTTATCTGCTCTTGTCCACTCTGTGTGGTGGTACCGTCACCACATATTGCACATTATAGAACACCTTGAGTGCACCCGCCTTCAAAATGTCTCCATTGGCGATTGTACATGCAGATCTTTGACCACCCTTTTCAGCCATTCTTGCATCCTGAGATGTAACCTCTTACCTCTGTTCTTTACTTCTTCATTTACCCTTTTAAATATTCAAATCTTCTTGGAAAGACATTACTAATCCTTATCATCGAAAAAGTAGCAAGTTTCTGAAATCATTTTAGAGTGAGTTGTGTATGTTATCCTAACACACAACATTCCAATGACACGCTTTGTACCATTATCTAATGTGCTTGAGTTGCAGTGTTCTATCTTGTTTTGGTTTGTATGTCATTACAATCAAAGGTAACATATTCCTGTATATCCTAAATAAAGCACTTGACACAATCCATAGTGACACTGTATTTATTGTATTTATTATTCGAATGTTTTCAAAATAATATACACTCAAGTACAAAATATTGTTGCTTCATTTCCAAGATAAATATTTATATTTCATATGAATCACCACATATGCTGATATTACAGTAACGATAAAATGAAGTGTTTATGTTTTTGTACAAGGACCTACAACATAAGAAATTCATTATGGAAAATCAACAAAACAATTTGGAAGACGGTTTCGAAATTAGTAACAGTGTCATAGAAGAGCTGAACATACTTTTTACAAGTAGCGAGAATGAAGAGGAAGAAATGAATGCTGCAGATATCAGCTGTGATTTCATAGACAAAACCTTAGCTGCTGATTTTGTGGAAGCATTAGATGACATCGAGTTTGATCATATGACTTTTGAAATTAATATCCAGGAAAATGAAATACATGATGAAATTATTTTAGAAGCACTATTAAATTATGAGATGTTACAAGAATACATTTATTATTACATAATAATATAAAATAAAAAATATAATATAATATAATATAAAACATTTTATGTGAGTATCTCAACTAATGATATTACAGCAAAGAAGTTCTTAAAATAGTTTCAATGGATCACAAAAAAAGTTATGTGAGCATGTCAAACACTGATATTACAGTAAAGAACTTGTAAACATAGTTGCAGTGTAGCTAAAAATATTAAAGTGAGGACCACAAACACTGATAGAACAGTAAACAAGTTGTGAAAATAGTTTGAATTTATCAGAATACCTCATTTCACTTCACTGAGAACATGTTTCTTTACTACTGACAGAACTAACCATTTGTTCTTGGTATGTAGTGCTGTAGATTCACATAGTTTCCATAGTCCTGTCATATCGTGTTGTGTTAGGATTTTTGCAAGTTGTTTTTCTTTGAAGAAGTCTATTTAGTTATGTGGTTAGGTTGTCTCCTCCTTTTGATGATTTAGGGCCATATGTAGGTAAATGGCATTTACCGAATCGTAAATACCGAATTTTACCGATTCGGTTTTACAAATCGGTAAATGCCATGTAGGTAATTATTCGGTAATAAATTACCGAATCGGTATTTACCGATTCTGTAATTGCCATTGATTCCTATGGGCCTCAAGGCAATTACCAAATCGTTAAATACCAATTCGGTAAAATTACCAATTTGTCAAGGGCGACAGGGTGTCACTTTGACACCATGTTGCACCCCTGATTCTGGCTTGTGTGCCATGTGACACACATACATGCCCTTAGGGCATGTATGTGTGCCACATGGCACAGGTGTATATGCACAGATGTGCATGTACACAGGAATTCGTTATTTACCATGCAATAGTTTTTCATGGCAAATAACAAATTCCTAAGGGCCTGTGGCACTGTTTCTAGAGCCACCTACATCCCATATTACCGATTCTGTAAATTTACCGATTCGGTAACTTACAGATTCTGTAAATTTACTGATTCGGTAAATTTATAGAATCGGTAATTTTGTGGCCCCCTACATCTCAAACTACAAATACCGGTCGGTAATGGCCGAAATCGGCCGTTACCAACCGGTATTTGGCCATCTACATATGGCCCATTGTGTCTGGGAATCGACTCTTTTGTCAGGCAGCTGTCTGACTGAATGTCATACAAACAGCATCTTACCCATCCCACTTGTTCTCAATGCGGTTCCATTATAGACTTTGTAATCATCACTTAATGTCCCTCAGCGTAATTGTTACCACCCCATCAACTTCTTGCCTTCCTCCCATCTTTGTCACACTTCCTGCTGTCACACCATGAATCAGACGGAGCACATTATATTAAGTTCAGCGTTAGACATGCATGATTTTTGAGAAAACAGGCTAGGAACGGCCACGTGGTGCGGCAATAAATATGAAAGTCACAGGAGGATTAATGGATTGGCCCAACACAGAGCTAGAATTACACTTTACAGTACGATTAAATGCGAGCAAGCACTGGGTACGTGGCGTAGCAAAAAAATGCGAAACAGAAATTGGACATTTCTCTATTATTTGTGAACAAGATCTATTAAGGTGAAGAAGGTGTACATCAATGTGAATAAAGGTCTGCAATTTTGAATGTAAAATCCTCAAAAAATGTAGAACTTATTAAAATATCTGCTTCTGGATGTTAAGTTATGTAAGAATCTGCAAACTGGGGCATGATTGCACGTCCTTATGAAGACGACGATACGTTCAGATGTCTCCACTATCAACTTTTGATGCTACTTTGTGCCTACCATGGTGAAATATAAAAAAAAGATTTGAGCAATTAAAGTAAGAATAAGAATTGTCAACCACTTTCAACAAAGGCAGGAGATGCGCAAATTATCTACTGCCTTGCTGAGGAAGTATTTACCAAAACAACAATACTGTACTCTATCGAGGGCCTGTAATTAGAATTAGAATAAGAATTGGTAACCACATCCAACTAAGGCCATTTGGATGTTTGGTTTTCAAGTCCATTACAGAGAGTGTGAGTCGAAGTGCACAGTGGGAGCCTGAGAAATGGCTACCACATCTAAGGAAGGCAGCAAGTCTCGGGACGTAGTTAGCAAAAACAAGAATACTGGACTCTATCGAGGGCCTGTAATTAGAATAAGACTTGGCAACCACATTGAACCACTTGCAGCCTGAATTTTATTATTCAACTAAATGTATAAATGAAATAAAAGAAGTTCTTGAATGAAGCATACTAAAGGGATATTGTATAGGGTTTGATAAATATTATATTTAGTTTGGTATTGTAGTCTGCAAATAATAAATCAACAGTGTAATTAATTGTGAGCTCTGATGACTGCAGTGTAGGCAGGAGGCAGCGGTCAGCAAGGGCCCACTGCCACGTGGCATTGACTAGAACTGTACAGTATTGGTAATTTAGTGTGTGTGCAGTCAGCGATGAGAAGTGGTGCACAGAGTTAGTGGCACCTGAAGCAACAAAGTTCTGTGGAGTCTGCCATGATGTGTGGTTCAAGCAGGACGCACTGGTAGCAAAGTGTTTAAAATCAAGTTTTCTAATAATTATTGGTTGTCTATTCACAGAAGTAAGTTGAAGTACATCTACAAAAACTGTGATATATTTTCTTCTAAATAAGTCATCTCATTCAATACGGTCATGTGGCGATAATTTCTGGTGGACTGAGTTAGTAATACCTTTGGCGCTGAGCTTGTACGTACCCTGTGATGATGCGTGGTCAGGGGGAGGCACAGTAATTGAAGTAATGTCTCTTTTTGATTGAATTCTGCATGAATTCCATTTAAAGTGACAGTATGTCACACTGTGACATAAAACTGTTCACTCTTTGTGATGATTTATGGTGCACTGAGTTAGTATTATCTTTGGCGCTGAGATTGTACGTACCCTGCGATAATGAGTGGTAAAGGGGGGACCTCATTCTGCCAATGTCTTTTCTCTATTGGATTCTGCTTGCATATGGCTATGTGATGATGAATTATGGTGCACTGAGTTAGTAGTACCTTTGGGACTGAGCGCGTAAGTTAGCTGCGATGATGCGTAGTCCGGGCAGGCCGCACTGGGAGCAATGATTTTTGACTAGTGAATTCTACTTTAAGAAGGCCACGTGGAGATGACTTGTGGTACAATGAGTTAGTGGTATGTTAAGAACTCAGCATGTGCTCATCCTGCGATGATTCGTGGTTTGGGTGGGTCGCACTAGTACAATGTCTCTCGGCTATTGAATGTGTCATGTGCAATCGCCATTCCATCTGTATCGTGAGCCCTCACAATGTAGATCGAAGGCAGTTGTCAGCACAGATATTGGCGAATGCTTTTTTGTCACAGTTAACAATATCTGAGGACATAGTACAATTGTCTCTGTCTTAAATAAATTGAGAACAAATTTAATGTTGTTTGTAGTGCATTTCAGTTTCTGGTATCAAGTTGTGAACCCTGCTGTCTTCAGTATAGATCAAAGGTACTATTCAACACAAATATCGATGAATGATTTTTTTGTCACAGTTAACAGAATCTGAGGACACAAATTGTCTGTGCCTTAAAAAAATCGAGACTGAATTTAATTTTGTCTTTAGTGCTAATGCGGCTCTGGTACCAAGTTGGAAACTTTGTTGATCGCAGTGTACATTTGAAGGCAGTATTTAGTACAGACATTGATGAACGTTTTTGGTGGCATCTATTAACAAAATTGTCTCTGCCTTACATAAATCAAGGCTAACTTGAATGGTGTCCGTAGTGTAGATTGAAATCTGATTTCAAGTTGTGAACCCTGCTGTCTGCAGTATAGATTGAAGGCAGTTGTCGACACAGATATGGATGAATGCTTTTCGTCACTTATTTAAACAAAATGTGAAGACATATAGTAGAATTATCTCTGCATTAAATAAATAAAGGCTGAATTTCCTATTGTTCAAACTTTAAGAAAATCTGAGGAGATAGTGCAATTGTCTTTGTTTTAAATAAATCAAGAGTGAATTCAATGTTTTCTGTAAGGGTGGGCGTAGTTCGCGAAGTAGAGCTACGCGAAGCTACACAAAGTGTACTTCGCACTACGCGAACTTCACGTAGCACTACGCGAGCTGCGTAGTAGCATGTTCGCACTGTGCAAGATGCGTTTTCAATGATTGCACAGTGCGGACAAGCTTCCGGCACTGTGCAAGCATTGAAAACGGCATCTTGCACAGTGCGAGCTGTAGTTTTCTGCTGCTCGAGTAGATTATTACTCGAGCGGCAGCTTTCTCAACGCGAACAGGTAGTTTCTCATTGAGAGCGATCGCGAGCATTGCGCAACCACTCACAATGAGAAACCTGACCTCCTCGCGTTGAGAATCTCGCCGGGATGTCATTTTGCTTGCTTGCGGTCACAAACATGACGTTCAGGACCGCGAAGAAGCAAAAAATGACCGCTGCACTACGCTACGCTGCACTACGCATGTTCGCACTGTGCTACGTGCAGCTCGCGTAGTGCGAAGTTGCAAAAACTTCGCAAACTCCGCAAGCGTAGCGTAGTGCTTCGCCCAGGGTTAGTTTTCTGTAGTGCTGGCGCTCCTGGTATCTAGTTGTCAACTCTACTGACCGGAGAATAGATTGAAGGCAGTTCTCAGCACAGATGCTGAAGACAAATTTAGATCCAAAGCTGAATTGAAGAAGTGAACCCTGCTGTTCGCAGTGGACATCGAAGGCACTTGTGACACAAATATCGATGAATGCTATTTTGTCACAGTTAACAGAATCTGAGGACATAGTACACTTGTCTCTGCCTTAAATAAATCGAGACTGAATTCAAAGTTGTCTGTAGTGCTTATTCGCTCTGGTAACAAGTGGTAAGCTCTGTTGATCGCAGTGTATATTTGAAGCAGTACTTAGTACAGACATTGAGGAACGTTTTTTGTGGTATCCATTAACAAAATGTGTCTGCCTTACATGAATCAAGGCTAACTATAATTCTGTCTGTAGTGTAGATGGAAATCTGAATTCAAGTTTTGAACCCTGCTGTCCGCAGTGTAGATTGAAGGCAGTTGTTGACTCAGACATAGACGAATGCATTTTGTCACTTATTTAAACAAAATGTGAAGACATGTAGTAGATTTAGCTCTGCATTAAATAAATGAAGGCTGAATTTCCTACTGATCAAACTTTAAGAAAATCTGAGGACATAGTACAATTGTCTCTGTTTTAAATAAATCAAGACTGAATTCAATGTTTTCTGTAGTGCTCGCACTCCTGGTATCTAGTTGTCAACTCTACTGACCGGAGAATAGAATGAAGGCAGTTCTCAGCACAGATACTGAAGACAAATTTAGATCCAAAGCTGAATTCAAGTTGTGAACCCTGCTGTCCGCAGTGGAGATTTAAGGCATATTTCCTACTGCATTAGGCTGGGGTAGTAGCTAGAACAAAAAAGGCTTGATGAAGGGCCTTGACTTTGAATCAGAATATGAAATTGAAGAATAATTGATAACCCCAGCCAAGAAAGGCAGCAAGTGAGTAAATTTCCCACTGCCTTCGGCTGGGGTAGTTGTTACAACAAAAAGGCTCGATAAAGGGCCTGCATTTTGAATAGGAATATGAAATAGAAGAATAGTTGATAACCACAGCCAAGAAAGGCAGCAAGTAGGTGTGTGTGTACGTGTGGAAGATGTGTTGATTGAGTGGAAGATGAATAAGGTGAAAAATAAGAAAGGCTACAAGTGTGCAAATTACCCACTGCCTTCAGCCGGGGAAGTAGCTACAACTAAAAGGCTCGATAAAGGGCCTTGACTTTGAATCAGAATATGAAATAGAAGAATAGTTGATAACTACAGAAAGAAAGGCAGTAAGTAGGTGTGTGTATGTATGGATGATGTGTTCATTGAGTGGAAGATGAATAAGGTGAAAAATAAAAAAGGCTGCAAGTGTGCAAATTACCCACTGCCTTCAGCCGGGGTAGTAGTTACAAAAAAAGCCTCTATAAAGATCCGGCACTTTGAATTAGAATAGGAAATTGAAGAATAATTGATAACCCCAGCCAAGAAAGGCAGCAAGTGCGCAAAGTTCCCACTGCCTTTGGCCGGGGTAGTAGCTACAACCAAAAGGCTTGATAAAGGGCCATGAGTTTGAATCAGAATATGAAATTCAAGAATAATTGATAACCCCAGCCAAGAAAGGCAGCAAGTGTGCAAATTTCCCACTGCCTTTGGCCGGAGAAGTAGCTACAACTAAAAGGCTTGATAAAGGGCCATGAGTTTTATATCAGAATATGAAATTAAGAATAATTGATAACCCCAGCCGAAAAAGGCAGCAAGTGTGCAAATTTCCCACTGCTTTTGGCCGGGGTAGTTGATACAACAAAAAGGCTCGATAAAGGGCCTGCACTTTGAATAGGAATATGAAATTGAACAATAGTTGATAAACCCAGTGAAGAAAGGCAGCAAGTGCGCAAATTCCCCACTGCCTTCTGCCGGGGTAGTATCTACATGAAAAAGGCTCGATAAAGGGCCATGAGTTTGAATCAGAATATGAAATTTAAGAATAATTGATAACCCCAGCCAAGAAAGGCAGCAAGTGAGTAAATTTCCCACTGCCTTCGGCTGGGGTAGTGTTTACAACAAAAAGGCTCGATAAAGGGCCTGCACTTTGAATAGGAATATGAAATAGAAGAATAGTTGATAACCAAAGCCAAGAAAGGCAGCAAGTAGGTGTGTGTGTACGTGTGGAAGATGTGTTGATTGAGTGGAAGATGAATAAGGTGAAAAAAAAGAAAGTCTGCAAGTGTGCAAATTACCAACTGCCTTCAGCCGGGGAAGTAGCTACAACAAAAAGGCTTGATAAAGGGCCTTGACTTTGAATCAGAATATGAAATAGAAGAATAGTTGATAACTACAGCAAGAAAGGCAGCAAGTAGGTGTGTGTACGTGTGGATGATGTGTTCATTGAGTGGAAGATGAATAAGGTAAAAAATAAAAAAGGCTGTAAGTGTGCAAATTACCCACTGCCTTCAGCCGGGGTAGTAGTTACAAATAAAGCCTCTATAAAGATCCTGCACTTGGAATTAGAAAAAGAAATTGAAGAATAATTGATAACCCTAGCCAAGAAAGGCAGCAAGTGCGCAAATTTCCCACTGCCTTTGGCCGGGGTAGTAGCTACAACTAAAAGGCTCGATAAAGGGCCATGAGTTTGAATCAGAATTTGAAATTCAAGAATAATTGATAACCCCAGCCAAGAAAAGCAGCAAGTGCGCAAATTTCCCACTGCCTTTGGCCGGGGTAGTAGCTTCAACTAAAAGGCTCGATAAAGGGCCATGAGTTTAAATTAGAATATGAAATTTAAGAATAATTGATAACCCCAGCCAAGAAAGGCAGCAAGTGTGCAAATTTCCCATTGCTTTCGGCCGGGGTAGTTGATACAACAAAAAGGCTCGATAAAGGGCCTGCACTTTGAATAGGACTATGAAATTGAACAATAGTTGATAACCCCAGCGAAGAAAGGCAGCAAGTACGCACATTTCCCACTGCCTTCTGCCGGGGTAGTATCTACATGAAAAAGGCTCGATAAAGGGCCTTGACTTTGAATCAGAATATGAAATTGAAGAATTGATAACCCCAGCCAAAAAAGGCAGCAAGTAGGTGTGTGTATGTATGTGTGGATGATGTGTTGATTGAGTGGAAGATAAAAAAGGTGAAAAATAAGAGAGGCTACAGACGCGCAAAGTATCCACTGCCTTGTAAGGGAAGTGGATCTTTGGATACCCAGCTAATTACACAGACTGTGTGTCAGATTCCGCAGTGGGAGCCTGGGAAACGGCTACCACATCGAAGCAAGCAATGCAAGTGCACTAAGTTCCCCCTGTGGGAAGTAGGTCTAAAAAATTACAACACCAGACCCATTTCAGGGCCTCTACTTTGAATTAGAATATTACTTGGCAAAGGCAGCAAGAAAGTCAGCAGGTAAGTGTGTTTCAGGTAGTGGATGCAGAATAAATTGAACATTAAGAAAGGCAGCAGATGCGCAAACAACTCACTGCCTTGTAAAGGAAATGGGTGTTTGGTTTTCCAGTCCATTACAGAATGCGAGTCGGATTCCGCAGTGGGAGCCTGAGAAACGGGTATCTCATCTAAGGAGTTAAGCAAGTGCACAAAGTACACACACTGTGCGGTAGAAAGGATGCAAGAAAGGACGCAAGTGTGCAAATTATCCACTGCCATTCACGGGTAGTAGTTAGCAAGAAGGCACAATAAAGGGTCTGGACTTTGAATTTGAATTACTTGAAGAATAGTTGATAACCCCACCCAAGAAAGGCAGCAAGTGTGCAAATTAGCCAGTAACTTCGGCCAGGGTAGTAGCTACAATAAAAAGGCTCGATAAAGGGCCTTGACTTTGAATTAGAATATGAAATTCAAGAATAATCGATAACCCCAGCCAAGAAAGGCAGCAAGTGTGCACATTTCTTACTGCCTTCGGCCGGGGTAGTTGTTACAACAAAAATGCCAAGTGGAGAGGTGCTGTGGTCCAGCAGTCCTGGAGAAATGTGTCACGGGAGTGCTTTTGTGTGTGCGTCTGTGCCTGTATGAGGGTGTGTGTGCAGACGCACGTATGTGTGTGTGCCTCTGCGTGTTTGAAAGACTATGTTCTCATTTATGTGTGCTTGTGCTTGTCTGTGCGTTTGATGGTGGGACATGTCTTTGGGTGTTTTGTTTTAGAGCATGTGATTCTATGTGTGCTTGTGTTTGTGTGCGTAGATGTTTCTGTTTGTATGCTTAAATCTGTGTGTGTGATGGTGTGTGCCTGTATTTGAGTGTTTTTGTATTAGAGCATGGGATTGTCTGTGTGCTTGTGGATGTTTCTGTATGCTTGCTTGAATGCACCCTCTGTTCGCGTATGAGAGTGTGTGCGCACATTTGTGTGTGCTTGTGCATGTCTGTGTGTGTGATGGTGTGTGTGTGTGTGCATGTATTTATGTGTGTACGTCCTTGGGTATTTTTGTTCCGGAGCATGTGATTGTATGTGTGCTTGTGTTTTGGATTGTTTCTGTATGTGTGCTTGTGTGTGTGTAGGTATATGCTTATATGAGAGTGTGAGCACATTTGTGTTGCTTGTACATGTCTGTGCATGTGATGGTGTTTGCGTGCGCATGTATTTGGGTGTTTTTGTATTTGAGCATGGGTGTTTATGTGTGCTTGTGGTCTTGGATATTTTCTGTCTATGGGCTTGTGTGTGTGCGTCAGTGCACATATGAGAATGTTTGCTCACATTTGTGTGTGCTTGTGCATGTATGTGCCTGTGATGGTGTGTGCACGCTGGATTTGTTATTCTCTGGCGGACCCTGTCCTGGATATTGACTTTAACTGCCAGATACCTGACCTTAGGATGGCGACTAGCGTACCAGTGTAAAGTACAGTCCCCTGCCTGACCCCAAGGATGGCTTCCTTAGTGGTCCCCTACATGTTTTTACTTCCCTGGGACAACAATTGGACATTGACCAGACCTTGAACCTATCCCCTAACCTGCCTACACATCAGGACTTGGAGCCGCGAAACTTACCCCAGACTGTGGAGACCTAGCGATTTGGCTGATGTCCGGTGGAGCTACCATAGAGCCAAAGAGGAGACGGGTTGTGGACTCCCCCCCCCTGCCTTCACCTACCCAGCCGGACCTTGGGCAGATATTCCCCTCGTCTCTATGTCCTGTCTCCCTCTTACCCCTTTACCCTATCCCCTTACCCTTCATTGCTCCATTCACCTTGTCCCCTATGTTCTTTAAATGCTTTTCTTGATACTTATGTAACTTTTAACTGATGTAAATTGCAACATTATTGTTCCTCATATAAAGCGCTCTAATTCCTTCGGGTCTAGCCAGCGCTATATAATATCTCATTAATCTAATTCTTTCCCATTTAGTACTCTTTCTCTCTTTGTCTACCTCCCTAGCTCCTAGCTCCTATCCCCTCTCCCCTGAATTCTCTCTCCTTTCTTGCTAGTCTACCTAGCCCCTTGTCTTTTGTGCCCTTTGACTAAGCACTCCAACTCCCCTTGTTGGGGAAAGATCCAATATTTATACTCTGGAGTCTCAGCAAACCCGCTGAGAGAGTCCACTACGCCAAGGGAGCCACTCACAGCTGAGGTATGTTAGGGCACCCCTTGCCAAAGCACTCCCTCTCCCCTTTTTGGGGAAGGATCCAGTATGTAGGCCTTGGAGTCTCAGAGACTCCTCCGAGAGAGTCCATTGCGTAAAGGAAGCCTCCCACAACTGAGATAGGGAAGTGATACCACTTCCCCTGGGATCACAGCTTACTGGACTTTGGACGTTGCTTTGACTCGTCTACCGGTCTGTGTCCCAATCGCCGTTCCTCTCCTCTTTCCATGCGGTGTCCTTCACCCTCCCCTCCTCTTTCCCGCCTTCATTACCTGTCTACTTCCCCAGCTCCTTCCCCCTCCCCTGAATGTTTCCCCTTGCTTGCTTTTCCCCTTACGTATTTGTGCTTATAGTTTATCGCAAAATTACAAGTAACTATGTTGCCATGCTCTAATTACTGTGTAACCTTTGTAACGATGTAACCTGTAACTATGATCTGATGCTCATGTAAAGCGCTCTGATACCTCCGGGTCCAGCCAGCGCAATATAAAACCTTTAAAATAAAATAAATAAATAAAGGGCCTTGACTTTGAATCAGAATATGAAATTGAAGAATAATTGATGACCCCAGCTAAAAAAGGCAACAAATAGGTGTGTGTATGTGTAGATGATGTGTTAATTGAGTGGAAGATACCCAGCTCATTACACAGACTGTGCGTCGGATTACGCAGTGGGAGCCTGAGAAACGGCTAGCCCTTCTAAGCAAGCAATGCAAGTGCACTAAGTAAACACACTGTGAGGTAGAAAGGACGCAAGAAAGGACGCAAGTGTGCAAATTACCCACTGCCCTTCACAGGTTGTAGTTACCAAGAAGGCTCAATAAAGGCCCTGCACTTTCAATTTGAATTACTTGAAGAATAATTGATAACCCCAGCCAAGAAAGGCAGCAAGTGTGTAAATTTCCCACTGCCTTTGCCCGGGGTAGTAGCTACAACAGAAAGGCTCGTTAAAGGGCCTTGTCTTTGAATCAGAATATGAAATTCAAGAATAATTGATAACCCCAGCCAAGAAAGGCAGCAAGTGTTGACATTTCTTACTGTCTTCGGTTGGGGTATTTGTTACAACAAAAAGGCTCGATTAAGGGCCTGCTCTTTGAATACGAATATGAAATAGATGAATAGTTGATAACCATAGCCAAGAAAGGCAGTAAGTAGTTGTGTGTACGTGTAGATGATATGTTGATTGAGGTGAAGATGAATAAGGTAAAAAATAAGAAAGTCTGCAAGAATGCAAATTACCCACTGCCTTCAGCTGGGGTAGTAGCTACAACAAAAAGGCTCGATAAAGGGCCATGAGTGTGAATCAGAATATGAAATTGAAGAATAATTGATAACCCCAGCCTAGAAAGGCAGCAAGTGTGCAAATTTCCCACTGCCTTCGGCCGGGGTAGTTGATACAACAAAAAGGCTCGATAAAGGGCCTTGACTTAGAATCAGAATATGAAATTGAAGAATAATTGATAACCCCAGCCAAGAAAGGCAGCAGGTGCGCACATTTCCCACTGCCTTTGGCCGGGGTAGTAGCTACAACAAAAAGGCTCGATAAAGGGCCATGAGTTTGAATCAGAATATGAAATTCAAGAATAATTGATAACCCCAGCCTAGAAAGGCAGCAAGTGTGCAAATTTCCCACTGCTTTCGGCCGGGGTAGTTGAACAAAAAAAAGGCTCGATAAAGGGCCTGCACTTTGAATAGGAATATGAAATTGAACAATAGTTGATAACCCCAGCAAAGAAAGGCAGAGAGTGCGCACATTTCCCACTGCCTTCTGCCGGTGTAGTATCTACATGAAAAAGGCTCTATAAAGGGCCTTGACTTTGAATCAGAATATCAAATTGAAGAATTGATAACCCCAGCCAAAAGAGGCAGCAAGTAGGTGTGTGTATGTGTGAATGATGTGTTCATAGAGTGGAAGATAAAAAAGGTGTAAAATAAGAAAGGCTACAGACGTGCAAAGTACCCACTGCCTTGTAAGGGAAGTGGATCTTTGAAAACCCAGCTCATTACAAAGACTGTGCGTCGGATTCCGCAGTGGAAGCCTGAGAAACGGCTACCACATCGATGCAAGCAATGCAAGTGCACTAAGTACACACACTGTGCGGTGGAAAGGAAGCACAAAAGGACTCAAGTGTGCAAATTAACCACTGTCATTCATGGGTAGTAGTTACCAAGAAGGCTCAATTAAGGGCCTGCACTTTGAATTTGAATTACTTGAAGAATAATTGATAACCCCAGCCAAGAAAGGCAGCAAGTGTGCAAATGTCCCACTGCCTTGGGCTGGGGTAGTAGCTACAACAAAAAGGCTCCATAAAGGGCCTTGACTTTGAATCAGAATATGAAATTAAAACAATAATTGATAACCCCAGCCAAGAAAGGCAGCAAGTGTGCAAATTTCTTACTGCCTTCGGCGGGGGTAGTTGTTACAACAAATAGGCTCGATAAAGGGCCTGCACTTTGAATACGAATATGAAATATAAGAATAGTTGATAACCATAGCCAAGAAAGGCAGCAAGTAGGTTTGTGTATGTGTAGATGATATGTTGATTGAGTGGAAGATAAATAAGGTAAAAAATAAGAAAGGCTGCAAGTGTGCAAATTACCCACTGCCTTTAGGTGGGGAAGTAGTTACATCTAAAAGGCTCCATAAAGGGCCTTGAGTTTGAATTAGAATATGAAATTCAAGAATAATTTATAACCCCAGACAAGAAAGGCAGCAAGTGCGCAAATTTGTCACTGCCTTTGGCCGGGGTAATTGTTACAACAAAAAAGCTCGATAAATGTCTAATGACTAATGTTGAGGAGAGCAATGCTCCTGCTTCCTGTGTTTTATCAGGTCGATAGACTGTTCCATGTAACACAAAAGTTCATCGCAATAAATGCATAGAATTTTAAGTTTACCAAAATCAGGAACAATGTGTGAGTATGGAGTGATTGATTGAATATGCTGCTGCAGCAGTTGATGTGCTTGGTGCAGCATCAAGTGGGTTGTCCTGCAACCTCCATGTTGCAGCTCGAGCAAAGTTGTTGTGGGGCAAGTTGTTTAAGTGTCGCACCATATTCGGTGTTGCAAAGGAGTATTTTTTGGATTGATTACCCCTTGAAAGAGTTGTTTGGCAAATGTTAACATTTTTTTGCCCTTTAGGGAAAGTGGTGTAACTATATTATAGATTCTACTGTCAGACGTCTACCTTAGTGATAGTGGACTATTCACTACTTCTTAGACAACCATTAAACAATAACGTGTGGATATGAGGTATTGCTTGTTGACTTTGAAAGAGGAGTCAAATTTTAATTTATATTTCAACACCTTAGCAAAATAGTTGCTCGATTTCAAAAAGAAAATTAGGTAGGAATGTTAGAGAAAGTCTGCCCAACTCTAAAAGGATTATGCAAGTCGTCACTGCTAAAGGAACTGTGTCTCAATTTTACTTTTTATGATAATCATGACACAACACTAGATGGCAGGAGTATGCAAAACATCTATTTAGACATTTTGCATGCAATCACATCTTTACTTTAAAACATACATTTTGTACATTTGTAACCAGTAAAAGGTAACCAGGATGATACATTCGTTTTTGATACATTCAAGGTGGACCCATCTGCGGCATTCGAAACATTGGGCCTGTTAGGAAGATAGTGAAAAGTAACTTGTTATTAACATTGCATTGTTTAAAGGTCAATAGCTTTTTGAAATTAAGACTTTACATGTATTTACATAGTGACCTCTCAACAGTCAGTGGGAAAGTGGTAATGAATCCATGACTAGGAAGGGTGCATAGCCAGCTATCTAACATGGCGGACATAACTCTGAAAAGACCCTTGCAAATGCCTCAGTTATCTGAGTCATACTAACATATACCCTGCATCAGACGAATATGAACTGGAGACTTAATGCCACCAAAACACCCCAAGGACTTATATCACCTAATTTTGATCTTCAGCATCTACAGTCATTAAGGGTACTTACCATTAAGTTTTGCATATAAATTGATGAAGTATCTTGGTTGCAGACACCACAATACCTTTCAACAGACTCTAAATGTAAAATAAGATGTACATTAGCACATCATAACAGCAATGCTAACAATTCAAAACTCATCTTGTAATATATCATGCATGATTCTAGGTGTTTTCAGATCCAAGAATGCAGACAGTCATAACTGTTGCAAACATATTCAAACGGTTATATTACAAACATCATTGAAAATTCACAACCATAATGATAGTATCTTACTATACTATGTTAAAACTTAATGATATGCCTTTATCTATAAAAGACCTTCTATGAAAAAACAAAATACAGAATAATCCAATGTTCAGGACAACACTAGAGTGTGCCACCTTATTTATCATTGAAATGTTAAAGTCAAACCTGATGACTTCATTAGGTCCATTGCAATTTTCAGTAGATGACTTGCCAGAAATATTACATTATTAAAAATCTCAGCAACTGGCTGCTGAGTTAGGTAGCATTCTTCAAACTGAAAACATAATAACTAATGTATATGTTGAGCAAAAGTCCAGCCTGAATGTTAATCTACATAAAAACAATTAATCACAAAAGTTTTGAGGTTGAAAAGCAATCATAGGTTTCAGTGCTCTAGAAACATTGCAACATTATTTAGAAAAATTAGCATTTAAAATATTTGAAAAATAATTCTTTGGCAATTTATACTATTGGAACCACTCATTTCCCAACAAGAACCTTGAAAATAGATTGATAAATGTAAAAAAAAGTTGCACTTACCAAAAGTATCCAATGACAGTCAGTATTTGTCGGATAAAGAACAGTGTCTCTTTTGTCAAAAGGTATCTGAAGAGTTAAAAATGGCAATCATGAAAAACTATTATATAAAAATATATGAAAGCATATTATCTTCTAAAGAGGAAACAACATGTATATCATACGCCATTAGCCATAGTATACACAATTTACATGTAGCTGAAACTAACCTTATCAACTATCCGTTGGTCCGTTGAAAGTGACCAAAAAGAACTGTCGTATATTTTAAAGCTCTACACTATTGCTTCCAAAAGTTCTTTTACTGGTTTCTTCTCCACATCCAAAACTTTTTTTAGGGATATATATTGACTAGATGCTGGAGATGGATAACGTGCTGTAGCTGGTAGAGGTGCTGAAGAAGGTTCAGGTGATGAAGATGCAACAGGTGATAAAGATGGAAGTGGTACTGAAGATGGTACAGGTGCTGGAGAATGATCACTCGTCATGCTTCCTGCAAATTAATTTTGAAAAAGTAACATTTCTTAAAGAAGAAATTACTTAAACAATCTACCACAAACTTTTCTCAAACAAACAAAAAATAATCAGAAATACCTTTCTTACATTAAAGTAATTTGCAAAATATGTTGTGTGCAGAATGACATAATCACATACTCTTCTTAAACTTACTAACTTCTCACCTATATAAGAGAGAATTGCAACAGCCAATAGAACATCATTACTCTAGACATCCAACTTATGTGCCATTACGTAAAAAAAGGGCCAAGCACGACCCTGTGACTCAGAAAGAAAAATGTCCATTATGCACGCACAATTTAAAACCATTGAGGGCTGGGAGGGCCACGTGATACAGAAAATAATATCATCATGCACTTACAATTTATAAGAATAAAGGCCAAAGCACGTGGTGTACCATAGAAATACGACACAGAAATGTATGCATGCACAATTTATAAAAAAAAGAGGCCTGGAGGACCCCGTGACGCAGAAAGAAAAATGTTCATTATGTACGCACAATTTAAAACCATTGAGGGCTGGGAGCGCCACGTGATGCAGAAAATAATACCATCATGCACTTACAATTTATCAGAATAAAGGCCATAGCACGTGGCGTACCATAGAAATACGACACAGAAATTCATGGACACACAATTTATAAGAAATGAGGCCTGGGAGGGCACAGTAACACAGAAGGAAATATAATGATCATAAACAAAAGATCAATAAGAATAGAGGCGTAGGAGGGCTCAGTACGCAGAAAAAAATGCTATCATGCACGCAGAATTAATAAGAATAAAGGCCAAAACACGTTGTGTCCCATTGAAATACGACACAGAAATTCATGCATGCACAATTTATTAAAAAAAAAGAGGCCTGGAGGACCCCGTGACACAGAAAGAAAAATGTCCATTATGTATGCACAATTTAAAACCATTGAGGGCTGGGAGGGCCACGTGATGCTGAAAATAATACCATCATGCACTTACACTTTAGAAGAATAAAGGCCATAGCACATGGCGTACCATAGAAATACGACACAGAAATTCATGGACAGACAATTTATAAGAAATGAGGCCTGGGAGGGCCCCGTAACACAGAAGGAAATATTACGATCATGAACGCAAGATCAAATACTATCATGCACGCAGAAATAATGAGAATAGAGGGCTAAGCATGTGGCGTACTATGGAAATACAACAGAAATTCCTGCATGCACAATTTATTAAAAAAAGAGGCCTGGAGGACCCCAAGACGCAGAAAGACAAATTTCCATTATGTACGCACAATTTAAAACCATTGAGGGCTGGGAGGGCCATGTAACGCAGGAAATAATACCATCATGAACTTACAATTTATCAGAATAAAGGCCATAGCATGTGGTGTACCATACAAATACGACACAGAAATTCAGGGACACATAATTTATAAGAAGTGAGGCCTGGGAGGGCTCCGTAACACAGAAGGAAATATTACGATCATGAACAAAAGATCAATAAGAAAAGAGGCCTAGGAGGGCTTGTGACGCAGAAAAAAGTACTATCATGCACGCAGAATTAATAAAAATAGAGGGCTAAGCACGTGGCATACTACAGAAATTCATGCATGCACAATTTATTAAAAAAAAGAGGCCTGGAGGACCCCGTGATGCAGAAAGAAAAATGTCCATTTTGTATGCACAATTTAAAACCATTGAGGGCTGGGAGGGCCACGTGATGCAGAAAATAATACCATCATGCACTTACAATTTATAAGAATATGGAAATTCATGCAGACACAAAAGATGTGTGGCTGCTGGGCCTGGGTTGAGGATAGGACTGCCTGAGGGTAGGGGCTGGGCCTGGTGCGGAGGCTGATGGTGTGACGGTCTCTCCTACCTTTGCTTCTGTCGTGTCTTGTCTTGTCTAAAAAAGGCTGGTGCTTTGGCTGGGCCTGGGGCTGGGCTTGGCTCGGGCGCCACCGCCACCGCGCCTATGGTGGCGTGGCTTGGCGGCAGCAGTAGTGACACCACGTCGAGTGTCACGAGTCCTGCTCTGCTCCAGCAAACAGTTCATAGTACAATCGACAACGACGAGAGTCAGTCTGTCACCGCAGCACAGGCAGACAAAAGAGAGTGTGCTCATGTCAGACCCCGCATTATATGGGAACCGCAGGGCCTGACAAAACAATGCCAAGGGTCGTCATTGGTAGCATCTTCGCGCGCTTCAAAAATGACGGCCCTGGGGGACCTCATATTGGCTAATTTATTGGCTTCCAGGCTTAGTAATAGCAAGAAAAGTAGGTGGTGACATCTGGGGAGTGTGGGCGGGTGTGCAGTGCGCATGTGCAAGTGTGAGTGTGTGCACCAACAATTAACAACAGAGAGAGGTGGGGGCGAGGTTATCATGTGGGCAGAGGCAGGCCCAGAATCGGACCTCCAATGAGTGATGACTTGTAACCACTCTCGTAGCGCGCGCTGTGCTCTGATTTGACAATGAGAGGGTGTGATGGCATCACTCCACGGTATCCTCTTGTGGGCGTCTGCCCAGGCTAGTAAATTGCGCACAAACACTACAATGTAGCCCAAAAACTAGCCCACCGCTATGCATGGGTTTTTCCCGCACAACTGGGAAAAAAGTCGTCCAATTTTACAGGAAATAGCGCAATCTGGCAACCTTGTCTATTAGGATGGGAGGTTACTTAAAAGTTTAATTTTACACGAATGGGAGGTTACTTATAACTTAGGATGATAGTCATTGGTTAACCAATATGTGCCAGGGTTTCAGAGCTGTGATTGGTCAAACAGGATGCCAGATTGATGGACGGCGCACAGTGCCTTTTCTAAAAAATACTCGTATGCACACAGTGAGTGCGAACTGTCGGGGTACACACCCAGACGGAGGCCAAGATATGGCGCCTACGCACACAACATCCACCAAAACACACAGACGCAATGCATGCACAAAGTGTGGGCTCGGCTGAAAGGGTCTTTAATGCTGGAGAGAGCCTTTAATAGCCACTATAGCCTTCTACGGCGGGCTATTCTTATAAAGAAGTTGAGAATGGTATTTGTATAATATTTTTTAAAGGGCAAAATAGTTGATAAAGCTACTTTTGAGTTCAGTATTAGAAAAAATTATAAAATGAAGTGTTTATGTTTTTGTATAAGGATCTACAACATAAAAAATTTAGTATAGAAAATCAAGAAACCAATTTCGAAGACGGTTTCGAAATTAGTAACAGTGTCATAGAAGACCTGAACAAACGTGCTCTTTTAGTATTGTAGTGAGTTATACGTCAGTATGTTGTTATGTATGCATTGTTGTAAAACTGAAGGTGCTATATATTCAGCTAGACAATCTCTTTGTAGAAGTGTAAGCATTCAGTCGCTTTCCAAGTACTCATGCACCAAGATAGGCCTTAGGGCATGGACTGCTTCAAATTATTATAGACTATACATTCACTGTTCTATACAGCAGAAAATGTGCCTTTTATATCTTCAATTGCCCACTGTGTATCATTACACTTTCACAAAACACTCTTACGCTACTGTATCAGTATTGTAGTGAACCATACAGCAGTATATGTTTATCCATACATTATTTTAAAATGAAAGCTGCTATATATTCAGCCACAGACTCTCCTTGCAGAATTGTAATCATTCAACCAGTACCCAAGTGCTCATGGTGGAAAGTGCACCTTAGGGCATGGACTGCTTCTAACCCCTATAGACTATGCATGCAGTGTTCTATGCACGGGGAAACTTGTCTTTTATACCTTCAATTCCCCAATCTCTATCCTTACACTTCCAGTAAACACTATCACACTTTTGTTTCAGTATTCTAGTGACCATACAGCACTATGTGCTTATCTATACACTGTTCTAAAATAATCCATTTACTACATTAAAACACTAATCAGCAGATGTACAATAAGTGGTACATCTCCAAAGATATGCCAGTTATTGTGTACTGTGATATCACCTCCTTCTGGCGCAGGGCTTTATAATGTGATGCACCTTCCAGATGTGTCAAATTGTAAATACCACACACAATGACACATCCTTTGCACCACCGGTGCGTCACAAAAGTGACGCAACGGCTGTGTTAAAAGAGGCACAAGGGGGTTGTAAATCCACCCGTAACACATAGAAATTCACCCAGGCAGTTTCACCAGCAGTGCAAATTGAAGCATAAACTTGTAACATATTTATGTGCATATGTTACATTCAAGTGCTTCAGAGGTACTACAGTATACTATAGGTAAATAGCTTATAGATTTATGCTGTAGCAGGTCCTTTTAGTTCTGCACTTTCACATTCACCATACACTAGTAATGTATTCATTCATTCATTTATGAACTACACACTCATTCTGAGAAACATGTATACACTAACATAGAAATATAGTTCTTTTTTTGACCAGTGAAGATAGTTCTAAAGAGAACTGTTTTTTTGTGTTTTTAGTTTTCTATATTTTTTGTTTTTTTCAACAAGATTTTTTAAACCAAAAAAATGGAACTGGAACCCAAAAAGTGTCCAACAGGAACAAAAGAATGAAAAAAAAACCTAATGTCGACGACAGCGATGCTCCTCCTTCCTGCGTTTTATCAGGTCGATAAACTGTTCCCCCGTAACACAAAATAGAATATTAACTTCACCAAAATCAGGATCAATGTGTGGGTGTGGACTGCATGCTGAAAATGCTACTGCAGCAGTTGATGTGCTTGGTGCAGTAGCAGGTGGGTTGTCCTGCAACCTCAGTGTTGCAGCTCAAGCAAAGTTGTTGGGGTGCAAGTTCTTCACGTGTAGCATCATATTTGCTGTGCCAAAGGAGTATTTTTTGGATGGATCACCCCTTGAAAGAGTTGTTTATTTATTTATTTATTTATTTGATTTATATAGCGCACTATAACCCAGAGGTCTCTAAGCGCTTTGACAGGGTCCGCTAGGCGATTCGGAAGGATACAGCTGGTTACAAATTAAAGACAGTCCCACGCTTGCTGGAAGAGCACCGTTTTTAATTTCTTTCGAAAAGACATTAGCTTAGTGTCTTTCCACAGTTCCAATGGCAATTTATTCCACAGAGCTGGGAGAGTATGTGAGAAAGCGTGACCCCCCACAGTAGCCAGTCTGCAACGTGGCTGGACAAGGAGGAAAGCTTCTGCAGATCTAAGCAACCTTCCCGGTCTGTAGGGAAGCAGACGTGGTTTCATGTAGTTAGGTGCCCTGCCATATAGAGCTTTATGGACAATACATATCCCCCTAAACATTAGCCTCTGCTTAACTGGCAACCAATGTAGTTCACACAAGAGGGGGGATGCATGAGTATTCCTCGGCTTTTTAAAAATGAGTCTCGCGGCATCGTTCATAACAATCTGCATTCTGTTTAGGAGTCTTTGTGGTAGTCCTATGTACAACGAGTTGCCATAGTCCAACCTAGCTAAAATCATAGCAGAGACCGCACTCCTCAGGGTAGAAAAGGACAGCAACGAGGAAACTTTCCTGAGTTGTCGGAGGAGGCCGACACAGGTGCCCACCACAGTTGTGACTTGTTTTTCATGGACAGTTTACCGTCCACATGGATGCCCAGGCTCTTAACCACTGCCGCCGGTTCCGGGGGCATACCCAGCTCCCTGGGCCAAAATTGATCGCTCCATGGGTTGCCAGCGATGGTGATTGGCAACACCTCGGTTTTATCCGGATTGATCTTTAGGGAGTTCCCGGACATCCAGTTAGCTGTGCTTCTCAGAATATTTTGCAATCTCGCAGAGGCATCCTGACTATCATCCAATTGGCTGATAAGTTGGGTGTCATCCGCGTAGTTATACACCTGGCAGTCCATTTGATTGAGCATTAGAATCAGAGGCTGTAGATATATATTGACCATAAGGGGT
This sequence comes from Lissotriton helveticus, assembly GCF_964261635.1. NCBI lineage: Eukaryota > Metazoa > Chordata > Amphibia > Caudata > Salamandridae > Lissotriton > Lissotriton helveticus. Next base: position 688,995,651 of record NC_136069.1, read on the forward strand.
GACAGAGCAGACCCTTGCCGTACTCCGCAGGTGATCGATGTTGCGGTGGAAAGCAGGTCACCTAGTTGCACTCTCTGCATCCTCCCTTGAAGAAAGGATGTGAACCATGCATGTGCTGTGCCCTGAATGCCGAAGTCCCTCATCCGCGACAATAGTTGTTCATGACACACGGTATCAAATGCCGCGGAGAGGTCCAGCAGCACCAGGGCACCCGGAGTTTTCTTATCTGCTCTGTTCCTTAGCTCATCTACAATCGACAACATAACAAGCTCCATGCTGTGGTTTGCACGAAAACCTGCCTGATTCGACTCTAACAACATATTGGTTTCCAGGTGTTCTGACAGAGTGGTGAGAACATGTTGCTCCAGTACTTTCGCCAAGAACGGCAACTGGGAGATTGGTCTGAAGTTTTTCAGACATTTCACGTCCGCCCCTGTTTTTTTTAGCAGGGGGATCAGCCGGGATTCCTTAAAGGAGACAGGCACTTTTCCTACCTGTAGAGATAGATTTAGGAGGCTCAGCACATCTTCCTCTATGCCAGGGAGTGCAATTTTAAGCACTTCAGGTGGGCACGGATCCGACCTGGAGCCCGACTTGACCCGCCCCATAAGAATAGACAACCTCTCCTTTGTAATCAAGGGTAAGGTAGATAATGGAGTTATCACTGACGTTCTAACTGGCATAACCAGCGGCGGGCAGTCTATCTTAGGGGTCGCCGTGATTTCAGTGACAATATCGGTAATTTTATTAGTAAAAAAGTCCTGAAATTTTTGACAATCTTCCAGAGTAAAGTCCGAAGTCTGTTTGGCAAATTTTACAGGTTACGTTTGGAGCATTAACCTTTTTTGCCCTTCGGGGAAAGTAAAAAACTTCCAAATTAGAGCTTCTTTCTTATTCTTTGAAGGATCTTCAGGAATGAAATCTCCCTCTGAAGAATGGCTGTAAGAGGAGTCCATTGCAGTTATTATGGTGATCTTCCTTCAATTTGACAAGATTCTCAGAAGAGATGCTTCTTCTTAGAACACTAAAGTACAATGATTAAAATGGGACGGAACTTTAAACAGTTGGAATAGGAAGTGTTATGAACCAATCAAATCTATTCTTTTAAAGTCACATGGCTTTGCGTACGCTTACGGGGGGCTTACGGTGTTCTTATGATGCGAGTATGCATGACTTTCCACCCCGATTTGTGTAATTGCTTTAAAAGTAATATACGATTATTAAAAGTTTAAAAAAAATAATTTTATAATTACCCTAGATAATGTGGTATGTTAGTATGTACATTAAATATATAAATATATGTTTTTAAACAATTAAAAACATTTGCGCCTTTCACGTACGGGGCGCCGTACATGATGTCACATGGAAGCTTTGATGCAACGCATAATGTCAAAGCGTTTTCTAAGCGTATGCGTGAGTACCCGATGAGTATGATTAGCAGTACAAAGTATGGTGCGATCACCGTACGCGTATGGTACGATTACAACAAAAAAACAATGAAAAAGGAATTATATAGAATTACATTTTAATATATTGGAAACAAATATTTAAACAAAAATAATTTCAATTTTGTTTTGTTATTATTTTACATTAAGAATGTGAAATATAATTTAAAAAATAAAATAAATATAAATATTTATAATAAAAATTTAAGAAATCAGTATAAAAAGAAATAAATATAGTAATTAATACATTTAATAATTATCATTTACAAAACCTTTGAAATTCACTGAAAAAACCATAGGTTTCACACATGTTATAGTTAGGAATTAGATTTAAAAAACTAAGCAAATTCACTGAAAAAACCATAGGTTTCACACAAGTTATAGTTAGGAATTAGAATTTAAAAAAACCTTAGAAATTCACAGAAAAAACCATAGGTTTCAGCCACGTTATAGTTAGAAATTAGCATTTAAACAAACCTTCGAAATTCACTGAAAAAAACATAGGTTTCACACATGTTATAGTTAGCTGGTCATTTCACTCATACAAAACCATTGAAATTCCCCCGTTATAGTTAGTTCAGCTAACTATAACTCGCGCGCCCGCAATGCACTGCTGATGACGTCACATACTACATCACTCATGACATGGTCAGTGACATCACTCATGACATCACTGATGACATCTCAAATGACATCACTGATGGCATCACCCTAATATAAAGTTTGATACACACATTCTAAAATAGAAACTAAAATTTTCAAAACAATGGAGAAACTAATACTAGTTAGAACAACCAATTCAGTGATTCCAAAATCTACATACACATCCACTCATTCACCAACAGTTCTATATAGTCACTCTTACATGTACTCACTCATCATATGTACTCATACACATCCTGTAACACACCTTCACTCATACATAGAGTTACTCACACACATACTCACACATGCAAATAAACTTTCAAACATCCATTTAATTGCATATATAGCTATTAACACACACCACTACACTTAATTGTACAGAAATGTACACATACTTACTCTCCTAAAAAATCACTTATAGAAACACATACTTAGTTATACAGGAACTCTTCCAATCTCTCACTCTCATATATGCTCACTTATATACACCAATACTCACATATAGTAGTTTAAAACATATCTACTTAGAAATAAAGACAATATTGAGACAGTCATTCACTCACTAACACACCTATACACACACTCATCCACCCATACAGGCCTGCACACATGCTGTCTTCAAAACACATACAAATAGTGAGTTACTCATTCATGCATCTATGCGCTAAGTAATATCCCCCACCGAACCATATAGACACTCAGACACTCATACTGATATTCAAAAACACCAACTAATAACCTATATAGACTCACCAACCCATACAGCCACTTGTTCAAAAAATGTGTAAAACTGATACAGATATTTACATATTTAAACATTACTCACTAACCCATGTATTCACTAAGATACAAATAATCAGTCAGTTATACAATCAATTTTACAAATAAATCATCCATTTAGACACTTATATACCCCATTATTCTTCCGTTGACCTTGAGATATACATATATAAAACATTTAAATTTCAGAAAAACACACATTCACTGGATGATGTTATCAGTGATGTCATGAGTGATGTCATGAGTGATGTAATAAGTGACGTCATCAGAAGTGCATTGCGGGCGCGCGAGTTATAGTTAGCTGATCTAACTATAACGGGGGAATTTCTCTTGTTTTGTACGAGTGAATTGTCCAACTAACTATGACGTCCATAAAACCTGTGTTTTTTTAGTGAATGTCTGAGGTTTTTGAAATGCTAATTTCTAACTATAATGTCCCAGAAACTTGTGTTTTTTTCAGTGAATTTTATATATATGTATTTAATCTCCTCTTACTCTTACAAGGAAGAAATCAGCACTCAGGTTGTAGTTTTGGAAGTATTTAATCCGCAAAGGACGTGATCCACGCATTGTTGCTCGTCCGAACCTTGATAACGAAACTAGACGTCATTTTTGCATCCTTATTTAAATGCACAAATGTCTAAAGTTGCCAACATTAACAAAGGACTACATATTACTTTCATCCAAAAAGCTGGAAGCCATATTGGCCTGGTCACGATGTGAAAATGCAGGAATTGATACAATAGAGAAAAGAAATATGCACACAATGTCATTTCAGCATATCTTGCCCCGTGACCACCATACCTGTATGTTTGTCAACGTGACTTATTTATAATAAACATACTTAGGATTGCAAACATCAACATAAACAATGGAATACACATTACTTTAAAGTGAAAGGCTATCGGCCATATTAATCTGGGCACGTTGCGTATTATAATGGTTTTTACAAGAAAGAAAAGAAAAAAGGGGTGTTAATATACACACACTATCCCTACATAAAGTTCTAGCGATTGTAGTTCCATTCCATTCACAGCTCATTTGAGATGTCATGAGTGATGTCATGAGTGATGTAACTGACCATGTCATGAATGATGTAATGTCTGAGGTCATTAGCAGTACATTGCAGGGGCGTAAGTTTTAGTTAGCTCAGGTAACTATAACTGCTGAATTTCACTGGTTATTTATGAGTGAAATCTGAGTCTAACTACACCGTCCATGTACTCTTTTTTTTCCAGCAAATTTCAAGGTTTTTTTTAACGTTAATTAAGATGCATATCACAATGGATGGTGGGGGGTTAGAAGCAGGGCCTGGCATTGTGCTGCCCCCACCAAGCTTGCTGCTTCTGCCTTCCCTCCTCCTAGCCATCCATTGTCCAAGTCCATGTCTCTGCTTCCTTATTACAGCCCTGTGTGGCCGTTGTTCTGCCACTGGCCTTCCCGCCTTCTCTGAACAGTTAGCTTGCTGCCCCATCCACCTTCTCCCTATCCTCTGTTGTCTGAATCCATGGACCAGCCTCCTCCCTCCTGCCCTGCATGGTCTGATGTGCTGCCACTGCCCTCCATTTAGCATGATGTACCAGTCCACATCTCCTGCTCTCCATTGCCCAATTCCATGCCCCATCATTGACCTCCTGCTTAGCCTCTGTGCTTAGCTCGCTGCCCCTATTCTCCTTCCCCCTGCCCTCTGATGTCTGTGTGCATGCCCCTGCTCCATCCTTTTTGCCCACCATGTTCCATGGACCTGCCACTCCTATCTACTCTGAGTGTTTGGTTGAGCTGCCAGTCCCCTCCCTCCTGCCTAGCATTGTCAGATGACTGTAACCTGTCCCTGCCGCCTGTCCACATTCCATGCTTCTATCCCCTTCCTCCCATCCTCCATGGTCCATTTTACTGCCACACCCTTCTGCTCTCCCTGGTCTGTTGTGCTGCAACAGCTCCTCCTGCCTGCCCTGCATGGTCTGTTGTGAGGCCCCTTCCCCTGAATGCTCTTGTCTGTGCCCAGGTCCTGACCGTCCCTTCAATCCTCCATGCTCCTTCTTGCCCATCATAGCCATTGTGCTGCCACTAACCCTCCTGCTTGCCATGCATGGTCTTCTGTGCTGCCACTGCCCCTCCCACCTTCCCTGTGTGGTCAGCTAGCTGCCCCTGACCCCCTCCCGCCTTTCCTCCATGGTCTGTGTGTATGCCATTATAGTATCACTGTTGCTCTCCATGGTGTGTCTTGCTTCTAGTGCCCATCCTGCCTGACCTCCATGGTCATCTTGCTGCTCCTGTCTTGCCCCCTTGCCCCCAGGCCTCTGTTTACATGTGCAGACCCCTATTCCCTTCCTCCTGGCTTGTCTGTTACATTGTAATGCCCCTGATCAGTCCCTCCTGCCCTTTATGGTCCGTTATGCTGCAGCTTTCTCTCCTGTTTGTCCAATATGGTCAGCTAGCTACTATTGCCTCTTTCCCCTCTGTTCTCTGTTATCTATATGCTTGGTCCTGTCCCCTCCCTATTCCTTTCTATGGATTGTTGTGCTGCACTCCCATCCCGCATGCCCTGTGTAGTGTATTGTGCTGCTCAAACCCTGATGTCTGCCCTTTAGGGTCAGTTTGGTGCACCTCTTCATGTCCCTCCTATCCTCTGTTATCCGAGTCCATGTCCCTACCCCAATTCCTCCTGTCTTCCATGATCCAATGTACCATACTTGATAACATTCTGAACTAGGTAGGAGGGAGATTTTGAAACAAAACTGGGGTGTTGATTTTCCCCTTTGACTTACATTGAAAAAGAGTAGATTGTAGACAGGAGACAGATCAAATAAAGCCCATTTGGGCTTAAAAACATTGGACGTTTCCTGGCTAAATCGGGTCTGTTGGCATGTATGGTTGTACTACCACTGCCTCTTCCTTCTACCCACAATGGTCTACTATATTGCCACAGCCTCACTTGCCAGTCCTCATTTGTTGGTTTGTTATCACTGCCTCCCTTTCCACTGCCCTCCATAGTCTGTTGTGCTGCCACTGCCCTTCCTGCCTGCCCAGTGTGGTCAAATTGTTGCCTCTGCACCCTCCTACCTGCCTTCCATTTTTAGAGTCTGTGCTCCTGGCCTCTGCCTCTCACCAGTATCCTAATGAACAACTAGATTGCTAACATTCTATATTCATTACAAAAGTGTGGAACGCCTGACGTCATCTTGATGTAATCAAAACTGTAATACCTAGAGCATTTCCTTTAGAAATGGCATATATGAAAGGGTCTTATTTGCATCAAAATTATTGTTATTGCTCTAAAAAACTAAAATGAGGACAAATTTTCGGAGTTTTGAAATAGCGACAAAGCACTTTTAAATTATTTGTTATCTTTATTTTTTTGTATCCAGTAGACCACTTGATTCAATGTTGCACTTAGGGGAGAGGATGTGGTGTTACTTCCAGAGCTGCAGACTTTGCAACTGGGGAACCAGGTTGGAGTTTCTGCTTCAGCTCGACATTCTGTGATTCTGGTCAAATCACTTAATCTCCTCATGTCTAAGACCAAAATGAATTTGTTCTTGTGTGATGTAACCAATGCTCATGTAAAGCACTCCAATACCTGACAAGTCTGCACTATATAAAACTGCAAAAACATAAAAAATAAAAAGTGTTTTGCACACTTCTGTCATTGGGCTACATGTGGGCTACATCTGGGTGATATTTGTGCTACATTTGGGCTCTTTTGTCTCTGGTGGCCATCTTAGGAGATTTATTTGTTATGAAGTTTCCTAATTTCCTCATTTACTGCAGTCTCCTCAGTAGGAAATGCTTTCAGTTTTTTACTTTGATTCCATCAAGAAGGTATTCAGATATGTCACACATGTGTCATAAATTCTGAATGTTAGCACTCTAGTTGCTCATAATATCACTGTAGTAAAGCTACTGCTCACCACGGAAGTCTGCTGCTGGTATTAAAAGTGCATGTTTCAGTCTGCATGTCAGAATATTTTAATAAAATAGAAGAGGATTTGAGAAGTCAAAATGTGCTCTAATGTTTCTTTCTGCTGCGCTAATCATAATTTATATGGCAAAATGAACCCCCTCATTTTGTTCCTTTGCAAATTAAATGTTTTAAGTGTTACCACTTTATTCCAATCAAGATGGCTTAAGGTGTGCCATACTTTTGTCATAAGTAAGACTGTTAGCGCTCTAGTTGTTCTTTAGAACACTCTGGGACATTCTGTCATTGGGCTATGCTTGGGCTACATCTGAGTGATATTTTTGCTACATTTGGGCTCTTTTGTCTCTGGTCGCCATCTTGGGAGACTTGTTTGTTATGAAGTTTCCTAATTTCCTCATTTACTACACTCTCCTCAGTAGGAAATACTTTCAGTTTTTTACTTTGATTCCATCAAGAATGCATTCAGTTGTGTCACACATTTGCCATAAATTCAGAATGTTAACACTCTAGTTGCTTATCAGATCACTGTAGTAAAGCTACTGCTCACCAGGGAAGTCTGCTGCTGATATTGAAAGTGCATGTCAGAATTTTTTAATGAAATAGAAGAGGACTTGAGAAGTCACTCAAAATGTGCCTTCATTTTACAGAACCAATGATACTTTCTATGGCAAAATGAACCCCCTCATTTTGTTCCTTTTTAAATTAATTTTTTTTAAGAGTTATCACTTTATTCCAATCAAGTTGGCTTAAGGTGTGCATTACGTTTGTCATAAGTAGGACTGTTAGCACTTTAGTTGTTCTTTAGAACACTCTAGGAAGCTGCAGTAGAACACAGGAATCAACTGACTGTCTCTTCCCTTGATGGATGTACATGTTTTACTGAGAATGTCAGACTTCAGTCTCACATGACTAAGAAAGATAATGTGAATTTACAGAAAATATGCTCTCAGTTTAGCTTATAGATCACCTTCCAAACCTCTGTGGGAAATGCATGAGAAAACAGTTTTCTCTCATACATGATTCATGATATCCCAGCAGAAGGCTTTTTCACATGGTAAAATTACCTTAGAACACACCACAATTCCTAAAATGAGTATGGTACCATCAACAAATGATTTATAATGTAACTAGGTGCTTTCATGTATATTGGTCCCAAGATGGCTGCCAACCCTTCTTGGATGAAGTGCTGACAGCCAATCAGATCTCACGAAGAGATGTGTGGTTAGGCTCTGCCCAGATATATATTTCTTTTTCCATTCATATTTTAAAACCAACTGAACAGATTTACACCATTTAACAAAAAGGGCTCTTTATGAATCAAGGGCTACCTTTTTGCCAAATTTGGTGTAATTCTGTTCAGCAGTTCGGGCTGTAGCAGTGTCTAAAGTTTCCTATGGAAAATTGCATAGAGAAAACATGTTTTGGGATCCCCTTTTTTCTCGGCCCCTCAAAGCCGAATCATCCTGAAACTTTCAAGATAGGAGCGGTCCTAAGCAGGCCATACGTTTTTTTTTTAATTTTGCAAAGATTCGTCAGTCGGCGCCAAAGTTATTGGGAATAGAATGTTGCGATTTTCCTATGGTAACTAGGTCCTAACTAGAACTACCTACTGGTGACTGCCAGTAGGTAATATATATACATATATATATATATATATATATGACAACAGTGTCTTCCGCATCTTTGGAAAGAAGGCCGCCGCACACAGTACATCTTGTTGCTCACCCATTTTTATTGACTCGATATGGGGCAGGGGCCGACGCATTTCGTTCAGCACTCTGAACTTCTTCAAAGGCACCCCAGGCGAGCAGTAGCAAAACTCGAGACACAGGTGAGACCGGTGATTTTATATTCTTGCCGGCCCTCTAGTGGACACTCAGGTGGTAAACGCCAGGCATGTTGGTCTCCATAGTCCCGAGTTCTGCAATTTAGATTTTTTAGCCCTTCCGGCAGGTGATGCCCCCTTAGTCTTTTCGTCTCACTGGTATAATATCCAGAGGTGTACTTCCTATGACAAACCCATATTTGTAGAGGCTGTTAGGAACCATTCCAGACTCTGGTGTCTGGAGGCAGCCGCTTTACCCTGCAATTCGTATTACCGAGTCAACAGTTGTTTGGTCCCAGGTCGGGTAAGCTTTGGCGCTCTGGCTGGCGGTGCGATCCTCTGCGACCGGACCAAGTCGCTTCAAATGGCAACAGTGTCTTCTGCATTTTTGGAGAGAAGGCGAGCCGCACACAGTACATCTTGTTGCTCACGCAATTTTATTGAGTCGATATGGGGCAGGGGCCGACGCGTTTCATTCAGCGCTCTGAACTTCTTCAAAGGCACCCCCGGCGAGCAGTAGCAAAAGTCGAGACACAGGTGAGACCGGTGATTTTATATTCTTGCCGGCCCTCTAGTGGACACTCAGGTGGTAAACGCCAGGCATGTTGGTCTCCATAGTCCGGAGCTCTGCAACTCAGATTTTTCAGCCCTTCCCGCGGGTGATGCCCCCTTAGTCTTTTCGTCTCACTGGTATAATATCCAGAGGTGTACTTCCTATGACAAACCCATATTTGTAGAGGCTGTTAGGAACCATTCCAGACTCTGGTGTCTGGAGGTAGCCGCTTTACCCTGCAATTCGTATTACCGAGTCAACAGTTGTTTGGTCCCAGGTCGGGAAAGCTTTGGCGCTCTGGCTGGCGGTGCGATCCTCTGTGACTGGACCAAGTCGCTTCAAATGGCAACAGTGTCTTCAGCATTTTTGGAAAGAAGGCGAGCCGCACACAGTACATCTTGTAGCTCACGCATTTTTATTGAGTCGATATGGGGCAGGGGCCGACGCGTTTCGTTCAGCACTCTGAACTTCTTCTAAGGCACCCCATGCGAGCAGTAGCAAAACTCGAGACACAGGTGAGACCGGTATATATATATATATATATATATATATATATATATATATATATATATATTACCTACTGGCGGTCGCCAGTAGGTATATATAGTTAGGATTTTTTCTCTATGGGATTTTTGAAAATTATATGTCGAATAACTTTGGCGTTTGTGGACGGAATTGGCTGAAATGTTCAGGAAAATGACTCATTTTGTTTCTGAGCAGCCCCTGAAAATTGGGGGGGGGTTCGTCCAGGGGGGGTCGAGAAAAAAGGGGGGTCCCAAAACGTGTTTTTAACATTGAGTTTTCCATAGGGCGGTTGGCCTCACTTTTAGCCCGAACGGCTGAATGGATTTGCACGAAACTTGGCAAAATTGTAGGGACTGGTAGCCCGATGTGCCTTTTGTAGGTCTTAATATATGTGCTCCAGTGGATTTTGAGAAATTACCGTTTAAAAAAAGATATATATCTGTAACAGCGGACCGGGCAGCGCTCCGGTTCGCGGACTTTTCGCGCAACGGAGCTTTGTGAAGCGAAGCTGATTGGTTCTCCGGCGTCTGTCAACATTCCAAACAGTCCGTAGCGGCCGCCATCTTGTCTCTCAGTAGGATCGAGAGACAAGAGGAGGCGAAAGCGAAGGGGCAAATGACCATAAGGGGGCATAGTAGATCCTCCCTGACCTCTTAGGTTTGATGTACCATTTTGCCAAGTTTGGTGTAATTCCGTTCAGCCATTCAGGCTGTAGACGTATCTAAATGTCAATAATCGAACGGCTGAATGGATTTGCACGAAACTTGGCAAAATATTAGGGACTGGTAGCCCGATGTGCCTTTGCTAGGTCTCAATATATGTGCTCCAGTGGATTTTGAGAAATTAACGTTCAAAAAAAGATATATATCTGTAACAGCGCTCCGCTTCGCGTACTTTTCGCGTTACGGAGCTTTGCGAAGCTGATTGGTTCTCCGGCGTCTGTCAACATTCCAAACAGTCCGTAGCGGCCGCCATCTTGTCTCTCGGTAGGATCGAGAGACAAGAGGAGGCCAAAGCGAAGGGGCAAATGACCATAAGGGGGCATAGTAGATCCTTCCTGACCTCTTAGGTTTGATGTACCATTTTGCCAAGTTTGGTGTAATTCCGTTCAGCCATTCAGGCTGTAGACGTATGTAAATGTCCTATGGAAAATTGCATGGGGAAAACACATTTGAAAGTGTTGAAATTTAGAACCAATTAAAATGTTACTTTGGTTTTGTATTTGTGTGTGATGAAAGTTAATTGGTTATGTATATATGTCAAATGAGAGGAAACCACAGCCATTTTGTGATACTACTGTCTGAGGTACATTTGTGAGGAATTTTTGGTGTTTGATTTACACAGTACTAACACTTCTCCTACTTTTAAAAAGGTGAGTTGTTAATTTGTAAGGGGAACTATGTTGTACACTTGAAGATAATTTGAAAAATGTTTTCTGTTATTTATTTGCAGTCCTTCTGTTATACTAAATACTTGATAAAGTTAGTTTTATATTATGTATTACTAAAATCGATAAATGAAAGTGATTATTTTTTTCTGCAATTTACAGCAAGCAATTTCAAAATAAAATGGCTCACAATGAAGAGACCGTGGCAATTTCTTTTGAATTGTCCACTACATTGATTGAAATTGAGAGCACCAATAATGAAATATTGTCACAAGGAGGAGATGACGTGTATGATTTCATTAGATTGATTGAAATTGACAGCACCAATAATGAAATATTGTCACAAGGAGGAGATGACTTGAATGATTCCACTACATTGATTGAAATTGAGAGCACCAATAATGAAATATTGTCACGAGGAGATGACTTGAATGATTCCACTACATTGATTGAAATTGAGAGCACCAATAATGAAATATTGTCACGAGGAGATGACTTGAATGATTCCACTACATTGATTGAAATTGACAGCACCAATAATGAAATATTGTCACAAGGAGGAGATGACTTGAATGATTCCACTACATTGATTGAAATTGACAGCACCAACAATGAAATATTGTCACAAGGAGGAGATGACTTGAATGATTTTTTTGATCAATCTGTTGATGGCGAATTTATCGAATGTTTGGAGACCATAGAGTTACAAGAATCATCATTGCAGACTTTTCATGAGGAAATTGCTGATGAGGACATGTTACTAGTTCTTTCAAATTTAGAAAATTCTGAAGAATAAATTTATATTTAGAAATCAAAAATTGTTTGAGACATTATTCATTTTTATTTTTAATTTATGAGGTTGTAGCGAAGTGATTGTAGTATAAAATGAGACTTATAGTATAGAGTGCAACATTTTTATGTTACATGGTAAGTTTACTCATATTTACTTCCCTTCTGCCACTATATTATCTCCAATGTGTATTTGACATCTCTTCTTCATCTCCGGCCTCCTTTCTCTCACTGTGTGTCTCCGATGCATCTTATCGCTGCTATTTTGTGTAATTACAGAAGAGAGTAAAATAAAATAGTTCGGAACGTGAAAAGGGGGCAAAGTAGAGTACCCCTCACCCCCTAGGCCTTTTCAGGCGGTCCCAAAAGGATCAGTTTCTGCTTTCCTGAGAGATTATGGTATGAGTTCCATATACCACAATAATTTGCATTACAACATGCAAGATATCTATCTCCTATTACCAACTTTTGGAGATATTCGCGCTAAGCGCGAATATCTCCAAAAAGTAACACCTGCCCTGAGCAGTTCTTAGCCATGTTATCCAATGGGAGGTGGATAAAATGGCTAAGAGCATTAGCTCGGTAATGCATGAATATCGCTGACTTTTTAGCGATATTCATGCATTGCGGCCGTTTATTATCGCATTTGCGATAAACCTTGATAATAGCAAGGTTTATCTTCAATAATTTCTGACGATGCTTAGCGGTAAAAAATTCGTTGGTAAGCATCGTTAGCGATAAATATCGCTTAACTTTGGTAATATGCACCAACGTCTGTTAACGTTCGATTCGAAGGAAATGAGGAAGTGTTGAAAAACATTGTTTGCGCCATCTTGCCTTTTTTGAAATGCCACACTTTTGTCGTGCACGGCAGCCATTTTAGATGCCTTGACCAGACCCACTCTCTGCACGCTGTCGATTCATAGCATGGCTCCCCACCCTCGCAAGCATCTTCCCCAGGCACTGGTCACCCCCGCTCTCTGTCTTATGCATGGGCAATAAACCTCCCCCCATCTGCGCTGCTCTTCCCTGAGAATCACACTCTGTGCCCGCCCGACACCTCCCTTTCGCCCTATTCACTACCGCACCCTCTGACACTCCTCTTCCTCTGTGTCCGATTGTCCAGGCTATCAGCTAGCCCTGCAGATGTAGTTTATGGCTCCAGCTGTAAAGAATCACCCCTCTTCAAAGGAGTTATAGTAGATCAAGGCCCACACCCGATGAGATCCGTCACACCACACGTGTTCCTACTATCTGAAAACCATCCTGTATTGTGATTGGGGAGGGGACCGAGCCTGAAGCGGAAGATTCCAGGAATGACTCTTTGTACATCAAAGTTTTTACAATTATGTGTCACATTAAAAATATATAGCACTCCAACAAAGTAGTAGGAATATAAAACTTTAATAACATATAAATATATACAACAAAACAAAAACAGTAAAAACATTTAAACAACGAAGAGACCGTGGCAATTTCTTTTGAATTCCTGATGAGGACATGTTACTAGTTCTTTCAAATTATGAAAATTCAGAAGATGTTGCATGGGGGTGGGTCGTCAGTAGCAGTCTGTTGTGCGAATAGTTCCAAGGCAGCAGAACGCGCTGAAATCTAGATGGCACGAAAGTGATGTCTAGTAAGTTGCCGCCCAGCAAATAACGGCGTGGGGCGCCGCGGGGGTGAGTGAGTCCAGTAGGCACCACAGCTATTCTTACCGGCATTGCAGAATTACTGCTGGGGACAATGCCTGTGCTGTAGCAGGGTCACAGCAGAAACAAAAAGGATTCTGTTGAAGATGTTGTTGGTTTTCAATTTGAAAACAGTTCTGGTGTCAACTGCTATGCTAATGTAGTGGTTAATGTTTTGTTTTCTCTAGAAAATGTAAAAGAGGGGGAGGCAGTCCAAAGTTCCGTTAAAAGGGCAAAGGAAAGGATCGGTGGTTTGAACTATCAGTCAAAAAGGGGAGGGGGTGCAACAATTTTTCCTACCGGGTCACACTGTGCTTTCACCGGAACTGAGGTCTGCAGGATTCTAGTAATTCAAAGTGAGGCTGGCGCCAGCATGGGAGCGGCGACGTCCCGCGGATACAGTTTCGTCACTCCACGGGCGATCATGGCAGTCATTCCCCATCGGGGGTCGGAGACTCCCGCGGCTCCTCTAGAATCTTCAAGGTCGTGGAGGACTACGGTGGTGGAGTCAACCAGTGACCGGGCCATTTCTTTATGCTGGGCCTGCTCTTGCCAGGTCGACCGCCATTTTGAGAGTTCGGTAGCTACTGGCGATCGCGGGGTCAAATGAGCGGACGGGCTCCACCCTGCCGGGCGAGACGTTGCAGCATGGTCACAGTGGAAGAACCCTTTTCCGGGCGCCTGGAGCGCTGAGGGTGCAGCTGGGAAGCCTCCACCTGGGGAGGCGGGAGAGGCCTGTTCGCACCGTCTCTCCCTCCCAGTGCACCCCACGGCGTCTCGCTTGAGATTTGTTATGGCCGGACCAGGCGATGAGGACGAGGGGGGGGGTCGGAGGCATGTGCAAGACATCCCCCCCCAGTGTTGTCGCAGCCATTATTCAAGAAAGAAGAAGTGTCCCGTCCGTCTTCGGGCCGGGCTTCCGGTGGATGTCGGCCGGACGCCCCTGGCTCTGGCCCCATGAACGGGTTCCTTGGTTTATCGGCTGCAGCCGGATCCCGTCGGCCTCGGCCCCCCGACCGTTTGTGGCCGGACCGGAAGAGCATGTGGCGGGACTACCTGAAACTGTCAAGGGCCACCGCGGCCGGACTGGGAGAGAGAGGGGAGGGTCGAGGAGACATTCCCCCCCCTGCAACTCTTCAGCGTTGTAAAGGCAATCCCCTGGCCGGGTCCCGCTGGCCTCGGCCTCTCCTCCGGCTACACCCTACGTTAGGATCTCCTGGCCGAGGCGTGGCAGCAGGACCCGCCTTATATGGGCTGCTCCCGGCTGGGCGTAGCCGCAACCCTGCCCCACCTTGGAAGTTTCCAGAGTGGGGGCGGATGTTCTACTGACTTGCATTTTCCCTAGTCTATCGATTTTTTTGCCGTGGCAGGCGGTGGGACAGCGAGGGGTGATTTGGTTTCTCTTACTGTTTTTCTGGTCTCTCACCACTGGCATATTTTAACGTTTTCTTGTTTCTAGGACATTAATAGGTTTTATCATTACGTTATGTTATCGTTTCTTTGTTCGTTGTTTAATAAAAGTTCATGTTCATCAGTGGCCTACTGATTTTCGTTTTCCTATTCTTTTCTTTCCAGGTTGTTTCATGCTAAAGTTTCTGTTAACAGGATACAGTGATCACTTTGTTATTATTGCATATGTCCTTTTCACTAGGGGTGCTCTCTGGTCGGGCCAGATGACGTATCTCTAGTAAATGGTCCGGGTGAAACAGGTGCATCAATCAGTGGGGAGTAGATAGGCATGACAGATTACAACGGGGGAGAAAGGTCCGCATTACGTACCCTTTCACTATTTGCAAAGATTTTCCTACGTATATTTGCAAACAGGGAATACCTCCAAAAAGAACCAATTCCCAAACAGTCAATGTTTGGGGAAACAATCAATCAATGAGGAACGAAATAGGCACGACGTGTTAAAGGTTTGCGTTGCCTACCCTTCACTATCTGCAAAGGGAGAGAGAATATTCCTATTCTTCCTCGTTTGCAGGCAGAGAAGATTCTTAAGAGAACCAACTTCGAACAATTCAATGCTGGATTCAAACAATCAACAAGGGGTACTGTGAACACAAATGAACGCCGCTTATGTACATACACATTGGTATTATCAACAGGTTGTTCCTAATGTTTCTATTTTAGGGAGGTCAAAAAGAGATCCCATTAGTGGCCTACTGATTTTGCTCGATTCCTTTTGTTTTTTTACACGATTTTTAGCTATCTGCAAAGACTAAACAGAGTATTGCGACTCTGTGCTTGTTTGTAAATAGAGAATGAACCAAAGAGAACAATCAATCAAATGGAGAGAGAAGCAGGCACGACGGATTACAACGGGGGCAAAGGCCTGCGTTAACTACCCTTCACTATCTGCAAAGAGAGAGTACTCCTAATAGAAATGAGGGGTGGGGGGCAGCATTCAAAGCAGATCAGTGTGCATAAACACGAAAATGTTTTTACTTACCACGTACTTGACATTCGACAGCTTATGATATTTGCTATTAAAAAACCCATTGAAATTCACTGAAAAAACCATAGGTTATAGACCATATATAGTTAGGAATTAGCATTTAAAAAACCTTATTTTACTCACACAAAACCATTGAAATTCCATATATAGTTAGTTGCACTAACTATATATCGCGCACCCGCAATCCACTGCTGATCATGTCACATATTACATCATTCATGACATGGTCAGTGACATCACTGATGACATCACTGATGACATCTCAAATGACATCACTGATGACATCACTGATGACATCTCATTTGACATCATTCTTGTGCTAATACGATAAACCTCTTCAGACTCTAATATAACCTTAGATACACTCAGTGTATACAGACACTCATCCATGGAGTTACTCACACACCCAGTCAGTCATGCAAAGAAACAATCTCACCTCCATTTCTTCAACTATACAGTTAAACACACCTTACTTATTGAAACATATACTAACACATATTTACTCTCTTATACAATCCCTGATACAAGTTCACAATGATCGATACAACCACTCACTCATTCAGTGGCTCTCATGCATAGTTATTTATATATGCCAACTCTCACATGTACTGTGTTTTACATATGTACTTACTATGACATGTAGCATTGAGATATCCATTCACTCATCAATACACTCATGCACACAGTCAACTGCCCATGTAGCTGTTTCCACATGCACTCTTGAACTCATACACCTAGTGAATAAACTGCTCACACATCTATGCACAGAGTCACACACCTTCCAGCCACCCCCACACAAACTCAATCTCCCATAGAAATACTTGGGCAACCAATTAATAACACATATAGCCTCTCGTATAGCTAATGATCAACACATGCAGCAGTTTACAGAACAACAGACATAATGATGCACAAATTAAGACAGTTTAGTCACTAACCCATGCATTCAGTGAGACACATTTAATCACTCACTCATACAGTCAGTCACGCACCTACTAAATTCTTCATCCAGACACTTATACATCCACTCATTCATCAATATGTAAGACATATTTTAACTTTACAGAAACATACAGTCACTGGATGTTGTCATCAGTGATGTCATCAGTGATGTCATTTGAGATGTCATCAGTGATGTCATCAGTGATGTCACTGACCATGTCATGAATGATGTAATATGTGACATGATCAGCAGTGGATTGCGGGTGCACGATATATAGTTAGTGCAACTAACTATATATGGAATTTCAATGGTTTTGTGTGAGTAAAATAAGGTTTTTTAAATGCTAATTCCTAACTATATATGGTCTATAACCTATGGTTTTTTCAGTGAATATATATATATATATTACACACACAACAAGGGTTGCCCAATGCAGAGAAGCATCACAGGTAGGTTTTCAATGGTGCTTTATTCGGAGCAAGTTTACAAGCGCTGGACAAAGGTCCTCACCAAAAGTTCAAGATGCCTGACGCGTTTCGTGCGCACAGCGCACTTCTTCAAAGGCAGAAATGAGTTCGCTGTTGTTAATCTGTACCTTTTAAACTGCTCCGTCATACTGAACGAGCGGTGACGCCCCTCCGGCATTCTGGTCGCAGTAGTTCATAGTTATTTGCTCCAGTGAGTTTTTACAGCAGCGAAATGGA
The DNA here is from genome assembly GCF_964261635.1 of Lissotriton helveticus. Classification (NCBI taxonomy): domain Eukaryota; kingdom Metazoa; phylum Chordata; class Amphibia; order Caudata; family Salamandridae; genus Lissotriton; species Lissotriton helveticus. Next base: position 689,013,315 of record NC_136069.1, read on the forward strand.
TCCAAAAATGAAAGCCCCAGTGGGTTGGGAGGGCTTTTCATCACAGCGTCCTGCACGGTGTTGCTTCTCCGCACAACCTAACTCTCTTAAGGTGCTGCCTCCCTGGATGCAGCACGAGTCCACATGGTAATGGCAGAGCTTCTCCCCGACCCGGGCAGGCCGGTCAAAATTACACACACAACAAGGGTTGCCCAATGCAGAGAAGCCTCACAGGTAGGTTTACAATGGTGCTTTATTCGGAGCAAGTTTACAAGCGCTGGACAAAGGTCCTCACCAAAAGTTCAAGATGCCAGACGCGTTTCGTGCGCACAGCGCACTTCTTCAAAGGCAGAAATGAGTTCGCTGTTGTTAATCTGTACCTTTTAAACTGCTCCGTCATACTGAACGAGCGGTGATGCCCCTCCGACCAGAATGCCGGAGGGGCGTCACCGCTCGTTCAGTATGACGGAGCAGTTTAAAAGGTACAGGTTTTTAACCTGGACCAAGATGGCGCTTCGGTAAACATGGATGAAGGTCTATTACCGAAACGCGTCTGTTAAGCAGTGTTTGATTGGTGTTTGAATAAATGAACCCAAACTGTCCCCGTGAGTGCTTTTTTACCGTTTGGGCAGTGGATATTGTCCCAGTGAGCGGAAACGGAGCGGCGATTAAATAAGTGGGTGCACCCCCACTTCAAGGAGCACCCGCCTGTGAGTGCGAGGTACCGGTGTTACGCAGGAGCTTTGATATATATATATATATATATATATATATATATCAATGCTCGAAGGTGTCCACCTTTGAGTAGCACGCGAACAGCAGCTGGGTTTATGTATAGGTGAGGACGGGGATCCACTCGTAGACGCCGCTCCGTACGGGATCTGCCCGACGCGTTTCGAAGCTCCATTTGCTTCTCTTCAGGGGCTTTAACGGAAGCGGTGCGCGCAACCGCCGACCCACTTCCCCATTTTATATATAATACACCCACCGATGGGAGGCTCAAATGAGACTGTGCATTCTGGGAAGTGTGGTCCGGGAAGCACACAATCAAGTCCTGTATGGACTCCACAAGTGGGCCCGTCCTCGATTCCAAGTACGACTGCTGCTTCACTTTAGTGACCCCCAGGGTGCCGGGGTGGTGCATACTCTGCGGCTGGACGGCCGCGTATAAATCAATGCTCGAAGGTGTCCACCTTTGAGTAGCACGCGAACAGCAGCTGGGTTTATGTATAGGTGAGGACGGGGATCCACTCGTAGACGCCGCTCCGTACGGGATCTGCCCGACGCGTTTCGAAGCTCCATTTGCTTCTCTTCAGGGGATTTAACGGAAGCGGTGCGCGCAACCGCCGACCCACTTCCCCATTTTATATATAATACACCCACCGATGGGAGGCTCAAATGAGACTGTGCATTCTGGGAAGTGTGGTCCGGGAAGCACACAATCAAGTCCTGTATGGACTCCACAAGTGGGCCCGTCCTCGATTCCAAATACGACTGCTGCTTCACTTTAGTGACCCCCAGGGTGCCGGGGTGGTGCATACTCCGCGGCTGGATGGCCGCGTATAAATCAATGCTCGAAGGTGTCCACCTTTGAGTAGCACGCGAACAGCAGCTGGGTTTATGTATAGGTGAGGACGGGGATCCACTCGTAGACGCCGCTCCGTACGGGATCTGCCCGACGCGTTTCGAAGCTCCATTTGCTTCTCTTCAGGGGCTTTAACGGAAGCGGTGCGCGCAACCGCCGACCCACTTCCCCATTTTATATATAATACACTCACCGATGGGAGGCTCAAATGAGACTGTGCATTCTGGGAAGTGTGGTCCGGGAAGCACACAATCAAGTCCTGTATGGACTCCACAAGTGGGCCCGTCCTCGATTCCAAGTACGACTGCTGCTTCACTTTAGTGACCCCCAGGGTGCCGGGGTGGTGCATACTCCGCGGCTGGACGGCCGCGTATAAATCAATGCTCGAAGGTGTCCACCTTTGAGTAGCACGCGAACAGCAGCTGGGTTTATGTATAGGTGAGGACGGGGATCCACTCGTAGACGCCTCTCCGTATGGGATCTGCCCGACGCGTTTCGAAGCTCCCGGACCACACTTCCCAGAATGCACAGTCTCATTTGAGCCTCCCATCGTTGGGTGTGTTGCATATAAAATGGAGAAGTGGGTCAGTGGTTGCGCACACCGCTTCCGTTAAAGCCCCTGAAGAGAAGCATATGGAGCTTCGAAACGCGTCAGGCAGATCCCGTACGGAGCGGCGTCTATGAGTGGATCCCCGTCCTCACCTATACATAAACCAAGCTGCTGTTCGCGTGCTACTCAAAGGTAGACACCTTTGAGCTTTGATATATATATATATATATATATATATATGTATATATATATATATATATATATATATATATATATATTCACTGAAAAAACCATAGGTTTTACACCAGTTATAGTTAGAAGGACATTTCACTCATACAAAACCATTGATATTCCCACGTTATAGTTAGTTGGACTCACTATAACTCGCGCCCCCCCAATCCACTGCTGATGATGTCACATAATACATCATTCATGACATGGTCAGTGACATCACTGATGACATCACTGATGACATCTCAAATGACATCACTGATGGCATCACTGATATATTATATAAAGTGGGAATTTCAATGGTTTTGTATGAGTGAAATGTCCTTCTAACTGTTGTAAAACCTATGGTTTTTTCAGTGAATTTCAAAGGTTTTTTAAATGCTAATTCCTTGCTATAACGAGTGTTAAACCTATGGTTTTTTCAGTGAATATATATATTTATATATATGTGTGTGTATATATTATAGTTATAGTTAGGACCTACTTTCCATAGGAAATCCACAACATTCTATTTGGAATAACTTTGGCGCCGGTGGACAAATCTTCGTGAATTTCTCCAAGAAAATGGCCTGCTCAGTTCCGCTCCTGCCCTGAAAGTTTGGGGTTAATTTGTCAAGTGGGGGCCGAGAAAAAAGGGGGGTCCCAAAACATGTTTTCCCTATGCAATTTTCCATAGGGACGTTTAGCCAGGGCTACAGCCCCAACGGCTGAACGGAATTACACCAAATTTGGCAGAGAGGTAGAGTTTGATTCGCAGATTGTGCTTTTTGTTAAATGGTGTAAATCCGTTCAGTAGTTTCTGAGAAAATTATAAATAAAATCATAGCTATATCTAGAGACAGAGTTCTACACGCGGACGGAGATCCGTTCAATTACGAGCGCGAACTGCATGCTGATTGGCTGTCAACTGTCTGTCAACACTCGAAACCAGGAAGTGTTGGTGGCCATCTTGTGGCTCGGTAGAACCGAGTCACAAGAAAACAGTAAAATAAAGTTGAGAAATAAGGGAAGGGGGCAGGCTAGAAACATTCTGACCCTTTACGCTTGCTCAGGGGGTCGTACATGGATGTTTAGGCTGTATTTTTAAAGAAAAATTGCGGCGTACACATACGGAAATACGTACAATTACGAGCAGGAGCTGCATGCTGATTGGCGGTCAATACTCCAAACCAGGAAGTGTTGGCAGCCATCTTGTTTGTCGTGAGAGCCGAGTCACAAGAAAACTGTAAAACAAAGTTGAGAAATAAGGAGAGGGGACAGGGTAGAAACAATCTGACCCTATAGTCTTGGTCAGGGGGTGCTACATGGATCTTTAGGCTCAATTTTTATTTTTTTTAAATAAAAAATGGCGGGGTACTCGTGCAGTACTTGTACGCGGTGGAAAAGGTGAAAAAAAACTAGAAGTCCTTTTTATTCATTAGGTTCCGGGGGGGCAAATTACTGGGGCAATTATTTTGCATAATGGGGGCTTGTAAGGTGTCCCAAGCACTGGGGAACGGCACTCCTCTGGTTTTATTTTGAAGTATGCGGGGGTTACGGTCCTACTTCCCGCAGTTTCGGGGAGCGGCACCCCTCGGGTCTTTTAAAAAAATATATGTTTTGAGCTCTCCCTCCCTCTCTCCCCGTACACGTCACGGGAATTGCCACCTTTCTGGGGCAGTAATATGTAAAATGACCTTCCAGCTCCGGGTACCTGCATTGTCTGGTTTTTTTTTATTAATGTTGGGAGGGTGGGCTTGATAATACGTTCTTGTTAATTCCCATAGAAGCCTACGTTCTGGTGTTAACATGGGCTTCTATGGGAAATAACAAGGCTGTATTATCAAGCTCATTATCGCCGTTTTATCGGCAGTTCCTGCCAATAAAACGGCGATAATTTTAACACCGGACCTTGATAATATGCACCTAAGTTTACTGGTCAAGCTCATGGTAGATGTCCTTCACATCTAACATGAGCTTCGATAGGAATTCCATAGAGCATATTATCAAGTCCATTATGGCCACTTTAGCGGCAGTTTCCTGCCGATAAAGTGGCGATAATTTTATCGCCCAGGCTTGATAATGTGGCCCTCTCTGCTTTCACAAATAAAGGTAACACTACAGTTTTACGAGTGCAGTGTACCTGGTACATTTCACTTGTTATAGTGCCGCGTTTAAGTGGTGTCTATATGGAAGTGCCTACTGCGTTACTGACACAAAAGTGGCATAACGGGATTGTAAATATGCCAACTTATTTCTAATGCATTTCTATGAAGGCTTTGTCGATCTAGGCCTCTGTGCTTACCGTTGTATAAACACTGCGGCCAAACACTTCAGCCAGTTGAATTCACAACTTGTTTTCAGCAATTCTTCTACACGTCCAAGCAGACAGCAGTGTCTATAAGTTTAAGAGAGAAAGAGAAATTATGTCACAGAGAGTGAGAGAGAGAAAGAGAGAGAAAACAACATTAAAACTGTGTCACAGAGTCTGGAGTTGAGATTTTTTCTTGAAAAGTCAGCCGTAGATTTACAAGCTCCTTGCGCCACTTTAGCCATGCTAAAAGTGATTCAAAAGTGGCATAATAAGGTTGTGGATCTGTTTGTCAGACTGTTGTAAGCTATCTGTTGTCACTGCTTAGAGGTAATTATAGATTTTACAGAGAAGCTGCTGTACACTACGCATTCTCTCCTTTCACAAATAAAGGTAACACTACAGTTTTACGAGTGCAGTGTACCTGGTACATTTCACTTATTATAGTGCCACATTCAAGTGGTGTCTATATGGAAGTGCCTACTGCGTTACTGACGCAAAAGTGGCATAACGGGATTGTAAAAATGCCAACTTATTTCTAAAGCATTGCTATGAAGGCTTTGTAGATCTAGGCCTCTGTGCTTACCGTTGTATAAACACTGCGGCCAAACACTTCAGCCAGTTGAATTTACAACTTGTTTCCAGCAATTCTTCTACACATCCAAGCAGACAGCAGTGTCTATAAGTTTAAGAGAGAAAGAGAAATGATGTCACAGAGAGTGAGAGAGAGAAAGAGAGAGAAAACAACATTAAAACTGTGTCACAGATCTGGAGTTGAGATTTTTTCTTGAAAAGTCGGACGTAGATTTACAAGCTCCTTGCATCACTTTACACATGTTAAAAGTGACTCAAAAGTGGTGTAATAAGGTTGTGGATGGCAGGAAGCTCATGTTAGATGTCCTTCACATCTAACATGAGCTTCGATAGGAATTCCATAGAGCATATTTTCAAGTCCATATCGCCACTTTAGCGGCAGTTTCCTGCCGATAAAGTGGCGATAATTTTATCGCCCAGGCTTGATAATGTGGCCCTCTCTGCTTTCACAAATAAAGGTATCACTACAGTTTTACGAGTGCAGTGTACCTGGTACATTTCACTTGTTATAGTGCCACATTCAAGTGGTGTCTATTTGGAAGTGCCTACTGCGTTACTGACGCAAAAGTGGCATAACGGGATTGTAAATATGCCAACTTATTTCTAATGCATTGCTATGAAGGCTTTGCAGATCTAGGCCTCTGTACTTACCGTTGTATAAACACTGCGGCCAAACACTTCAGCCAGTTGAATACACAACTTGTTTTCAGCAATTCTTCTACACGTCCAAGCAGACAGCAGTGTCTATATGTTTAAGAGAGAAAGAGAAATTATGTCACAGAGAGTGAGAGAGAGAAAGAGAGAGAAAACAACATTAAAACTGTGTCGCAGAGTCTGGAGTTGAGATTTTTTCTTCAAAAGTCAGACGTAGATTTACAAGCAATAAAGCGGCTCTAATGGGCTTGGTAGTATGCCCTTGTGAATTCCTATAGCAGCCCATGTTAACACAAGACCTGGCGATAATTTGAACACCGGTCCTAGATAATATGTCCCTGTTTGTATTCTGAATATATTCCGGACAATTCAGTGATTATAAAAACGTTACTGCTATTGGGAAAAAAAAAATACGCATTTTTGTATGTAGTCAGCTACAACCCTTTGACTCCTTCTGATGAGTACTCAAGTGCCACTGCTCACCTTTTGTGGAAATTAGTTTCTTCATGATGTAGTCACGATCTCCAACAAAGAAGTCTCAAACTTGTTGCCGAGTCTTGATACCTCTATGGCTCACGACATACTGGTACTCCCATCATCATCATCATCGCAGGTTCGGGCACTACTAACTCAGTGACCAAAGAGGCCACTCATGTAGTAGCAGGCCCTTTGTTCGGTGCTTTGGGAACAACTCTAAAATGGCATACAACACGTGCGCTCCGTCTTTTACATACATAGGGTCACGTGTGTAGTGACGGATGCGCTGAATGGGTGTGGTGTGGGTGTATACCAGCCATGAGGGAGTGTGTGTGTCGATCTGAAAGCTAGACCTACAACTAAGAAATCACTACAATGGAAGTTTGGGCCTTGTACTTTTGTTGTGTTTTCCTGGTAGCGTAAGAGTGGCCTTCTTTTTTCTTTTTTCTATGTGACGTTATAGAGTCACCATGTATGTAACCCTTTTTTGTGACGCATTGTATTGTACAATGCGTTTCAAAAACTAGTTGTGGTAGGGTGTTTTTAAATTAAACTGTGTACTCTGGTTACGAGTTTGTTGAGTGTAGAAGTATATATTTTTTTGTTCTATTTTGTATTCTATCATAATTGTGCTGACTTTTCTGCTTTAGCGTGCAGTACTATATTATTTTATAAAATGTATAACAAACTGTTGAAATCATGTTTGAAATTAGAATGTAAGCATGTAAGCTGCTCTCTGTGAGGAATAGCAATGGAAATGGGGAGCCGGCTGGGATCGTGGAGGCCTTGCGGCTGTTCCCACGGTCCGCAACGTTAGATTTGAGCCCAGGGGGATGGGGTCCTTGGGAATTATAGAAAATTAGTGATAAAGGCTATTTTTTTCATGGTAGATTTATCGTACGTGTACCAAGCACGTATGGACGACGTACAGCTGGAATATTGGAAGTCGTCCGGTAAGCGTAGCTAAGTAAGAAAAATACAAAATATTTTAGATATTTATGAAGTGTATTTGTTTATGTGTTGTGTGGCTCTAAAAAGAGCACTTGTGTGTATTGGGAGATTTTAGTACCTACAAGTAAGTACCGATGCAAAGTTTATGAGGAAGACTCTGTTCCCCTCATCTGTAAAATGTACACCATCTCTCCTATAGATGCCATGCATATTGAAACACAGATTGTTGTAAATGGACCCCATTAGAAAGTCTCAGAGAAAGGCAGAAACAGATTTATTCCCATGTTTCGTAGCTTTTTCAAACTGTTGACAATAGTGGTTGGACCAGTTCCATTTCTGCCTTTGGCATATATTAGAATGTACAAAGGGAGTTTGGGGAACAGTGTCATCAATTGTGCAAAGGTGTCCTTCATAATCATTTCCAGACCTACCCCTGTCAAAGTGCCTAGGTCATTGCCACCACAGTGCACAATTATGAGGTCAGGGTGTTGGAGATGCAAAAAGGATTTCACCAATGGCATCAATTGGTGCCACTTTAACCCTCTCTGTCCAATCCATTTAATGTCTACATTTGGTAAACGTAGGTCTTTGTGTATTCCTTTCCGTTCTGCGTACCTTTGACTCCAGAAAATATAGCACTGTCCCACAATCCACACTGTAAGCATCTTGAAGAGAGGTCTAGATGCACTCTGAAGGTCTCTGTAAATGAAGTGGCAGTTTGATAAGTGAGATTTTTTCTAAAATGGTGGACAACATGCAGTTTTGAAAAAAGAAAAGGATTGATTAGTTGTTCGAGAACGTTCTGCACTAAGCTACGATGAATGTTTCTGTGTTTTAAAAGGCTGATTTTTATTGGTTAAGAAAAAGTGTTAGCAAAGAATGTTACATAAAATAAGCTGGTATATTTTCAAGTCAAGCATACTTGCTGTTTTAATTTGAACAATGTATGATGAACCTTTCACCTGTGTGCTGAGTTAGGTGTTCCCTGAAGTGTTTCTATGGTAACTGGCAGATTGTGGAATGGAGGAAGGGTTGAAAGTTTTGTCAGTTGGAAAGGGTGCAAAAGTTCAAGCAATATAAATGTGTGTTTCATTTTGAATATAATGTGGGAATAAATGTGATTTATTTATTTGTATATGTGTGTAGATTAAGTGTGTAGATTGATCGGAAAAGTTTGCTATTTGCTATAAGACTTCCTGATCCCGTAGGACTGCTTAGGGGGATTTACAATGATGTCCAATTTCAAAATCTTTGATGGCCTTTGTTGAGCCTTTGATGGCCCTGGGGATCACCGACGGTCGGCTCTTATAGTGTTATAGGGTGCCTATTCCTGGGAGTCTGCTGTTTGCTATGGTTGGGCGAGAGTTCTCTTTGTAGTAGGAAAGCAGATGGTTTTTCGTCTGAGGGAGCAGGATGTAAGCTGGTTTCTCAATTCGCAATTCCGGCTCCCGAATGACGCAGGGAGCCAGCTGGTACCGTGGTGGATTTGGGGCTCTCTCTATGGTCTTGAACCTTATATTTGAGCCTCGGTGGATGGGGTGTCCTGTGATTGTTAAAAATTAGTGATGTATGCTATTTTGTTTTTTGGTATATTTATTGTGTGCGTACAGTGCGAATTTTGAAAGTTGTTCCAAAAGCGTACGTAATCAAGAAAAATGTATTAAAGATAAATATTTTACAGATATCTATCAAGTTTATGTGTTTATATCTTTGTTGCTTGTAATGAGACCTTTTTGCTTTATTGGTACTTATAAGTAAGTGCTTATGCATAGTCTGAATTTGTTGAGGAGCAGTGTTTTATACAGTGCTCAACTTTTGACCTCTGTTGACAGTTGACTTTTGCATGATCTGTTGGGGGTAGGGTGGAAAGTTATGTCAGTTGGAAATGTTTGGAATGGTAAACCAATAGAAATGTGTGTTTTGTTTTGAATTAATGTGTATAGGATTTTAATTGGATATTTATATGTATGTATGTGTAAAATGAGAGGGAAAATGTTCCATTTGATGGTTCTACTGCAAACACTGAACTAGAGAGATTCTGTATAAGAAATTCCACTGTGTGAGTGGTATTTTCTTAATCTACAAATAAATTTGAAAGGTGAGTTGATAAGTTGTATGGGAGTGTGTGCGGAGCATCTTTGTACATTAAGGAATTATGGGGTATATCAAGACAGGCGATAATATTATTGCCGCTTTATGGGTAGAAAACTGCCGATAAAGCGGCGATAATGTTATCGCCTGTCTTGATAATATGCCCCTATATTCGTCCGTTGTTAAACGTTTTATAGTAGTAAATCTGTTTTGCTATAATGCATGCCGTTATGTTTTTTGTTTAATATCAGTTTGTGTGTCTCTGTACATTTGGGATTATGGGCCATATTATCAATAAAGGGCGATACATTATTGCCATTTTATTGGCAGGAAACTGCCGGTAAAGCGGTGATAATGGTCTTGATAATATATCCTTGTGAATTCACATAGAAACTCAGGTTATGGTGTTAACCTGGGCTTCTATGGGAATTCACAAGGATATATTATCAAGACCATTATCGCCGCTTTAGCGGTAGTTTCCTGCCGATAAAAGCGGCGATAATGTATCGCCCTTTACTGATAATATGGCACTGACGGGCATATTATCAAGGACCAATGTTAAAATTATCGACTTTTTATGGGCAGGAAACTGCCGATAAAACGGCGAAAATGGGCTTGATAATACGCCCTTTTTAATTCCGATAGAAGCCCATGTTCTGGGGTTAACATGGGCTTCTATGGGGATTAACAAGGGCGTATTATCAAGCCCAGATGTGGCCCGTGGAGGGAGTTGCGGTGGGACAGGCGGGGCGGGGGAGGGCAGGGTGGGGGTTGATAAACAACGGAATCTGGATGATTGCAGGTAAGAAAACAATTAAATTAATAAAACGAATTTTGGGCCATATTATCAACAAAAGGCGATGGATTATCGCCGCTTTTATCGGCAGGAAACTGCTGATAAAGTGGCGATAATGGGTTTGATAATATGCCCTTGTGAATTGCCATAGCAGCCCAGGTTAACACCAGATCCTGGGCTGCTATGGGAATTTACAAGGGCCTATTATCAAGCCCATTATCGTTGCTTTATCGGCAGTTTCCTACCAATAAAAGCGGCGATAATATATCGCCTTTTGTTGATAATATGCCCCTTCGTTCCGTGCCCTGCATCGCATTTTGCGATGCAGGGCACGCTACGAAATTCGGGGCATATTATCAAGGACCGGTGTTAAAATTATCGCCATTTTATCGGCAGGAAACTGCTGATAAAACGGCGATAGTGGGGTTGATAATACGCCCTTGTTAATTCCCATAGAAGGCCTTGTTCTCACCAGAACACGCGCTTCTATGGGAATTAACAAGGGCGTATTATCAAGCCCATTATTGCCGCTTTATTGGCAGTTTCCTGCCGATAAAACAGCGATAATTTTAACACCGGGCCTTGATAATATGGACCTCTGTTGTCATACTCCCTCCTCTCTTGTCTTACTCCTTCCTCTCTCATTATACTATCTTCTTTTTCTTATACTCTGTTCTCTTTTTTTACTTTTTTTCATACTTGCTCCTATTTTTGCATGTTTGTCGCTTCTCTTTATATTCACCACTGTTGTCATAGTTGTTACTGTCTTCTCGTAGTACTCCCTCTCTGCTTATACGGTCAGTCTTCTTTGATATTTGTCTTTTCTCTATATTTTTGTCTCTATGCCTTTTTACATTTCTTCGTCTTTCTTCATATATACTCTTCTGTTGTTATATTCTATGTTTCTTCTTATTCTTGCTGTTCTTTGCAGGTATTCCCTATTGTTTTCTCATACTTTTCTTTTTCTTCTATTACTCTTGTGACTGTTCTCACATTCTTCTGTCTTTTCTTATACTTTGCACTCCCTACTAATATTGTCGTCTTTTCTTAATGTGGCATTTCTCTCCTCATTTTACCCCCTGTTGTTATACTGCTCTCTGTTTTCATATTCTCCTCTCTCTTCTCTTACTTCTTAATGTGCCCTTTTACTACTGAGTTTTTCTTATATTGCCTTTTGTTCTATATTCCTTCTGTCTGTGTTCATATTTTCCACAGTTTCTTCATATTTCTTTTCTATTTTTATTTTCTGTCCTCTCTGTTTATACTTCTTAAATCTGTTCATATTGTTTGCTCACATCTGTTACTGCTCCTTGATTCACTGTATACACTCTGCATCACTTTCCTCATATTCTCTGTTTTTTCAAACTGATCTCTCTCTTTATATTTGTTTGTCTTGTCATACTTTTGCCTTTTTCGTCATACACTTTTCACTCTTTATAATCCTCCATCTGTTTATACTCCTTCTTTTCACCTCAGAGTGTATCTTCTGTTCTTCTTTACCCCTTTTTCCTTTTTCTCCAATTTTCCTGACATTGTTCGTGCTTTCTTCTGGTACTGTTCTCTCTGTCCTTCTACATAGTGTCCTTTGCTAGTATTACTTTTTTGTTCTTATAGTTGCGTATCTTTTCTCTCTCTTCTTATAGTGCCCCCTCTGTCCTCTTAGACTCTTTTTTTCTTCTTATACTCTTTGTTCTTCTCATATTTCCATCTTTCTCTTCATACTCTCCCTTACCTATTCATACTTTCCAGTTTATCCATACTTCCTTTATTCTGTTATATTGTAGTGTCTATGTATACTCTCTTTTTTATTATATTTTCCCTTGTTTCATACTCCTTCTTCTTTTGTTGTAAGTACTCTTATTTTTATAGTCCCAGGTTTTTCCTCATAATCCTCCCTCTGTTCTTGTAAGTAATATAATAGAATATTTTATATATTTATTTTTGTAATGTTATATATATTTTTTTATTATAGATTCTGTTTATCGATACTGAAAAAACTGTATGATGCCTACTAAGTTTCAAAAGCGGAAACAACGAAAGAAAGGTGTGTATTTGAAGAGAAGTCATCAACAAGATTTACATGAACAGCAATGTGTTAACAAAGAAAAAGAAAGTCCTGGTAAGACAAGGAACACTTTTTTGAGGAGAATATTAAAGACTAAGAGTAGTTTGCACAAACAGAAAAATGTTATTAGTGTATCAGCAACGAAAAAGAAAAATACAAATAAAGAACAATCTTGGAAAATCAAGTGCAGAGAAAACTGTGTATAGTAAAAGGAGGCAAAACGAATTTATGGAAATTAGGAAAAAAAATGTATAATAGATTTCTCTCAAATGTAATTAAAGAAATTAAGGTATGTAAGAAAAAAACAGTATTTTATGAGAAGAAGAAAGGTATTGAAAATGTAGTTCAGAAAGCTTTAGAACTGTAAAGAAAATTGTTTATTTTAGTAATCAATAGAATTAGATCACTAGATAAGCCAATCGATTTAATGAAGGCCAAAAGTAGGTGGAGAAGAGTAATTAACAGAAGTAATTTTTGTGAGTTTTTTTAGGTGAATGGAAACATAGTTCAAGTTCTGAACCTTTTTTAAATGAAGAAAGTTATCTTCAGAGTAATGATTTGTTGCATGCAGTTGACACTAGTGGTCGTGCTTTGCAAGGTCATTCTCTGGCTTGTGTTTCTAAAAAAGTATGTCGAAGTGTTTTTCACCATTTCAGGATGTTAGCAGAACATCATTCTGAAATTAGTGTATTATGCAAAAAGTCCAGCACTAATGTTAAAAAAGTTGAACAGTGCTCTTTTGCGTGGATCTGTATCAGATGTAACAAATGTTTGTGATGAAATTCAGATTAGTTACTTTGGTCCTCAGGAAGACAGTGGAGAAACTGAGACATTAATAGAAGAACATGTGGAAGAGAATGTAGAACATTGCAGTGTAAAACATTTTGAGCAAGAAATTATAAAATTTTAGGTGATTTCAGGTGAAAGGCCAAATTAATCTTGTATCTGTTGTCGACAAATTCATTATAAAAATCAGACCAGGAGTGTTGATTTGTATTTAAAAAGTGAAAAAGGAAAATAATAATGAGTGGAAGGATTTTGCAACTTATTTGTTGGTTGAGAATTGTTTTGATTTGGGTTCTGATCAGCGTATTTCTAAATATTGTTATAACAAATTAGATGAGAACAAAATGCCTGCTAGAGCTGTGCATAATAATCTTGAGTTGGTAAATATTCCTTCTGAACTGATGGATTTAAATACCTATGAGTCTATTCTTATTCAATGTGTGCATCCATTTCAGGCTATTGTTCGTATGGAGCCTGAGACAGGAAAATTGCCACCTTCAGATTTACAGAGAGGATTAAAGGGAAGAGTTGTATATTTGCCTCTAGATTTAAAGAAAAATATTGAAACTATTGGTGTAGAAAATGTAGAGGATGAACTTCTAGTTATTCTAGTCAATGGTGTTCCTACTAAGAGTAAGACAATCTGGCAAGAATTAGTGGATGTTAGGAAAGTGAAAAAGGCAACGTTGTATCTGGTAAAAAATATTCAATATTACAACAATGTGTATGTGGGAGAAGAAGAAATAACTGAACAAGAAGATAGTGACTTGCCATCTGGACAAATTGAAAAAGTGGATGTGTCCAGAACTGAAGAAATCTACGAACATTACAGTGTTCATCCATTGCATTCCAAAGAAATGATGGGGAATGCTATAGAGTTATTCTAAATGAAAGAAGCAAAAGGAAGTCCCATTAGTGTATGGGAAAAAAGCTTGGAAGCTCGTTGTTTCCCTCAGTTGTTTCCTACAAGAAAAGGAGGACGATATGATGAACTACCTGTGCAGATTCCTGCATCTGAATACCGGATATCAAGATTATATGCAGAAGATCCAAGATTTTGACAATGTATACCCTATTTGTTTCATCTTTTGTTTGAGAGTGATTTGTCTGGACTTTCTTATGCAGTAAACCATATATTGAAAACAGGTGTACATCTGCAAAATGTTTCGGCAAAGGAATTTATGGATAAAGTACAGCAGAAAGATAATGTTTTGGAATCTCAGCTGATTAATTTGATGGCATGTCAGCGTGGTACTAATGAGTACTGGTACCATCGTCACGGAGAACTCAAATGTATGCTAAGGAACTTAGGAACTCCTACGTGTTTCCTTACTCTAAGCTGTGCTGAATATGCTTGGGATGATTTACTTCAATTTCTTTGAGAGGCAAATCCAAATATACTAAATATCGAATACAAGACACCTGGAGAATTGTGCTCTTTGGACCCTGTTATTGTATGCAGGTATTTCAATCATAGATTTGAAGCTATGATGTTTTTTATCACCAATAAAAAAAATCCTCCTCCTGGAGAGGTTCGGGATTTCTTTTGGAGAAAGGAGTATCAAGCGAGAGGTGCTCCTCACATACATATGCTATTATGGATCAAAGATGCTCCCAAATTTGGAACAGACTCAGATGATACTGTGTTGTCTTTTATTGAAGAATATGCTACATGTGATGTACCCAAAAGTACAAAAGATAAGGACTTAAGACAACAAATCTTACGATTCCAAAGCCATCGTTGTGGGAAATACTGTCGTCGAAAGTACAAATCTAAGGACAAATTCTACACCAAATGTTGCTTTGCATTTCCACGACCTGTAATATCGATAGGAATAGTGAACAGTTTTATGTCATCTTTGCGACATACTATCACAAGAAACTCTCCAAAAAATACCTACAACTTAAGAAGAAATGAAGAGTCAAAATACATAAATGACTGTACCTCAGTCATTTTGTCCATGTGGAATGCTAATATGGATATTCAATATGTTGCAGACAATTCCATTGCTGTTGCTCGATATGTGACATCGTACATAACAAATTCAGAAAAGACGGAATTGAAGGAAATGTGGGAAGAGATTTCCCATGAGAAGAGTCTAAGTAAGAAATTATACAGTTACAGTTTGAAGATGTTATCTCATCGAGAAATTGGAGCGTATGAATGCTCGGATCGCTTATCATCTGCAAGTCTGTACTCCAAATCTAAAAGAATCATTTGGGTGAGTCTAGGTCTTGCTACAACACGAAACAGAGTACTTAAATCTGTACAAGAAATTAAATATTTAGCTGAAAAAGAGCCAGAAAGTACAGATATTGTGAAATCAAATATGTTGGATACCTATTATCCAAATAGAAGTCATCATCTTGAAAACATTTGTCTCTATGAAGTGCTGCAAAACTATATTTTTAAACGGAATATTACAGAAAACATCAATAATGGTATATGTGCTGTGATTGGTTTTGAAGGATGTCTGGTGAAAGAAAGAAAAGGACATTTGATTAATCACCGTAAACTGAGTTGCGAAACACCTGACAAAAAGGAATTTTACTATTTAGCTCCTTAGCAACTTTTCAAGCCATGGCGTTTAGAATTGGAATTACTTGGAGATTTTGAGAGCTATGAAGATTCCTTCAATGCAACTAAAGATACTATAGAATGTCGTGTTTTTGCTAATTATGTGAAAATGTTTAACGACGAAATTGAGCAAGAAGCTACAATTGCAGCTGAGATTGCTAGAGATAGTTCTCAAGACAGTCAAACTTCTGCTCCGTTTAGTCAGGACCCACTAGGAGAACCAAGTGTTCAAAATGAAGCAGCAACTGCTGTGGAAGAGGTGGAAACAGCAATGTATCAAGCTCAAGAAGATGTAACACACTTAGGAAACTTGGAAGAACGACTAAATCTTGAGCAGAAAGAAATATATGAGCAAGTGAGAGAACAGATTCAGCATGGATTACTTCATGAGAAAAAGAGTGCTCTTGCTCATAATTTGAACCTATCCGAATGTACGTGAGTGGACAAGCTGGAAAAGGCAAACGTTTTTTAATTAAAGGAATCAAAACTTTTCTACAGAAAACATCTGAGTTGCATTTGTCTTGTGTTGTCACTGCTCCAATTGGATTAGCAGCACACAATATTAAAGGAATTACTTCACATCGTTTATTAATGCTACCAGTAGATCATGAAAACAAATTAGAATACCACAAGCTATCTGGAGAAGCTTCTTGTGAAGTTTCAAGAGTGTTGAGGAAAATGGAACTTCTCATTATTGATGAGGTAAGCATGGTATCAAACTTAATGCTGGCCTTTGTGCATTTAAGAATGCAGCAAATTTTTAAAACAGAGTATGACGTATTATTCGGAGGAAAGCATGTCATAGTTTATGGAGATCTTCTACAACTTACTCCTGTTAAAGGACAACCAGTGTTTAAAACACTGGTGAATGAAGATACTAGAAAGACTTTGGGGAGCATTGGAAATGTAAACATTTGGTCATATTTTCAGTATAGGGAACTTATTACAAATATGCGGCAGGCAAATGATGCTGATTATGGAACTATTCTTCAAGATATATACTAATTGGAAGAATGAGCGAACATTACAAACAAGCTTTACAGAGACGATTACTTTCTAATTTGTTTCCAAATGAAAATATTGTCCCAGAGAAAATATACATGAGAATTGCAGAAAACAAATCTGTAATCTGCTTAATGCCAACACTGCGTGAATGTGCTATATTCAATGAAGAAATGTTAAAGTTGGAAAATGGAGAAATTATAAAATTGGAAGCTATTGATAAAATAGAACATGAAGGAATCACTATTATTTTGAGTGAAAAGTTGAAGAGTAAATTGCATTCTTTAGAGAAATCGATGAGTAAAATTCCTGGTTTAGAAAAGAATTTGTATGTATGTGTAAACTGTAGGGTAATTTTGTAAATAGAGGTGGGATTGAATTTTTGAAAATCAAATTTGATGAAATTGCTGTAGTAGAACAACTTTTTCGTTGTGCAGCTCGATTTTTGCTTGTAAAAGATTTGTATGTCTGCAGAAAACAGTTTCCTGTTTCTTTGGCATATGCGGTGACCATTCATAAATCTCAAGGTTTACGTGTAGATAGTGCTTTAGTGAATATTGGAATTACCGTGTAAAGAAGGTATGGCATATGTTGCTTTGTCTTGAGTCAGAACTTTATCTGGATTGTTACTTGATTGATTTTGATGAGACAAAGGTTTGTGCAGATGCAAATTGTGTGAATGAGTATAATAGGTTAAGAAGATAATATGTACCCAATTTAGGTCAATATCCAGTATTTGAAAAGCGTGTGGTATGTAGAAGAAGAAGATTTGAGAATATCTGTAGTGGAACTGTAGAGAAAGAAAAAAATAAGATGAAGTTGCGCCTGCAAGCAAAAAGAGAAAGGAAAGTGTTGAAGAGAATGTTGGTTATCGGTTTGAAAATAGTTGTGGTGTCAACTGCTATGCTAATGTCGTTGTTAATGTTGGTTTTTTTCTTGAAAGTTTGCAACAGAAAATTGTAGAAAATCTGGACAAAAGATTCTGTTCATTGTTGAATTCTGTTGATGAGAAATCTAGTATTATTATTATTATTATTATTATTATTATTACATTTCTTGAGCGCACAGCTACCCGTAGGTTTCCCGGCGCTATGGGTGTGAAACAATATTATAGATAGAAGGGATAGAAATCAACAAACTTACATATTAAAAAGCCAGGTTTTGATTCCCTTACGAAAGGTAAGGAAGCACATTTCGGAACGCAGAGGGAGGGGTAAAGAATTCCAAAGTAGTGATGAAAGTAAAATACAAAGTGTTTCTGATATTCGAAATGTTTTGGACATATGTTCTGGTTGTACTCAATTTATGCAGAATATTCAGCAAGATTGTCAGGAATTTTTAATGTTTATGCTTGGTGTACTGGAAGATGACGGTATAGATGTTGAAAAACTTTTTGGCCTTTCTTATAAATGGCAACATGACTGTCAAAATTGTTTGTTTACATGTAGCACTAACATAGACACTGAAAGATTCATATATTTGACTTTACCTGACTGTGAATCAGTGTCTTTTAACAATCTAATTAGAGGAGCAAGTCAAAACATGGAGTGTAGCCAATGTAAATCAGAAATGTCATCAACATTACTTATACAAAGATATGGACAGTATGTTATTTTAATGCTGCAATGTTGTAGAACTGATGGAAGAAAATTGGATACTTTAATAACATTCATAGCTGTTGCAATTATTTTTCATGATGGACCTTCTACCACATCTGGACATTACATTGTTTATTTAAAATGTCTGAAAGGTTGGATACATTGTAATGATAGTCAATTCGTTTTTAAGCAACGTTTGCCCAAAGAGTTACCAAATTCTTACCTAATATTTTTAAAGGCAAAATTTTAAGATCAAAATTTGCCCTTTAGGATTACTGCTGTTAAGGTAGATTAGTCTGGTGTTGTAGAGTATTTTGTGAAAGAGGGTGAGGAGCTTGAAGGTGATTCTCTTGTTGATTTTGAGGCAGTGTAGGTGTATCAGGTGGCGAGTGATGTGGCTGCAGCAGGGAACATTCATAATCACTCAGGTGGAGGTCTTTTGTATTTGTTGTAGTTGTTGTAGGTGTTTGGCTGAAATTCCTGTGTAGTGTTTTGCCACAGTGTAGTCTGCTGCTGATGAGGGCATGTGTCACTGTTCTTCTTTTGGGTAGGATCTACTTGTAAATGTTGCGGAGCATGTGGAGGGTGTTATAGCAGTACGAGGAGACGGTGTAGACTTGGTTACACATGGAGAGTTAGGAGTTGAGGTTCAATCTTAGGTTGTAGACATGGGTGGTAGGTGTTGGTACTGTTCACAGTGTAGTCAGGTAGCAGGAGTTGTCTGAGGCAGCGGGTATGGGTCTGAGGCTGAGTACCTTGATCTTGTTTGAGTTTATGTTTACAGTGCTGCTCTTTATGTAGTTGGTGACGTCTTTCATTGTGTCATGGAGGTTGCTTTTGGTGGTATGTGGCTTCTTGGTGAGGAAGAGGATGAGCTTGGTGTTGTCGATGTAGGAGATGATGTTGAGATTGTGATGGTGGGCTACTTGTGTGAGGGTGGCCATGTAGATGTTGAACAGCGTCAGACTGATGGATGAGTCCTGGTGGACCCGTAGATGATGTCGGTAGTTTTGGATCAGAAGGCTGGGAGGCGGACGTTCTGGATTACGATTGAACAACTTCCAAACAAAGGATTTGATGCATACTATTTGGCCGTGTGGAAAAGTGTGTGAAACCATTTAGGACTTTTTGTTGTGTATTTTGTCAGCATATATTTGTAAGTAAGATTATTTACAGTGTAAGAAAATTAATCATAATGTTTTGGTATTTTATGATTGTTTGAGATGTGTCATATTTTACGTAAGAAATTGCTCTTAGAAAAAAACATGTAAGATATGTTTTATTTCTATTTTTTAAATTGTTATTGAGAATGTTGAATGTTTTTTTTTAAGATAATCTTATTGATTGTCGATTTTTTGCCCGCTGTTATGTGATGAATACTATTGAACTCACTGTTTCTTTTTTTTATATATTTTTATTGGTTCACAGCAAATATACATCATCATCAATGAAATAATATCTGTCTTGATTCTTCGGTAGGCAAAGGAGAAAACAAAAAAAATAACCATACATGTGCACAGGATTCAAACAAATGAAATTACATTTTACATTTCCTCACATTCTCCATCGTCATAATAATCTGAAAAAGCACCCCAAATTCTCAAACCCATTTTTCTCTTCCTCCTAGATCCAGTTACTGAAAAAAGTCCCCACTCTAATTTGTATAAACAGTACATTCGTGCTCGCCATTGCTGAAATAGGGGTGACTTTTCCTGAAGCCATTCAGAGGCAATGCACAATCGTAAAACAGTAATCCCCAAAAAAATAAAATGACGAAAACAATATAATCTATCCGCAGGATTATCTTTAGGAATTTTCTCCAAAATAAGCATAGCAGGGGTGACAGCCAGCTGAAAATTAAGTACTAATGACATTAATTTTTCAATTTCTCCTATAAATCCTGCCAACCTTGAGCAAGAAAAGAAAATGTGTACACTATCGGCATGGTCAGCTTTGCACCGAAAACATTTTCCATCAAAGCCCTGACCCCATTTGGACATACGTTCAGGAGTGTAATATAAATCAAAGAGGGTTTTGAAGAATTGTGCTTTTAAATTAGCCGACATTAAAGCTTCTTTTGACAATAAAATAAGATCTTCCACTACTATTTTTGAATCTCCGAGACTGTTGGCCCATTTTCCCCTTATTTTCTCTAAATCATCCAATTTTCTTTCTAATAACATTCGATACAAAATACCAATTTTCACCTGTCTCCCAATCCCCTCTATGACTTGATTCTTTTGTAAAATTAACTTCTGTCTAACAAAAAAATCACGAATTTGTAAAAATTTTAAAAAATTGCTTCTAAGTAAAGAAAACGGATCCGTTAACTCAACAAAGGATTTACATTTGCCATCCTCCATGCACATGTCTCCCAACCACCTTACCCCTTGTTTTTGCCAATTTTGAGACATTCCATCCAAAAATACCATTGGCAATATCCTTGATGCACTAAAGAGAGTATAGTATGAATACTTCCCAATTGCCATTGTACGAGCCAGCCATCTCCATGTCTTATAAGCTCCCAATATCACCTTGAACCGGGTTCTCTTATAATAGCTACCATAAATTTCTCACTGTTTCTAGTGAAATTCAATATATTCTGAGAACAGCAAAAAGGCAAATGAAATGGTTTACAATTTGTGTTGTAAAATATATATTGTAACTGTATTTTTTTGTGTCTTCCACAGGTGATAATTTTATAATATATCATTTTTTTATTATTTATTATGCTTAAGGTAAGTACAAGTAACTGTCATCTGCGGCCCGTGGACGGAGGTGCGGTGGGGCAGGCAGGCGGGGCGGGGGAGGGGCAGGGTGGGGGGTGATAAACAACGGAATCTGGATGATTGCAAGTAAGTAAACAATTAAATTAATAAAATGAATTCCGTACCGCGCCCTGCATCGCAAAATGCGATGCAGGGCACGGAACGAAGAGGCATATTATCAACAAAAGGCGATACATTATCGCCGCTTTTATCGGCAGGAAACTGACGATAAAGCGGCGGTAATGGGCTTGATAATAGGCCCTTGTAAATTCCCATAGCAGCCCAGGTTCTGGTGTTAACCTGGGCAGCTATGGGAATTCACAAGGGCATATTATCAAGCCCATTATCGCCGCTTTATCAGCAGTTTCCTGCCGATAAAAGCGGCGATAATCTATTGCCTTTTGTTGATAATATGGCCTGAAATTCATTTTATTAATTTAATTGTTTGCTTACCTGCAATCATCCAGATTCCGTTGTTTATCACCCCTCAACCTGCCCCACCCCTGCCCCGCCTGCCTGTCCTACCGCAACTCCCTCCACGGGCCGCGGCTGAAAGACGCGGTAGCGATCTAGTCATTTACCACAGAGTTGTGGGAAATCCTTGGTGAGGCGCGCGATCACTAACGAGTGCGCACTTCACCGAAGACGTTTCGGAGTTCAGACCCGTTTTCAATTGCTCCTAAGACATTCCTGAAGAGAAAGTGCAAATATTTCTGTGAGAGTTAAAGAACGTTGTATGACAAGTTAGTGAGTAAGTTAACTTACCTGACATTATAGACAATATTGAATGTACTCAGTCGATGTATTTTCTCTAATTGAAAACAAGAAACGATAATATTTGTGTTAAGCAAGGTCTTAAGGGAAAAGAACACATTGAGTAAGGAATACTAGAAAGACTTTTGAATCAAGAAGAAACATTAGTGAAAAACACAAGATATTCAAGGATTGACAGAATAGATAGCAAGCAACTGCATAAAGAAAGGTTAGTAGAAGAACACAAGGACATTAATAATATAAAAATTAGACAATAAACTGAGAGGCCTAGGTCAATGAATGTTACGTAATTATAGGTTATAAGCAGTGAGAAAATAAAGAACCGCAAGCTACAAGGTTACAGATAAATGGTAGAGGAGAGGTTAGTTCGAAAGTCGAAGGGGTAGATAATTAGTAGGGTTAGACTAAGTTATAGATGAGGAATAGAGATAGAGTAAACACATGAAGTATTCAAAAAGTAGTGTGATAATGATGTCTAAATATACACAGATACACAGTGTTATTCTGGACAATGAATAGTATCTTTTGCATTTTAGTTAAACACATTTTGGAATGGGTAAGGTGAATAGACATATTCTAAATTTTTTAGTAGTGTATTTTACTATAACAGCCTGAGTCTTTTCCTATAGTCATAAGGAGTGACTGGTTTCAAAATGTAAGAAAAGCTAAGAACAGGACATCCTTATAAGTAATTATATTTATATAACTTTGCAAAGGACTAAAACTCTACTAACGGAATGTTATTAGATAATAGTATTTATATAGTATTTTTTGGAGGCCAAAATAGGTGAACACTGTAGTTTTGTATTATATATTACAAAAAGTGATAAAATTAACTGTTTATATTTTTATACAAGGAGCAAGAACATAAAGTAAAAATTATGGAAAGAGAACAGCCTCATACAGAGGAGATTTTGGATATTACCTTGAGTATAATTGAAGAACTAATCGTATCTGTCACAGGCAATGAGAGTGAAGAAGGGGAAATTAGTGCTGCAGACATGAGGTGTGATTTCGAAGATGAAAGCTTTGATGGCGAATTTCTGGAAGTATTAAATTATGTTGAAAGTTTAGAACAAATTAATTCAGAAACTGTTAATAAGGGAATTCATTTGAATTACATATCTGATGAACTTGTATTGGAATGTGTTTTAAATTATGAGATGTTAATAGAATAAATGTAATGTTTAAAACTAATAAAGGTTTGAGCACTATCTACTAATGTATTTATTGTACTAAAAGTGAAGCACTTATAGATTCATTTATATATTCTTTAAATGTTTGTATTGATTTCAAATATGCAAAGTGGGTCTGAGGGTATGGATTGCTTAAAATCCGTATGGAGTATACATGCAGTCTTGTATGCACCTGCACACTTGTGTTTTATGCCTTCAAAAACCCAGTCTGTATCCTTAGATTTCCTCCAAACACTCTGACACTGCTGTTTTAGTATTGTAGCGAGCCAGTCAGCAGTGTGTTCTTTTCCATTGTACCGTGGTAAAACTGAAGCTGTAATAAATTTAGTGAGGAACTTTCCTTGCAGAACTGTAATTATCCACTCACTACCTAAGTACTCATGCATTAAAATAGGCCTTAGGGCATAGACTGCTTCAAACCCTTATAGACAATGTATGTAGTCTTCTATGTACTTGCAAATTTGTCTTTTATAGATTCAATTTACCAGTTTGTATCGTTACACTTCCACCAAACACTCTATCACTG
This sequence comes from Lissotriton helveticus, assembly GCF_964261635.1. Taxonomy (NCBI): domain Eukaryota; kingdom Metazoa; phylum Chordata; class Amphibia; order Caudata; family Salamandridae; genus Lissotriton; species Lissotriton helveticus. The sequence continues at coordinate 689,036,806 of NC_136069.1, forward strand.
TTGTTTTAGATTTGTAGTGACTCATTCATCGGTATCTAGTAATCCATTCACTACATTAAAACACTAATGGGCACATATACAATAACTGGCATATCCCCAGGAATATGTCATTTATTGTGCTCCGTGACACCAGCAGCATGAATGTGCCGTATTTACAATGCGGTGTACCAAGGGACAAAAATGGCACATATATGTGATGTATCTGTGCTGTAAAGGTGGTGCATTGTTTGAGTTATGTTGCAAGTGCAACGTATCTCCAGCAATGGTCTGAGGGCCCTATGCTCAGACTGCTGTGTCAATCCTTACACCTGACTCAAGGTAGTGCAGGGTTTAGACACAGCATGAGCCCAAAAGTGACAAAGTGAAATCTTGTAGATTTCAGTCAGCCACTTTTAGGAGGTGTTCCTGCGCCGGAACACCCCCCCATATAGGAATGTCTCCTGGTACAGGGATTTACAATGTGACGTCCCTCCCAGATACGTCACATTCAAAATACCACATGCCATGGCGCATATTTGGCACCACTGCTTCATCAGAAAAGTGATGCAACGGTGGTGTAAAAGAGGCACAAGGGTGTTGTAAATCTGCCTCTAACAAACACTTTACAAAATCACCGAGGCAGTTTCACTAGCAGTGCATTCTTTTTGAATTTACTTTTGTTATTATTTTACATAAAAACTATGAAATGTAACTTTAAAAATAAAATAAATATAAGTATTTCTAATAAAAATGTAGGAAATTACTATAAAGAGAAAGAAATATAATAATTAGTATATTTTAAAATTATCATTTACAAAATCTTAGAAATTCACTGAAAAAAACGTAGGTTTCAGGCACTTTATAGTTAGGAATTAGCATTTAAAAAACCTTAGAAATTCACTGAAAAAACCCAAGGTGTCAGGCACGTTATAGTTAGGAATTACAATTTAAAAAACCTTAGAAATTCACTGACAAAACCAGAGGTTTGAGGCACATTATAGTTAGGAATTAGCATTTAAAAAACCTTAGAAATTCACTTAAAAAACAATAGGTTTCAGCCACGTTATAGTTAGGAATTAGCATTTAAAAAAACCTTAGAAATTCACTGAAAAAAACGTAGGTTTCACCCATATTACAGTTAGCTGAACATTTCTCTCATACAAAACTATTGAAATTCCTCCGTTATAGTTAGTTCAGCTGACTATAACTCGCGCGCCCGCAATGCACTGCTGATGACGTCACATATTACATCACTCATGACATGGTCAGTGACATCACTCATGACATCACTGATGACATCTCAAATGACATCACTGATGCCATCACTGATGACATCATCCTTGTGAAAGAGTGGCAGACCTCCTCTCACCCAAATATAACCTTTGATACACACATTCAAAAAGTAGAAACTATAATTTTTTTTTAAAATGGAGATACCAATACCAGTTACAACAACCTATTAGGTAATTCCAACATCTACATACACATCCACTCATTCACCAACAGTTCTATATAGTCACTCATACATGTACTCACTCATCATATGTACTCATAGACCTTTACATCCTGTTACACACCGATACTCATCCATTAAGTTACTCACACACATACTCACGCATGCAAATAAACTATCAAACATCCATTTCTTTGCATATACAGCTATACACACACCACTACACTTACCTTTACAGAAACGTACACATACTTACTCTCTTAAACAATCACTTATAGAAACACATAATTATTTATACAGGAACTCTTCCAATCTCTCACTCTCACATATACTCACTTATATACATCAATACTTACATATACTAGTTTAAAACATATGTAGTTACTCATAAAGATACTATTGAAACAGTCATTCACTCACTAACACACCCATACACACTCTCATCCACCCATACAGTCCTGCACACATGCTATCTTCAAAACACAAGTACAAGTAATTTATTATGTTGATTATTTAAAATCTTACAATATTACACATCAAAAGGAGAAACAGTAAAAAGCTATATTCATATAAAAACAATTTAAAACGACATTGCATCAGCTTTGTAGTCAGTTAAATATTTACAGTAGGTACAACTCCTAGTTTCCTTTTAACTATTATTAGGAATTTTATAAAATTAGCATTTAAAATGATATCATTCGAGATTAGGCACTTAATCAGGGCCTGCCTACATGTCCTTATGCCTCGTGCCTTGAAAAGAACCCTAAGCAGTGCTTTTCTCTCTTGCAGGAGTTCAGGGCAGGTACACAGAAGATGAAGAATATCCTCCTCACCGTTCTTGCACAGTCTACATTGCGTTAGGGTTACCGATCTCTCCCACGGTGGAAGGTGACACAGGCCTGGCATTATTCCAAATCTGGCTTTAAGGAACACCTGTTTTTTTTTTTCCGTCCAAGGTGTTACCAGATATTGTTGAATTTCCTTCTTTTTATAATCGTTTATTGTCGCCCAGGCGTGTTTTCTCTTTGTAAGGGAAGCTTTATCGTTTAGGATAGATAGGTGGTTTGTGGTTTTGTTAATTATTTTCTTAAACGATGTCTTGGTTATATTATTTTCCCATATTGGCATGACCGCAAAATCCTTTATTGCTTTCCTAAGATAGAGCGCTGCAGTAGAATTGGTGTTGGTATTTAATTCTCTCCATAACAGATGCGATATTTCATTATGGTGGTCATTTTTTATTTGATTCCATACTTTTATAAAATGGCCTTGCCTTGCATATGGGTGATTGGTGAGTCCAAATTCCAACCTTACTTGGGCAGGGGATGCATTTGCTGGAAGATGAAATATGGCCCGATATGCTCTAGTTATGATTTTATTCAGAGTTTCAGTGTCCGTACCCATTACCGCTTCACTACCGTATGTGATAGTCGGTAGTAGTCTTGCACCAATAATGCTCAGAAGAGGGCCATAGGTTAGGCTGGAAAGTGACTTCGGCACAATTCTGAATGCTGCTGTTAATGCATTCGCTTTTCTTTGCATATCCCTTTTTTGTAATTGGAAGTTGCCCTTCGCATCAAACAGCACACCCAGATATTTATATACATCAGCTTGTTCTAGCTCGGTCTTATCCATGAACCATTTGCTCTTATATCTTATTTTATTGATTTTGGTAACAACCATGATCTTAGTTTTTGTCTCATTTATGACCATCCCGTTATCCTTCGAGTACATGTGGGTCCGCCTACTTAGACGATGTAGTCCCACTTTAGTGTGGCTCAGAAGTATGACGTCATCCGCGTACAGCAGGTTCGTGAGACGCTTATCAGCTAGTTTCGGGGGGTGCGCATTTTCCTCGTCCAGTATTATAGTTAGGTCAGCAAGTTTTTTCCAAAGTAAGTTCCTATTAACAAAGTCAAATGCAGATTTAAAATATATAAAACATAGATACAGTGGTTGCTTCAGTCTGATTGACTTGTCCATAAGTAGGGCAAGAACCATTATGTTTGTTGGCGTTCCAAGGCCTTGTATGAAGCCTGTTTGGTTAAGGGGCAATTTCTTCGTTTCCGTCACCCATTCCGATAGTTTGGTCAGCAAAATTCTTGCAAACAACTTTGCATCCGTGTCTTGCAAGGTGATCAGCCTATAATTTTCTGCAAGTGCCCAGTTTCCTTCTTTAAAAATTGGAGTTATTAGGGATCCTTGCCAAGACTTGAGTACGGTTCCTGTTAGGATGACTTCTACATATAATTTCTCTAGGACCGTCGCCCATAATTCTGGGTTTTCTTTCAAGAGTGCAAACGGTATCACATTTGGTCCGGGAGCACCGTTCTTCTGTTTTTTTTATAGATTTAATTATCTCTTCTTGTTCTATGGGTATTGGCGTATCCCAATCATTCTCATGAGCGAAAGATTCCATATCGTAGTCATTTTTGCACCCATATCGCATTTCCGGTAAAATTGACTGTATGTTGTCGTGATTTAGATGTTTCCTCAGGAAAATCTCCCAATCCTGCTCGGTTAGCGGTGATGAGACTACTTGCTTGTTAGATCTGGCAAGACAATTGATAATTTTCCAGAAATCTCTTGGATTCTTCTGCTTACTGGCATGCAATACTTTTGCCCAGGTCGCCTGTTCTGCTTTCATTTTTTTACCCCATATTAGCTTCTTCAAATTTTGATTTAATAGCTTCAGGTTTTCCAGGTTTTCTGCTTTTACCCCCGGTTTCTTCATTGACCTAATAGTCCTATTTCGCTCTTTCTTCAGTTTCGTTATAGTATATGGCAGATTTAAATAGTGTTCCTTATCCCTGTTTGGTTCTTTCCCCATTCACTTCTTCTTTGTTTGTGTATGACATTGCGTACTGATCAGCATCCCTGTGAAGTTTTCCCATTGCTCTATCACTGATTCTAGTGCAGTGTCTTTGAAGCATACTTCCGCAAGCCTTTCGACCTGTTTATTCGTTTCGTCTTTGTTAACAACATTCCAAAACAGTTTTTTATAGTTAGTTGTTCCAACATACCCTTGGACAGTCTGATAAACCTAGTTTGTATTTGTTCCAATGTTCATTACAATTATTTGCTGTGCGTGGTCGCTTTCGTTTACTTTCTTTAGTTGGTACGAGGTAATGTTGTAAAACATAAATAATGAGGACATGGTGTAATCAATCCTGGAGTGTGTGTTATACCCAAAGTAACTATATGCTGGTGGCACATCCGTTTTTATTCTACCGTTAAGGATTCGAAGTCCCATAGCCTCAGTGTCTTTTACAAATTTTGTCCCCATTCTGTTCTTATTGGAGTAATTTTCTTTCCCTATATCCTGTTCTGGAATTAGCCATTGGAATTTTGCGATTGCGTTGTATCATCTCTTGTGTGAGGTGACATAAGATTGAGGTTAAAGTCCCCAGTAATCATAAAGTCGGCTAGGGTGATTAGAACATTGTTCAAGGTTCCACAGATTGTTTCCCTACTTCGGTTATTAGGCAGTATATATACAGTAATTAGGTATAACGTTTTAGATTTTTGGTTAGTTATTTTATAGTTTATATTGACTATAAGGATGTTTGTGCTTTCTACCTCTACTTGCTCGTGGTGTGCCTGTAACGAATTAGAGATAAATATTGCCGGACCCCCACTGGCTCGCCCAAACCTTTGTTCTTTCTTTGCGGGTTCATAGTAGCCGGAGTATCCATGTAACAAGAATGGGTTGGTTTCCCATGTTTCTTGTAGTACTATAATCTGGAAACTTCCCACTAGAGAATCTATCTGTGCGTTATGGATCTTGCCTCTCAACCCATTAATGTTCCACAAACACATTCTTATTATATTTCTGTCATTACTTATTGTTCCTAGTTTCGATGGACTACCACATCATTGCTTATAGTTGCTAAGTAGTGCTACATTAATCCATTTTTCATTTATTTCTAAATTCCTGTCTATGATGTTTTGCGACAGGTTACAAACATTTTTTGTGGGCGATCTACCAAGTGCATTTTTTAGGACAGAGACGATCTGTGTGTCAACTTTTTCCAGTGTTGTTTCATCCCCAATAAAAGGAGTAGGATAGACCTTTGGCATATGTTTGGTTAGTTCAATGCCCCAGGTTTTGAATGTCATTCGCTCGTTCCTGATCTGTTCAGATATTTTTGGCGATATTAGTGTGATTAGCGTCGGAGTCTGGTTACTATTTATCCCCTCCATAAACTCAACACTAATAATGTCCTGACTTACAATGTTAGTCAGTGCTGGTGTCGATTTGAATATTCTGAGCAAATTCCCACGGTTAAGTATGTCATGCCTGCCTCTAGAATGAAATTCTGGTGTGAATATAAGTTTTTCGCTGATTTTGGGGATTTGGGGAATAGGGACATCATTTTTTTCAATTTGCTTAGGTTTGAAGCTGATTATTTTTTTTCCTTCCCTGCTTTTAATCTGTAGATGGTCCCATTCTGATGTTTTTATTGGTACATTCCCCGGCTTCCCGACTGTAGGTTCCCCATCTTTTTTTATTCTTACATCGGTGCATTGATTTTGATGAGGAATCATTTTTTGGGTTGAGTTGATAGGGCTCCTTCCATTCGTTTTGTGAGGGTTACAGTTGCTTGTTGTTCTTTCTTCTTCCTTCTGGATTGTGTCCCGCATGACAACCTGCAGCTGGTTATCTGGGGTCCTATTGTCCACTTGGGCTTCTAGTCCTCTATCATCACTCATTGTTGGGATTTGGATTTCTTTTATATTGAGTCGCGTTGTTTGCTTTGGACAAGTTGTTGATTTGTTACCAAAGATAGGAAAATAGTTGTTTCTCCCTTTCGCTGTATCCTCTGAGGTTATTGATATTTGGTCATCGTCTGTCTTCCTTGTATCAGTCGGTTTCAGTTTACCTTTTTTCTTGCTTTCCGGAGCTTTTTCCTTTGATGTTTTGACATCGTCGAGAAACTATCTAATTCAGTAGTATTGTGGATTCCTTCCTCTTGACTAGTGTTACACGTAATTTCATTTCCCGGTGGATCCATAGCTTGGTAGGTTGGAAGATTATCGATTTCACCTTGTGGTTGTGTTGACTGTTTTAATTCAATGCTTTTAGGGCTGTCAACCCAATTCCCTGTTTCGTTTTTGTTCTTTTCCTTTGTATTAGCATTATCAGTATTAACTTTCACCTTACTGATTTGGATATTCCTTTTAGTGTCTTCTATTATGCTTGTTAGAACTGCCGGTAGTACTGCTAGTTTGTCCATAATAGGTACATAAATACAATCAGAAATTGTTTTTTCGTTTTCGGTCTGTGCTCTGATTATCAGATCGTTTCGTTGGGCAAGTTTGTTATCAATTCCCGCCACATTATTTGCCATCATTTTTAGGAGGTCAATTTGTATGTCCATTTCATTTGATTGGTACTGGAGTGCTTCTAGCATGAGAGTCGAGGTTTGGTAGAAGATATCCCATGGTATCCCTGCTTCGTGGTGTTTTATTCCCGATTGTGTGTTGTGAGCCATTTCATCCTTAGAGTGTGCGATAAACTGAGGGTTTTTTTGTTCCACCATATTTTTGTCAGTGATAGACGAAGCTAAATCCTTTTTTTCCAGAGGTCCTTCAAAATCAACCCCCAGCGTCTTGGTTTCTTTTATTGTTTCATTGAGCATGATTTTGTTGTTATCGCTCCCCCGGTCAATCCTCTCGTGATTATGATAAGTTTCAAATACCTCAGGGAGTACACACCACCGTTTATTGATTTCAACGTTAGTTTCAATGGGGTACCTTGGTGGCGCTTGCTCCATCCTGTCTCAGTAATATTGTTGATTAGTTTCGGAAGTTTGTGAGTGCAGATTATTAGGGGTAGACTTATCATCATTAGCCCTTGCATTTACCTTTGCGTCTATATCCAACTTTGTATTGCATATTTGCGACTCTTTTGGGGGTTCTTGCTTAATTGACTGTTGCAGTTGGTCTCCCAACAGTATTTCAAGGTCGACACATTGGTTTTCCTCACAGTTTAGTTCTAGTTGTTCCATTTGCTGACTGATTTGGGTCGTGTTACTACTATTAGGTTTCATGGGGGTCTGTAATTTGTCCTTGTTTGACTCTGAATTCATTGATATCAGAGCTCCGGTTGGATCCGTCAGAATTTGGAACTTAGCCGGTATTTTACCGGATTTCTCGAACATGCGTGCGGTCGGGGAGATAAGCGACTGGGTCATTCCAGGTGCGTTAGTTTTTAATTTTTTTTGATGCAGTGGATTGCTGCATTCTTTTTGCGCGTTTTGTTCTTGTGCTTGCAGTCCTTTCTCTTCCTGATCTCATGTTATTTGCTTTATTATAATTTCTGGGCTCTTTGTGGCTCTTTGTGGCTGCGTGAAAATTTGTTTTCGGGAGTGACACTCCAAAGCATACCCGGGCTACTCCCCTCTTGCACTGCTACTCCCTGGGGGCTCAGATCCGCACAGGCCGCAGAATCCACACAACCTCCCAAGCCTGTCTGCTCCTTTCGTACTCCTTTCTTGCGCTGCCATGTAAACACTACCTACACAAACATAGTGTGCAGGGAGTTTGGAGCAGCTGACGTCAGGGAGGGGGGTGAATGTGGTGTTGCGGTAATGCGGTGTCGGGCAGAGCCAGAGGCAGAGCCAGAGGCAATGGGGTGGCTTTGTCCAACAAAGTTAACTTTCTACACAAGTTGAATGCAGGTTCAGTGCAGAGGTGCATACGTGCATGTCAGGTAAGGTCAAGGAAGGTTCAGTGAGAGTTAAACAGCGTGCAGCTTGTAGTTTTGGTAATGTTTAAGTTTAAGTTAAGGTAGCGCTACGATTATTAGGGCTTACTGTTCCAATCCAGTGCTCGATATTTATCCTCCTTGTGCCTTGAGGCTTTGGCGACTTTAGCAGCTCCAGGCGCCGCTACTTTGGGAGGGCTTGTGCAGGAGGTTGCGGTGTCTCTCGTACACCCTGCAGATGGTCACCTCCTTGCACCTCCTAACAGCACCCTCGCAGGCAAAAGCTCCTCTCGTCCTCCTCTCGTGCTCTCCACTAACAGAAAGCTAACAGAAAGCCGCTCTGCCGCTCAGCAGGCACTTCCAAGGCACATCCAATAACGGCAGTCTAACACCTGAGGATGAGCGAACTGGAGTATTTTCAGCTTTATCAGTGGGTACTGTGATAATGAACACAGTTCACACAAGTCTCTTTCCAGTCCTAGAGATGCACCCAAAAGTGTGGCAGTGTCACAGACCTCGAGAAAAGTCAATAGGCGCATTGGCTATTGGTCAAGAGTAAGCGGACATCGAGCACGAGAGATACAGGCAGAGATTACGCTTTGGAAATAGCACTGCAAATAACAAAGCGTAAACGTGAATATCTAGACATACATAAAAGAAGAAAAAGTCAGTCAGTCTCCGTAGGGGTTTGGGTGGCAGGGTTAGGTGGGTCAGTGTGATAGTGTGTTTATACACCTTGTGGCTGCCTCTCTCCCGTTCACTAGGGGCACGGAGCAGGGGGGGGCAGGTGCTCGGAGTTCGGAGCTTGGAGCTCAGAGCTCTCGGCTCAGGCTCGGCTCAGGCTCCGACTCGGGGCACAGGACTCAGCCTGTATTCATGCGCCCGCCGGCCAGTTCCATAAGCACCGTGTGCTCCTTGCTCCTACTCACCGGATAGCGCAGGCAGTATTCTCCTGCTCCTGTACCCTGTACCTTGGCGGTTGTAATATCCGAGCTGAGTGCGGCAGCGTTGTTTTCCCAGTACTAGGCTCAGCGCTCACGCCTGCACACAGCCTGTCTCCTCTGGCCGCCTCTGGCCGCCTCTCCTGAACGGTTGAGCTGATCGCAAAACGTGGTCTGGATCCGTGTAGCAGTCCTCCTCATATGGCCGGGATGCCCGCCACCCCCTCCCAACACATATCCCCAAAGATGGGAAGTCGGACAATTGTTGAACTTTTGGAAGACGGGAGGGAGTCACCCTCCCGGCCGTATTTATTAAAAATATGAAACAAAATTTAAAACATTAAATAAAAGTTTCATCATTATGCATTATGTACAATTTGTCATTTATTACATTTCGATGCAGTCATGTACTTTTGGCTAACATCCTGAAAATGCATACACTCTAATTCAAATTGTACATCCTAGCATTAAGGGCCAACGGCAAGGTCTTAACCGATGTCAGATCCCTACTACCAACTCCCGCCCTCACTGTGTGAGCGGCGCATGCGCAGAGGGCTCTACCCTCATTGCCAACTGTAACTTCCCTTGTCGTGGTGGGGGCCCCCTTTCTACTCGACGCCATCTTAAGGGTCGTCCGAGTTCCCGTATGAGGTCTCTGTAGGAAGGACAGCGTGGACTCTCCCCCCCAACCCCACACTCTCTATCCGCCGTCGCGGATATCTGGCCCCCGGGAAATTAGTAAGGAGGTGCATATAACCGCCTACCCCCCTGGGAGGGGCCCATGGCCATCTCCCCCTAGGCGCCCCATCCTTAGTGGGTGCCGCCTCCCCGTGGAAGGGGCCAATGGCCGTCTTCCCCCGGGCGCTCCCATCCATTGTGGGTGGCGCCCCACTCTAGGGACCTTTAAATTACTGCTCACCGATCATGACCTTACCGCCCGACAAATAAATATGACAGTTGTTTACCTATTAAAAATGAAAAATTTCACATCATCTCACTATTATTACTGATCTTTCCTGCAAGAAGAAGTTTCTCCAATGCGAACCGTATTTACATTCTCAAAATTCCTTTATTCACTCCTTCAAGGAAAAAGGCCTATACTTTCATCACTCAGAAAAACTTTTATTTTTCTCCAAACATTTGCTATCAGGGGCTGGTGGGTGGGTCAAAATTGCTGCTTGTTCCGTCGAGGGCTCACGAGCAACGAGTGGGTGCAGCCTTCCGATCCGAGGAACAAGAGGACGATCTTCTGGATTCCCGCTCCTTTATCCTTCTGCGGGAGGGCGTGTACCCGTCCCCGATATGCCTACTGGGCGTGGTCTTCCATCGAGGTGTCTAGGACAACCCCTCTCGGGCGGGGGAAGGCGCGCCCCGGCTACGCCGCTTTGGGCATACCAGCCGGGCTACGCCCACCCCGCCCAAAATGGCTTGCCGGGAGGTTCGGGCACCCATCCATACGTTCGGGGGGACCGAGCGGTCGCCCCTTTCCATATGGCCGGGATGCCCGCCACCCCCTCCCAACACATATCCCCAAGGATGGGAAGTCGGACAATTGTTGAACTTTTGGAAGACGGGAGGGAGTCACCCTCCCAGCCGTATTTATTAAAAATATGAAACAAAATTTAAAACATTAAATAAAAGTTTCATCATTATGCATTATGTACAATTTGTCATTTATTACATTTCGATGCAGTCATGTACTTTTGGCTAACATCCTGAAAATGCATACACTCTAATTCAAATTGTACATCCTAGCATTAAGGGCCAACGGCAAGGTCTTAACCGGTGTCAGATCCCTACTACCAACTCCCGCCCTCACTGTGTGAGCGGCGCATGTGCAGAGGGCTCTACCCTCATTGCCAACTGTATCTTCCCTTGTCGTGGTGGGGGCCCCCTTTCTACTCGACGCCATCTTAAGGGTCGTCCGAGTTCCCGTATGAGGTCTCTGTAGGAAGGACAGCGTGGACTCTCCCCCCAACCCCACACTCTCTATCCGCCGTCGCGGATATCCGGCCCCCGGGAAATTAGTAAGGAGGGGCATATAACCGCCTCCCCCCCTGGGAGGGGCCCATGGCCATCTCCCCCTAGGCGCCCCATCCTTAGTGGGTGCCGCCTCCCCGTGGAAGGGGCCAATGGCCGTCTTCCCCCGGGCGCTCCCATCCATTGTGGGTGGCGCCCCACTCTAGGGACCTTTAAATTACTGCTCACGGATCATGACCTTACCGCCACAGACCGGATCGTTGACCGACGATCCGGTCCCCCCCAACTCCTCCTATAGGTCATGCTTCCTCAAACCTCTTAGCCATGCAACAAAGTCTCCTATGAGTAAATCATTCCCCTCCCTGGATAGGTGAACCCCATCGTTCAGGTACATTTGGTCACCCCGGATACACCCATGAGGAATGACATGCAACTGTGCAGAACGGAACAGTCTACCAATCTTATTATTGACCCGTTTAACTGAATGGTTCAGAGCTGACACCGAAAGGCCCCCCTGCCACCTCCTTCTAGGAATCATGTGGGACCAGGCAATCGTGCACCCCGGGACTCTTTTAGCCAACCAGCTAACAGCCGACAAGATTCGTTCAAGTAACACTCGTCTCCCCAGTGTCACCAAATCGTTGCCTCCCAGGTGTACTATGACTATAGATGGCGGTGACCTATGCCGCCCTAAAAGTCCCTCGAAAAATGACTCAAATTTGTCAAAAACGAGCCCACCTTTCCCATGGAAAGCCACTCTGAACCCGTATTCCCCAGGTGCGTGAATCGCGTCACCTTCTTTGAATACGTCACCGGCACGCCTCACGTATGAGTGGCCCATGACCCATACCATCCTCACTCCAGTCGGTGATCTCTGACCGCTGGTCTCTTGATGCAGGGTCGACCTCCAATTCCGCCCTGCATGGCAGGCTCGTGAAACTGCAAAGTAAACAAAAGACAGGAAACGTGAGTGCATGTCAATTGATCACTTACAACATGTGCAAGCGCACATACCTCTTGAAGCAATTCGAGGACCAACGGCCCAATTGTTTCACTTCCTCGGCACTCTGACCCCTGGCTGTAGCCTCAGTAGCAGCCCCTATCCTGAAAGAGTGGGTCCCAAAATCGCACGGGTCCATGCCCGCGTCAGCGATTGCCAGTGCCAACACCCTCTGAAACTGAAATCTCGTCAGTGGGGTGCCATCCTTGTGTCGGAGCAAGCTCCCCCCCAAGCGGCCGCTCTTAGCGCCAAATAGTGTTCCACACACTTCAAAGGACAGACGGGGGACCAACGCTTGCGCTGTACGACCACACTATCTCCCGTAGCCCCCTGGTCAGTCTTGGACATGGCTATCATGATTACCATCGAATCACCCCTTATCTGGATGTGATCCCTGCACAAACCTCCCTCCATATCTCTCTTGTTCCTTGCGACAAGGTCGCTCACCCTCATGGCCCCATGGAATGCCAATGTGAACGCTGCCCGGAACAGAACTGCTTCGTAATTGGAGGAACACGTCTCATCCAGCTTTGCTAAAAGCAGAGACAGTCTGTCTAAGCCAATCGGGTGCCTCGTATCTCTCTTGCGACCCTCAAGGCGCTGCCAGCCGCGAAGGGCTTTCTTCACCAAAAAAGAACCTGTAGGGTCTTCTATGCCGTGTACCTGGGCCATGAAGGAAATGGCCGCCCTATGCCTACCGGCCGTTGCTGCTGATCGGCCCTCTCTGTGTAGTGCAACCAGGTACCCCAGGAAGTATTCCTCCTGACCCCAATTCTGACTCCCTGCAGGACCCAAATATGTGCAATAGGAACGAAACGCTCCTTCGTATGCTTTCCTCGTCCTGGGGGCTAGACTCGCTGCCACGAGGTCCTGTAATCCGAGGCACCGATTAGCCATAATGCTTCTGGGAAAGGTGCTGCCTCTAGGTCTGCTGTGGGCAGATAACCCCTGAATGCCTGTATATGTGAACGAGAGAGTGCATCAGCCGCATGATTCAGTACACCTGGCACATGTTTCGCCCTGAACAGTACATTCAATCTCATGCAAAGCAGCACAATCTCTTTCAACCATCTCAAGATCATTTTGCAGCGTGCTGCCTGTTGGTTAATGCAATCAACGACAGTCATATTGTCGGACCAAAACACCACTGAGCGGCCCCTGAAGTCGTCAGCCCATGTCATCAGAGCAACCCAGATGGGGAATAACTCCAGGAACCCAATGTTACCTGTGAGACCGTTGAAGTGCCACCATGTTGGCCATGTTTGTGCCGACCATCGATCACCAAAGATGGCGCCAAAACCAACGCTCCCTGCCGAGTCGGTCTATAGACCTAATTCCTCCGAAGTCTCTGGCGGGGAGCTCCAGACGACTCGACCGTTGAAGTCCGCCAGAAATGCCAACCAAATACGCATATCCCGGCGAACCTCCCCAGACAGTCTCGTACGGTGGTGAGCCTCTTTGAGACCACCCATAGCCTGCGCGATAGAGCGCGAAAACGGGCGGGCCATAGGAATCACCCTCAAGGCAAAATTAAGCTGACCCACTGTTTGTTGTAACTAGTGCAGGGTCACCTTCTCCCCACCCAGGCATTGCATCAAAGAAGCCTGGAATTTGAGCACTTTGTCCACTGGCAGTCGGAAACACCCCTCCACCGAATCAAGCTCAATTCCCAGAAACTCCAGTGAAGTAGATGGTCCGACCGTCTTACCTGGTGCCAACGGGACACCGAATTCATTCATGAGAATGCAGAAATCATACAGGGCCTGTGCGCAATTCGTATTCCCGGCTGCAGCTAAAAACAGAAAGTCATCCAGATAATGCATAACATGTCTATGCCCTGTAGCTTCGATAAATGCCCATTCCAAAAAACAGCTAAACATCTCAAAATATGCACATGAAATGGAGCAACCCATGGGCATGCATTTATCCATGTAATAACTTCCCTGAAATGCAAAACCTAGCAGGCGCTGATCCTGCGGGTGCACCGGAAGCAACCGAAACGCTGATTCAATATCACATTTCGCCATCAGCGCCCCAGGGCCTAGGTGGTTCAATATGGCCACAGCATCGTCGAACGATGCGTATCGTACCGAACAAACTTTTGGGTCAATGGCATCATTCACCGAGGAACCCCTAGGAGCAGAAAGGTTATGTATGAGTCTAAACTCCCCCGGATCTTTTTTCGGGACAACCCCTAACGGGGAACAGATGAAATCGGCCACCGGCGGGCAGAAAAAGGGGCCAGCCACTCGTCCTAAACTGACCTCTTTTGCTATTCTCTTTTCTGCCACGCCTGGGTTGTGCCATACCGATAACTGGTTTCTACAAAAGGAGTTCCCCCGAACTTCCCCCGCCGGGATGTGGAAGCCATGTAAGAATCCCTTCCTCAGCACCCCAGCGGATACATGATCAGGGTATTTGTTTAACCACGGAATCATAACCATGAGATCAACGGGTGTAGGCAATCGGTTACAAAGGTCCACCTCACTCCTGCTTAGGTCCTCCTTTTCCTCCCGTCCCGCCATTCTTTGATCTACATGCACTTTCCGGGTGTGAGGAATTCCCACAGCCGGCACACACATGCTTAAACTTGCATGTCCCCTGTGGTCTGTTACAATTGCCTCGATTGAAGCCCCAACAGACCCCTCCTTTGCCGCCATTCCCGCCAACTCTAGGCTGATAGCCCCCACCTGTGCCTGCTCGAAAGGGCACCCCGGGCTTTTGGCGGACTACTCCGGACCCGCTCCCGCCTGGCGAGGACGTACCTGTCGCCCCCGGCAGGAGTTGCTTGTGCCATGACACCGAGTCCAAACAATCCCAAGACAAAGAAGCATCATATTCTTTCGCTTTACGGAACTTCATGTCATAGCCTTTCCATTCTTCCCCCTCATACATTGAATAAAAATCCATAATGCGATTCTGATAGCAAACCAACTCAGTCATAACCTCAGGTTTACGTTCCCCCATAACTGCGGTAAATATAGAGAAGGCCTTAACCCAGTTCGTCACTGTCTCTTCCACCCTGAACTCGGCCATCTTGGCGCACCAGACACTAGGGTGCCACAAATCCTTCTGCGTTTTAGCATACTCCATCTCACGATGCTCCGTTAGCAATGAAAACATGTTGACATATTTGTCTCCCCATATTAACTCTTTCGTGGCCAAGGGAATGTGCTGTGCAACTTTTTCCCGCCTTGAGGGTATCGAGCCCTCCCCCACCATCGGCAATGCGAGCTTACCCGGATCGGCTTATGTTGCCGCCGTCTTTTCTTGACCAGCTGCTGGTACTCCCGGCGCCACCTGTGGAGGAACAAGAGGAACACTCGCCTTCGCGACATCTCTCGATTGCCGCAACTGCTTTATTAACACTCTGGCTTCTTCGGCCGGATCTCCCGTGGTCGCTGTGCCCCCCACCTTTGTTCTGAGCCATGCCGTCAACTGTGCGGCCAATTCTGGGGGTATTTCCTCGTCCTCGACAGAGGTGATCACCACCGGGATAGGCTGGCCTACATCTGGGTTCTGAACCGGGTTATCGACCGGTACGAGGGAAGCGATGAGAGGTACCTCTGGAACTGGGACCCCCCCGAAACCGCCCTTTCCTTGACCCGCTTCCCTCTTCCCCCGGGGACTATTCCCGGCAAAGCCGGGCCTATCACCTTTTTTGGGTGACCTGGGTCGTTCAATGCGGCCAATTGCTTCTTTACCTCCGCTAAACCTCTCCCGAGCGACTGGACTTGTCCGAGCTTTCGGTCCATACAAGCCATCCGATTCGACAACAGGCGTAACATCCTCTCTGTCTCCGAACCCTTTCCTGCTTGCTTGCTAGGCATGGTTTCGAGTCTTCCGCCCTTGGTCGATCCACGAGGTCCTGAAATCTGTGGGCCCTCGAAACTGAAAGAGAAAAAACAAGATTACCACATTCAAAATTGCTGCTTGTTCCGTCGAGGGCTCACGAGCAACGAGTGGGTGCAGCCTTCCGATCCGAGGAACAAGAGGACGATCTTCTGGATTCCCGCTCCTTTATCCTTCTGCGGGAGGGCATGTACCCGTCCCCGATACGCCTACTGGGCGTGGTCTTCCATCGAGGTGTCTAGGACAACCCCTCTCGGGCGGGGGAAGGCGCGCCCCGGCTACGCCACTTTGGGCATACCAGCCGGGCTACGCCCACCCCGCCCAAAATGGCTTCCCGGGAGGTTCGGGCACCCATCCATATGTTCGGGGGGACCGAGCGGTCGCCCCTTTCCAAGATCCGTGCAAACAGTGAGTCAGTCATTCATGCATCTGTGCGCTAAGTATTACCCCCCACCAAACCATACAGACACTCATTCTGATACTCAAAAAACCAACTAATAACCCATATAGACACTCATGTAGCTACTCACCAACCCATGCAGCCACTTATACACAAAGTGAGACACTGATACAGATATTTACATATTTCAACAGTACTCGCTAATACATGTATTCACTAAGATACACTTAATAAGTCAGTTATACAATCAATTTCACAAAAAGAACATCCATTTAGACACTTATTTACCCATTTATTCTTCCATTGACCTTTAGATATACATTTAAAAAAAAGAATTTTCAGAAAGACACACATTCACTGGATGATGTCATCAGTGATGTCATCAGTGATGTCATTTGAGATGTCATCAGTGATGTCATGAGTGATGTCACGAGTGATGTCACTAACCATGTCATGAGTGATGTAAAATGTGACAGTGCAGACTAAGGGCCTCATTAGGATGCTCCGGGCCGGCGGAAGTGTCCGCCGGCCTGGAGGATGCGGAAAAACCGAGGCGGAGACTCCAAAGACCCACCGCCAAATTAGGATGGCTGGTGGGTCTGGAATTCCGTCCGCCGCTTTTCCGCCGCTGTCGGCTTCCGACCGCGGCGGAAAAGCTATAACATGGCAGGCGGTGTCTATGAGACACCGTCTGCCATATTATGATGTTGGTGTAAATATGCTTTTCCACGGCGGCTTTTCCGCCATGGAAAAGCATACGGACATTCACTTTGGGGGCCCGTTGCGGGCCCCCTGGGTGAATGGGGGGTGCACATGGGGGGTACCTATGGTACCCCCCTGCATTTGCGTACACAAAGCAGCAGGCACCGTGCGGTGCCTGCCGCTTTGTGCATGTAAATGCAACACATGCATTTTTAACATTGCGGCGGGTGCAGCTTGAAGCAATGATAAAAATAGAGGATGTGACCGCCACCCTGGCGGTCACATCCTAATCAGCACGGAGGGAACGCCGCAGCCCCTGCGGACGTTCCCTCCTCCTCAAGGGTGGCGGACGGACGCAAGTCCGTCCGCCATCCTAATGAGCCCCTATATGTGGTGTGCAGACTAGGCGCTGTTTGAATACACTTTGAAAATCTAAAAGCTCCTGAGTGCGGCGTTTCCTTGATAAAAAAAATAAATATATATATATATATATATATATCCGTGCTCAATGAGGTCAGAATACCGAAGCACTCAACAGCAGGCGCAGGCTGTGGGCCGTACCAGAGGCCAGGGGGTAATCTTTTTTTTACAAATTTCAGCCACACACAGCAATCCTTGATTTTCAGAGATTTTATTTCTCAAAACAGAGCCAGTCTGTCAACCAACACGCTTCGGCCTGGCGGCCTTTGTCACGGTAGGGAGACACTACTTCCATCATCTATTTCAAGTATTTCGTATTAAAAACAACCCCATTGCATTCTGGTAGTTGTAGTGATTATTACCATTCCCAAAAGACAGACAGTGCAATTTATGTTAATTACAATGCATGACATTTCATTTTTGAGGCATGTTAATATAATCATACTATTAAGTGTAATGATTACTGACATGACAATAAATTCTCAAATATATGGATTAGTATACACATTTGCTACTATGTTGTTAGCCCTAAGACTCTATGGGATACAGTTGGTACTGTTAATCCCATAATTCTTCTCTCCACATTTTTCACTTTTATGAACATGATAATCGTGTTAGTACACATTTAGTCTTGTCACTTAATTTTATTCCATTATTGGATTAGTATCCATTCCTTCTGTATTTGCCTCAAATACCTTTGGTGACCAAGTTTCAAAATGCAGTTTTGTTGGTCCTCAAATGTTTCATTTTGTGTTAGGTGGGTGTACATCTCCTCATCATTATTCAGGCCCCTCGGGGCCTTCGTACGTAATCGAATTATGTACTTGGACTCCATTTGTTGTAGCTTTTTCTTCCGGTCACCTAGTCTTTCATTTTGTGTGACACATTCCAAGCCAAAAAATTCAATTTTCCTCCAGTCACTGTTTTGACACTTGGCAAGATGTTTTGATGTTGCATAGTTTATGTCCTTATTTTTGACCGCTCTCATGTGCGCCAGTATTCGTTTTTTGAGCATGCAGGTTGTGCTTCCAATATATCTTTTTCCACACTCGGATTGAATTACATACACTACAAATTGTGTGTTGCATGAGATTATTTGATTTATCATTATAATTTTCCCTTCTGGGTCTGTTATTTGGGTCTGTTATTTGGTCTTTATTTGTGGCAATCTTGCATGCTTTGCAGGTCGAGCACTTCCTAAAACCTTTTTGTTGTTGACTCAACCATGTTTCTTTTTTTGGGGTTTGGAAATGGCTCTTAACAATGCAGTCCTTTATTGATCTTGCCTTTTTATATGTTACCAGCGGTCTCTTTGCAATTGTTTTGCCGATATCAATATTGTGTTGTAGGAGATGCCAGTATTTCTGAACCGTTTTCTTTATTTTCTCATTTTCTTTGCTAAATGTTAGAATTAGCCTAGGTGTCGTTTCTTGTTCTTCCTGTGTATTGGTTTTTGCCACAAGAATCTCATTGTGTGTTTTTTTCTCCACTCTTCTTTTGCTCTTATTCAGGACTCTTTGTTTATAGCCTCTGTTTCTTAATCTTCTTGCACTGGCATTTATTTGATCATTCGCATCGTGATCTTTTGAACAGTTCCTTTTGATGCGCACAAATTCACCGTATGAAATACTGTTCAGTAGTGTTGGTGGATGAAAGCTTGTTGCATGTAATATGCTGTTTGTTGCGGTCTTCTTGCGATAGAGTGTGGTTTGTATTTTTCCTTCGCCTATGTACACCGTGGTGTCTAGAAAGTTTATCCTGATTCTGCATGTAGTGCATGTGAATGATAATCCAATGTTGTTTTTGTTCAGACTTTCAAAATATTTCATGACTTCGTCTTTTGTGCCGTCCCAGATGATAAATAGATCATCAATATATCGCACCCAAAGTACGATATTTTCCAAGACGCACATCTTGTCTGGGCCCCAGGCTATCTCCTTCTCCCACCAACCCATTGTTAGATAATCAAAATTTGGGGAAAAGGAGATGCCCATGGCAGTACCACACAGTTGATGATATAGCTGGTGGTCAAAGAGGAAGACATTGTTGCTTAAGCAGATCTTTATCATAGACAGTAGCATCGCTGAGTGTTGTAATTCTGTTACATTTCTTTGTCTTAGGAAGTATGCGCATGCTTCTAGTCCGATGTTATGTTCTATCGAAGTGTAAAGAGACACCACAGCTATCGTTGCTAGGAGGAATTTTGGGTTCCACGTGATATTTACTAAGGTTCTTAGGAATTCACCATTGTCTTGTATGTAAGAACTCAGATTTTTTACCATTGGTGCTAGAAACAGATCTACATAAGTTGACATATTTTCATATATAGAGTCACACGACAAAACTATGGGTCTTCCCGGGGGATTGATCAACGTTTTGTGAATCTTTGGAAGAAAGTATATAGTTTGCATAGTTGAAAACTCTTTGAATAGACATTGCGCTTCTTCCTTGCTGATCAAATTTTGTTTTTGCCATTCATTTAGATTCATTTTTCAGTCTGTGATCATTTTGTTGATGGGTTTTGCACTCAACTTCTTATATTTTGTGTTGTCATCCAATTGTTTGTGTGCTTCTTGTACATAGTCTTTGATGTTTTGAATTACTATGTTTCACCCCTTGTCAGCTGGCTTTATTATTATGAGGCATTGCAAGAGAATCTCCAGCACTCCCTGTTTTTTGGCTTTTTTGTTCTGTAATCTCTTTTCTCTGTTTTAGCGTGCATCCACTCCATTTTTGTGCGCTCCGTTCCTTTTAGTGCACGACTTCAAACAGTTTTACAAAGTTGTGACACGTGTGTAGCCGTGTCACTGGAGTTGCACAGCCTCATGCTCATTTGTATCCAATTCCAATACGTACTCAGTATTAATCCATATTTCACTCCATTTATTTTAATTCAATATTTTATTCAGGTTATTCCATCACGTCACAGACAATGAGTTTCCAAATTTTCACGCATTTTTAATTGCTAGCGAATTGCCCACCCGGCCTATCCACAGGCACATATAGAAACTTCATTAATTCATTGTTTTGCTTCACCCAATGCATTTTGGTCATATCGACCTTCCTCAGGGGGACCTACAATAGTTAAAACAATGTATTGAAAATTCATCCATTAGCCCCATAATAGGCGTGTATCACAAAGAACAACTAGTGCTAAACAGAAATCTAAATTAATAATCCAAATTAATGATACCACCCCGATCCCAAACATTACTACTCATATGTTTCCTTTTTATCATTCCCCACAAAAATATACAGTGTCTCTTATTATCCCCTTAACCCTAAAGCAAAAACATTTCCCCTGTCCATCCACAGATCTTATCTCCCATGATGCGTTTACTCAACCCATCGATAACACCGTCTATCGCACCCTCCCCTTCTCCCCAGTTTGTACCTGTGCGCCTCTGCTGCTGTCTAAGACCGCGAAACCGCCCTCTCAAATCGCCATGTTCAAATCCCCACTCAACTCGACATCCGGTTTTTTAGCACAACGCTTCTCTCCCACCTGTACTCGTTCCCACCTCGTGACTCCCTTGCTCCTCCCTCCCAATGTAATTCAAAGCCGCTACATTACCCTCCCCTTCTTCCCTCACCAACAGTCCCGTAAATAACCCTGTGTGCATGTAACTGGTCACAGTGAAAATACATTTGTGCATCATAAATCTGTAAAATATGTCAAAAGTGTTCCCACGATAACCATTCCAATAAACCAATGTCCTTTATGGTGTAAATGAACGAATTTTTCATAATTATTTTATCAATGTCTTCTTCGGACAACCCGTGACGTGACCTTGTAGTTTTTTTCTTCTTTTAACTCTCATGTTCCTTTGGGTTGTTAACAGAGATGGAACGGCAGTATTAAGATGCATTGCAAGAGAATCTCCAGCACTCGCTGTTTTTTGGCTTTTTTGTTCTGTAATCTCTTTTCTCTGTTTTAGCTTGCATCCACTCAATTTTTGTGCGCTCCGTTCCTTTTAGTGCACAACTTGAAACAGTTTTACAAAGTTGTGACACGTGTGTAGCCATGTCACTGGAGTTGCACAGCCTCATGCTAATTTGTATCCAATTCCAATACGTACTCAGAATTAATCCATATTTCACGCCATTTATTTTGATTCAATATTTTATTCAGGTTATTCCGTCACGTCACAGACAATGAGTTTCCAAATTTTCACGCATTTTTAATTGCTAGCGAATTGCCCATCCGGGCCTATCCACAGGCACGTATAGAAACTTCATGAATCCATTGTTTTGCTTCACCCAATGCATTTCGGTCATATCGACCTTCCTCAGAGGTATCTACAATAGTTAAAACAATTTATTGAAAATTCATCCATTAGCCCCCATAACAAGCGTGTATCACAAAGAACAACTAGTGCTAAACAGAAATCTAAATTAATAATCCAAATTAATGATACCACCCCGATCCCAAACATTACTACTCATATGTTTCCTTTTTATCATTCCCCACAAAAATATACAGTGTCTCTTATTATCTCCTTAACCCTAAAGCAAAAACATTTCCCTTGTCCATCCACAGATCTTATCTCCCATGACGCGTTTACTCAACCCATCGATAACACAGTCTATCGCACACTCCCCTTCTCCCCGGTTTGTACCTGTGCGCCTCTGCTGCTGTCTAAGATCGCGAAACCGCCCTCTCAAATCGCCATGTTCAAATCCCCACTCAACTCGACATCCAGTTTTTGAGCACAACGCTTCTCTCCCACCTGTACTCGTTCCCACCTCATGACTCCTGTGCTCCTCCCTCCCAATGTAATTCAAAGCCGCCACATTACCCTCCCCTTCTTCCCTCACCAACAGTCCCATAAATAACCCTGTGTGCATGTAACTTGTCACAGTGATGATGAGGGCATTATTTTACAGGCTTGTTATTGCGTCATTTTCTTTCATTGTCAGATTTTCTTTTCTCTTCCTGTTACTTGTTTTTTCTATCCCTTCAAAGTCTTTCATGACTGCTTCCTAAAAAAGATCTGACTAAAGAGGAAGAATCTATACTAAATAAAGGATTAACATTCTGTCCGGAATGACATTTTAATTTCACGGAAACTAAAATTGACATGTACAAATATGTAAGAAAATTAAAACTAAAGAAGGTACATTCAGGTAAAATTAGAAATGCGGAAAAGGAAAAAACAGATCCTACACAAACAATGCAAAATCCAGAACTAATATTTGAAGAAATACAGGATGTAAAAAACCTCTTTGACCTGGCACACAACTTGGAAGAAGAAGACTATACAGCCAGTCAAGTCCTGGAAGAATTACAAATAGAAAGTTCACAATATGTTAAAAGTGGACTCAAAAACAAATCGAAATATTGCCCACAGCTCACACCGGGGAACAAAATTGATCTTTTTTCGCAATGCACGGCTGATGATGTCACATAATACATCATTCATGGCATGGTAAGTGACATCACTGATGACATTTCAAATGACATCACTGATTACATCATCCAGTGACTATGTGTTTCTATAAAATGTAAATATGTGATATATATATGCCAAGGTGCATTGAAGAATGAATGGGTGTATAAGAGTCAGGATGGATGATTAAGTAGGTGTGTGACTGACTGTATAAGTGAGTGATTAATTGTGTCTTACTTAATGCATGAGTTAGCGACTGATACAGACATTCACACAGTTTAGGTTGTCAGATGGTGTATAGGCGGTTGCATGGTTTGGTTAGCAGCTATATGAGGATTCATGTGGGCTATTGATTGCTTGTCTGAGTATATGTATGGGTGTCTGAGTGTCTGTGTGGGTGAGTCGGGGTGTGACTGTGCATAAATGTGTGAGTGGATAATTCATTACCTATTTCTGTTCAAGACTGTATCTGTGAAGGGCTGTATGGCTGCGTGAGTTTGTGTATGGGTGTCTGGGTGAGTGAATGGATGCCTCAGTGGTACATGTGTAAAAGGCAGTATATGTGAGTGTTGGAATGTATAAATGACTATATGTGAGAGTGAGTGATTGTGAGAGTGCCTGTATGGATCAGTGTGTGCTTGTATTAGTCATTGTATTAGAGTGAAAGTATGTTTTAGTATATGTTTAAATTAGTGAGGTGGTATGTGTATAACTGTACAGGGGAGTAAATAAAAGTGTGATTCATTATTTCCATTACTGACTAGGTATCTAATTAAATCTATGAATGAAAGGCGGTGTCTGAGTGTCTGTATACATATGTCACTGGATATGATAATGCTGTATTGATGTATTGCTGGCTGACTGTATGAATGAGTGACTGTATGGGTGAATGAATTGATGTTTGTGTAGACCTAGGAATTAGTCAGTGGATATGTACAAACTGGTATTGGTGTGTTCGTGGTTTCGAAAATTATAGTCTGTATTTTCGAGTGGGTATCAAGTGCTATCAAACTTTTATCTGTTTTAACTGTTATCTAACTTAGGACTCCTAAATGCCTTCTGTGAATAACAAAAGTCTTAAAGTTAGGATTTTTCTTAGTTTAGGAGTAGTAAAGATAGGACTCCTAACTTTAGGACTCCTAAATGCCTTCTGCAAATCCCCAAAGTCTTAAAGTTAGGATTTTTCTCAGTTTAGGAGTGGTAAAATTAGGACTCATTTCTTTAGGACTCCTAAACAGAGAAAAAGCCTAACTTTAAGACTTTTGGAATGCACAGAAGGCATTTAGGAGTCCTAAAGGTATGACTCCTGCCTTCTGTGAATACCAAAATGAGTAAGTGCCTTCTGTGAATACCAAAATGGTAGTAAGTTTAGGATTTTGTCTTAAGTTAGTTCTGTGAATTGGGCCCTTTGTGAGCAAGCGATAATCTAAAATATTTTAAACATTTAGATATTTATATATTTCTAACTGTAATAAATTTATATTATAGTAAATATATTTTCTCAAAATCGCGTCGGGTGCAGTCTCCTTGCGGCCTGGGTGCGCGATTGCCATGTGACCTTAGAAAAAAGCATTTGATTAGTTCATAACATTTCCCATTGTAGAAGTTGGAAAACACCACCCATTTTAGTCATTCTCTCTACAGCATTTGATGAGACATACCTCTTCTGCTTAGAGAGCTTTTTTGCAAACTTTTGTCTATGTACACATATCCTGCAGTACACACAACACACAACCATCATCTTCATCAATATTCATGGTCTATAAAGTAGCCTTCCACCTGTGATAGCCATGCACCTAAAAGTTACATAACCAAAGTTTTCCCCACTGCCAGAGGTAACATGGTTGCATACGCTGTCCACAGCACAATGTAATGTGGTACGACCCAGAGGCAGTATCATGCATACATAATGAACACACAGACACAGATAGACACCTTTTTATTACCAGGGTCACATATCCTGTGACATCTGTCTTGGATGCTTGTAGGGTGAGTGTAAACCTGTCTTCAGGGAATGGTTGCTGCTAGCATCAACTCCAACAGTAATCATTGGATCACACACAGAGATTCAATATTAAAAGAGTCAATAGTTTGTGCTGCAGTAAGGTAGGGACAGTAGATGTGAAATAATACAGAAACTTTTCTATTTCTTGTGGTTTATCATAAAGGGTCCATCAGTTCTAGTGCACTCAGATAGCCACATCAAAAGCATTCAGCATGTGCAGAGCCAGCGATGATGCGTGCTGCGGAGGGCCGTACTAGGAGCAATGTCTGTTGCAATCAACACTGCACCATTTCCAATAGCGACTCGATCTGAATTGTGAACACTGCTGACAGCAGTGTAAATTGAAGACAGTAGTCACACAGACATCCATGAATACTTTTTCTCACTTCTTCTTCATAAAATACAACAACATGAATTACAGAAAACTCTCCAATAAATAAATCAAAACAATTTGAATGGCAATCTCTGCTGTCCACAGGGTAGATTGTTATTCAGTGTTCTTTTCCACTACCAAGAAGAATTTGGTCATTGTACTAAACCTATAACTCATCTAAAAAAAGTTCTTCAAGCAAGTATACTAAAAGGATATTTTCTATATTTCAATAGACATTGTAGTTACTGGACTACTGGATTCTGTAATTAAACAATCACCACTTGATCTGAATTGTGAGCCCTGCTGCCCGCAGTGTAGGCCAGAGAGAGCAGTCAGCAAGTGCCCACAGCCACGTGGCGTTGACTTGATCTGCCCAGTTTGTCATACACAAAGCAACAAAAAGTGTGTGTGGAACCTGCAATGATGCGTATGTGTGGTGTGGACAGAGTGCACTGGAGCAATGTCTTTTGCCTACAGAACTGCAGCATCTACAATAGCGACTCAATCTGAATTATGAACACTGCTGTCTGCAGTGTAATTTGAAGACAGTAGTCACACAGACATCCATGAATACTTTTTCTCACTTCCTCTTCACAAAATACAACAACATAAATTACTGAAAACTCCCCAATAAATAAATCAAAACAATTTGAATTGCAATCTCTACTGTCCACAGTGTAGATTGTTATTCGGTGTTCTTTTCCACTACCAAGAAGAATTTGGTCATTGTACTAAACCTATAACTCATCTAAAAAAAGTTCTTCAAGCAAATATACTAAAAGGATATTTTCTATATTTCAATAGACGTTGTACTTACTTGACTACTGGATTCTGTAATTAAACAGTCACCACTCGATCTGAATTGTGAGCCCTGCTGACCGCAGTGTAGGCCAGGGACAGTGGTCATTATTGCCTCAAAGCCACGTGCCGTTAGATTCGAAAGCACAGAGTTGGTTGCACCTGAATGGAAGGGGTGAACAGAAATAATCACAGACTGTAACTTGTGACCTCCTCAATCATAGAATCACTGTTCGGACCTGCTGTACCAGGGTGTACTCCACCGTCTGGTGTCAACCAAGCTCAATCATGTGCAGCAGTTAGCTACGGAAGCACAGAGTCTGATGCACCTGAACGAAGGGAGTTGTGTGAAAACCAAGCACCAGGTAATATCAGACATCGTCTATTGTGGGATCAAGACTGTTGAGACCTAGAGTTGGTTGCTGCTGGTCGAAGGGAGTACCTTCATCTCCACTCTCAGATGCAGTTCTAACATCGTTCATTGTGGGATCAAGACACCATTCCACTGTTGGTACCTGTTTGACTACTGTGTTAGTGTATACAGAGCACTCCACGGTGCTGGGCCTCAGGCTAGGCGCTGTGTGCCTGTGTCGCGGTAGCCAGCGTTGCTCTCAGGAGCCTTCCGAGCTCGCAGCCCTCATCCCAGGAGCTTCCGCCAGCACATGGTGGGCCCTCTTTCTCATACGGCGGTGTCGAAAGGTGAACTGTGCCTCATATATGCGTCGCAGCGGCCATGACGGTTTCTGATGACGAGCAGGCTGAAAGCATCATTCTCGCAGCCACCTTCGCTCACGGGGACAACCTCGTGGCAGTGTAAGCTGTGCAGACCTGGAAGACACGCTTGCCATTCCGGAACAAAAGCACACCCAGAGAAGCGCACCTTTAATTCATACACCTACGCTAGCCTTGCGTACGCCAAGCCAGCCAACTACGCTAAAGATTTCGGGGGGGACGTACCTGCTATGTTTCCATAATCTTTCCTACTGACTTTACTATCATGGTTGCATCGACTGCCTACTTCACTCAATAGACCATCAGTGTATGTTGACATGTACATGTCAATGCTCTTCATACTCAAGTCTGTCCGGCACGTCCCCGCAACACTTTGCATTGTATACTTTTATAATCGAGAATCACTTGCCACCTTCGCACATACTTTGCTCCCATCTCTCCCCGCATTCTGCATTGTGTGACAGAGGTGCCAAACCATGTTTGGTTTGTGTACATGGCTAGCCACAGTTGCCACAGTACACAGTGTTGTTGTGTCTGCTAGGTATACATGTTGTTTGTCATGTTGTATGTGATTATACAAGGTAGCACATTTATTCACGAGCAGTGGTTTCGCCCATTTACATATCGCTGTCTTAAAGAGGATACAGAAGTTTTTCTCACAGGTGAAAACTGCGACTACGATGGCAGTCATTCATTACTATCAAAGAATTTCCAACTGCACAACGTTTCTAAGGTTATAGCCCCTAATCTTGCGTGTTTTCTGAAAAGCACACCAACTCCCACAATCAGACCAACATTCACACAGTTTTCTATTAGCAGTTATCTGCTTCTCAATAACATCCACTCCTATGGAATGTGAGCTGGCATACCATATGTCCCTACTTTTTCAAACCGAGTAACTTCCTGTGGCAATGTCTACTCAACACAAGTAACTCACAAACTTCAACTTGGCCTTCAATCCCTAATTTGAAAACAGATTTCATTAAACTAACTAAACTGAAAGTGCTTTTGTTAAGAACAGAAGTGTCCTTCATTTTTGCAAAAGAAATTTATCGACTGCAGATATCATGAACTTCAAGTAAAATACAGTCCCTTTTAAATACGAACCTTCCATTACACTTTGTGAATTGTTCCACAATTTTCAACACATCTCACACTCAAGGTATGGCACACTTTTTTAACACGGTCTCCTCTGGCCTTGTCACAAGCTTTCAAACTGTTTTTTGGTATAATACCAGACTTCATTCATTCGATCATCTCTGGAATAACAGGAACAGTGAACCATAATTCCCACTCTCTTTGCGGCCATCCTACTACTATTTTTTCTTGTAAAAAATGGCTGTGCTCCTTGTGGTAACAACCATGTCCGACAGAATACGCCTCTATGCGAAGCTACATCAATACAGTGAAAAAATTGAACAACTTTTCGGCTGCCTGCCTCTATCTATTATCGGAGCCAGCTACACCATGACATTTATTTACACATATGCAATCTGCGTGCAACCATCTTTTTGTTGCAAAAGTTGCCCATAACATCCCAACAATAGCTCCCGATATCTACAGCAGGTAATGGACTATCTTGAAAACCATGAACTTGATTGTTCAGGCAGTGGAGCAATGGCGGATGCAACACAATAAGGTATCATGGCGGAATGGGATTTTTGTGCAGCTGCGAAAGATCTCCTGCATCATGCAACTTTTGACAACATCGCAGATTGCCTGCCAATTCAAATTGCCGCTCCAACATGATATGAATTGGATCGCTTCGCTTTTCTCACACGATGGCAACAATGACCTCTTGGAACATTACGCATCTCAAGCCGCTGAAGAACTTCCGGACTTCAATCTCCAAGACTTGTAAAAAATTCACTTTATTCTTGGAATAATTTTTTCCAACTTTTTTAGCTTTTTCCTTAAAATTTTTTTAATACACTTCAATTGAACTACTTTCATATACTAACTTTCTAAGTATGCTCAGGCATTTGAGCTCTGTTTTCATTATTGCCCCTTACGTCTCCAGTATAACCAGGGATGGGTGATGTATGGCCTATGCAAATACGCTAATTACTTGCTAAATTAGCCTAAACCCGACATCCATTTTGAAACCGTGTCTATTCTTTGTGCACACGCCTCTCTGCCTGCCTCTTTCCACAAAGCCCTTTCACACAAATTTACTCATCCTCAGCCTCTGCTCACAAGCTGGCAATCAAGATTAAAAAACACAACATTGTTTAGGAACTAGTTGGCACAGTGTGGTAATCATATCCTACCTTTAGTTTCATTATAGAATTTAGTCATTCATGTTTAACAGCTATTGTTTATGTCACATGAACTGTAACATGTAATGTAGAATACACCGATGCAGGAGCTTCGGTTTTAAATAAAGCAGAAGCTGTTGGAGTTTGCCTCAGCTCGATGCCTTAGCTCTTTGCACAAGAATGTTTTTTTGATACAGCTGAAGACAATAATGTATGGTTTGACCAGAAGGGTACCGAATGTGCTTCTCAGAAGCGCAATGCTTGTGTTCCTCCTCAAAGTTCCGATTTGAGTAGAACTATTACCAATTCTGACACACAGCAGATTGAATCAACTGTACAAGAGGTTGCTGACTGTTCCACTGTTGATAATTTTGTGTTACAAAAAAGGAGTACCAGGGTACCTAAGAAGTTTGATGATTACATTTTGCACATTTCTTTTTGTTTGATTTCTTAAAGGATACTTGTGTAAATCGTATCATACCTTTATTTTCATTATAGAATTTAGAGGTATTCAAGTCTAACATGTATTGTTTATGTAACATGGAACTGTAACATGTAATGTGGAATTCACTGATGCAGGAGCTTACGTTTGAATACAGCAGAAGCGGTTGGAGTTTGCCTCAGCTGGATGCCTTAGCTATTGCACCAGTGGGTCCATTTATGGCACTTAAATAAAGACACTTTTTTAATATAACTTTCAAACTCCATCGCTTTATTACACACAGCCACTTTCTTAGACACACCTGATTTCACCATTTGTCTTCTGTGGCATTGCAACATTCTGCATTATATTCTTCACAATTATTTCTTGATTCCTGCTTGCTAAAACACTGCATTTGAGTCTTCAGACCGGTAAGGGTGAGTAGTTCGCTTCCCACTCCCTGTATAGTATAAATGCATACTAACACTACTTACACAGATATGCTACAGTGGCCAGAATCCTACAGCGCCCACAGAACATGACTTTACAGCAATCAGCTCACGGCTAAGGCTCACGGTTTTATCCTCGAGTCTTCAGACCGGTACCAGTGAGTAGTTTGCTTTCCACTCCCGCTATACTCTAAACACATACTAACACCACCTGCATAGCTATGCTACAGCGGTCAGTATGCTACAGCGCCCAGAGCACATCAGTTTACACCACTCAGCTCACGGTTTAGGCGCACACTTTCATCCTCGAGTGTACCAGCACCTCACCTCAGCACCATCTCACTCTTGGCAAAAGAGCACTTTCACACTGGTAGGCGTAAATACATCGCTTCACACTCCCTGTATAGCACACCATAACCACCCCAGGGCCAATAAATTAGGAAAAGAAGGGGGGCCACACAGCCCCCCTTCTTAAAAAAAAAAATACCAACTACGGGCTGGAGGCCCCTCCCTGCAGCACTCTGCAAAGTGCCCCCTGGCGCGTTTGCAGATGGGAAACTAATTCCCCTTGAATACTGGGGGTCCCTGGGGGCCAACTAGCCCACCAGGAACCTCCAGTATGCGCCGGGAGCTGTGTTGCAGAGAAGTGTTCAAAGGCCACGCCCCTTTTTACACCTCTCTGCAACGCAGCTCTGTGGCACTTAATGGAGGTACCTGGTGGGCTAGATGCACCCCAGGGACCCTCAGGATTCAAGGGGAGTTAACGCAACATATAAGAGATTCCCCCGTGGTCAATATTTACTTTATCATGGGATTAGTCTCATCAAATTATTCCATTAGCCTTCTAATTCATATAGGTACACCACAATCCACGATTTTCATTTTATAATTTTATTTGTTTTTATTTTTTCTGTAGTGTATAAAAAATATATTTTTTTTCCTTTTTTTCCCTATTTTAGTTAATTTCTTCCATATACATCAGTTACATGATTGATAGTACAGATTTAATTAATTTATAAAAAGTGCATTGCATCATATCAAAAAACATTTGTAACATCTACCTAGCTCAGAGAGTTACATAATATGAAGCATCACCCTGATATATACTCATAAATCACCAGTCACACTTGCACAATCATACAAATTCACACTTATACTACAATCAGTCTTCTCCCAATCAGAAACAGATCCTACAATTGAGGTAACACAGTTGTTGCTTGTGTGTAGTTATACGCCAGGTCTATGCGCATTTCGGTGGGGTAAGACCACCTTCCTCAGGACCAGAGTACAAAGTTTTATTTCTTCCTCTCTGTGTATATACAGGGTACCTGAAATTACAAACAAAGTGTAATGTACCTAAGACTTAGCTATGAAAGAAGGACAATTTCGGCAATCTACATTCCTTGTCATATACATTTTTATCGTACATTAGCTGAAAAACACCACATTGCATCATGGACAATCAGGCTGTGAGGTACAGGTTTTGTATAACACAACTATTCCCAATACTTCGTAATACCATCTAAAGATACGATTCCAATTATGATTGGACCAAAATAAACTATTACTTTATCATAGTTACCAGCGTATTCATATGTATTAATGTCTATTTTATATGTGATTACAGTGACACCAGCTTTGCGATAAACTCTCACCTAGTCTTTGTTGTATGGTGAGGGTATCTGCATATCTTTATACCAATAGGGAAACTTTTCCACTGTTGAAAGCAATTATATAGTTACACCCTAAGAGAAATAGTGAAGTATATGTATTAAAAGCTTCTTAGCAAGGTTTGTATTACTATAGTATTAGGACAAAAAGGCAAAGGCATACCTTAGGTTTATTAAAAAGCCTCAATACGAAGTATTATTTAGCTCAGTCTATTTTGTCTGGCAAGATGTCTCCTGGTAGGGCTCTCGTCGTAATAATCCCTAAGTAAGATAGGTACAACATTGTATTGTTATATCTGACACTTCCCTTTGTTGGTGAATGTCGTGTCATAGTATTGTATGTTAGGGACTGACCTTTTGTTCAAAGAGGGATTTCCGAATTCTTTAATCTTCTTTTATGTTTACAGCGCGGGGCCCACTTTGTATTTCTTTTGAACGTATCACTCTTTCAATAGTTCAACCTAAAATATGAAGTATTATATTATCAACCCATTTCTATATGTACAAGGTCCACAGCATGATTCTAAGAAAAGCAGTGCAGTAAGACCCACAGTCTCAAGTGTCACCTAAATTTAAGTTAGTTCTAATAATCATATCTAAATATAATCGCTCGGGGGTGCATTTTGTTGGTCGTTCAACTAACCTCTCTGACATACGTGATTATATGGTGATTTACCATATGTGACAGATATTACTCAATATTACAGTTGCTATACCCTACGTTTGACTAGTTAGCTTAGTACTATCCCACCCTCTAGGACTGGTCTTTCATAAGAGCATAAGGCGAGTTTCTAGTTCAATTCAAATTAGCCTAGTTCAATTGATAAGAGTTTAACTACCGCTATCCAGTGATGGTCTCTACTCGTTTGTGTACATACCTGTTTTCTCCGATGGTATCGAGGCATGCGGTCGTCTTGCCACGTCTCTAGGTTACTGCAGATAGGGGATTCGTACCTACGCTCTACTGTTTTAAATAGGGGCTGTAAGAATGCGAGGCTCGAAATTCGGCGTCCAGTCAACCAGAAGTAATTACCATCAAGTGTAATTTGGATCGAGGTTGAGCGCCATGTTGTAGTGGGTTAAGATAGGTTAGAGCAATTTGTAGCTTTTTAGGTAAATCTTATTTGTTACTTTTTTAGTTCCCATGAACATATCATATTTAAGTGGGTTTCTGCACTACGATATTTTAAATAAAGGTTGACAGAATGTGCGATTCGAGATGACGATGTCTAATCAAACAGAGACGGCCCATTATCGGGTGTAATTTAGGTCACTTCCTGTTGGCCAGAACGGGCGCCATGATGGAATTTAGATCGAGGTTGAACTCCATGTTGTAGTGGGTTAAGATAGGTAAGAGCAATTTGTTGCTTTTTAGGTAGATCTTGTTTGTTACTTTTTTTGTTCCCATGAACATATCATATTTAAGTGGGTTTCTGCACTACGATATTTTAAATAAAGGTTGACAGAATGAGCGATTCGAGATGACGATGTCTAATCAAACGGAGGCGGCCCATTATCAGGTGTAATTTCGGTCACTTCCTGTTAGCCAGAACGGGCGCCATGTTGGAATGGGTTTTGGTTTGTTTAACATTGGATGGCGGGAATATACATTAAATGTCCACCAACTAAATAAATTTGACTCTATTTATAGCGAGATAGTAAATTTATCCTGTTATGGGACTGCGAGTTTGTAATGCATAGAACTCAGACTTCAAGTAGGTAACCAGGTCTTAAAGATAAATGTACGGTTTATGGGTTGAAGACATTAGTAACAGATGCACTAGATATTTGAGACCAATTTGTACATTCTTTACAGATTACTAAAGATATTTGGTAGGGATAGTCATATTAAGTTTGTTTTGTAACAAACCATGCTATATTTTTATTTAGACCCCTACGTACACTGTCAAGTTGGAAAATCCAAAAACTCTCTCGTTTTCTACGAGTATGTTCCATTGACTGGCCCATTTTGAGTTGAACTTTCTCAAGAATGCACCAACGTAGTTCTGTTTCATTGTGATTCAAATCTACACAATGTTGGACTAGAGGTGCTGATATTCTCTTTAATCTAACTGCCGACTTATGTTCGCTAAATCTCGTCCGAAATTCCCTCCCGGTCTCACCAACATAAGCGAGGCCACATGGACATAGAATAATGTAAATCACATTACTACTTCTGCAATTTGTCAGAGATCTTAATGTAATTTTGAAGTTATTGTAGTCCACTGATTCAGTTAGAATTGCTGCATCACAGGCGTGGCATGATCCACATTTGTGGTTGCCCAGGACTGGTTTTTGAGATACTAAGGATGTTTGAGTGTAGCCTACCTTCTGTTTATTTCTAGTATGGACTAAGTGGTCTTTTAGGTTTTTATTTCTTCTATAAGCCACTAAAGGTTTGGTGGTGAAAGTTTCACTCTCTTCTGTTTCCAATATACTCCAGTTTTTATTGATGATGTTTTTAATCTTGTAATTCAAGGATGAGTGATTTATGACACACGTAATTCTCTCTGAGGGTTTCCGTTTGGTGCCACTCAATAAAGAATCCCGGTCATAACATTTTGCCCGTTTGAAGGCTTGACGAATCAGTCGATGAGGGTAGCCTCTAGCAATCAGTCTGATCTTTAATACTTCACCATGGCGTTGATATTCCGTTAGATTTGTACAGTTGCGGCGTATTCAAAGAAATTCGCCAAACGGGATGGAGTCTTTTTGGCAGTGCGGGTGAAAGCTCCCAAACTGAAGGATTGTATTTTTTGCTGTTGGTTTTCTAAAAAGACTTACTTCTAGTACTCCATTATTTCCTCTTATCTCTATATCCAAGAATTCCACTTTGACTGTGTGGTAATTTGAGGTAAACTTGAGATTAGGGTCGCTAGAGTTAAGCCACAAAATGTAGTCCCTCAAAAGTGCCTCTGTGCCAAACAAAAAAAATATCGTCTATAAATCGACGCGATAAATGAGCATTCTCAAAAAAGGGTGCCACCTCATTATATACATTTTTTAATTCCCACTCTCCCATGTAGGTGTTTGCTACGCTTGGGGCGCAAGAAGCTCCCATACTGGTACCCTTTATCTGCTTGTAAAGGGCACCATCGTAGTCAAAAAAGTTATTTAAAAGGACAATTTCCAAACATTGCAATATAAACCTGTCAGGTCGGTTATCTGGGTGTCTATTTAGCAGGAAAGATGCTGCCTGTAACGCTTGACATTGAGGGATGTTGGTGTACAACGCCTCAATGTCAAGCGTCACTAAGATGTCAGTAGTTGCATCAATGACAGTACCCTCTATTTTGGAGATCATGTCTCCCGTGTCTCGAATGAATGATTCGTATTTTTGTGTTAGAGGGCACAGGAATTTGTCCACGTATTTTGACAGTGGCTCCGTATTTGACCCAATTGTGGAGATGATTGGTCGCATGGGGGGTTGATTTCATTTTTGTGGGTCTTGGCTAGACCATATAATGCAGGTACTACCGGACAGGATTTGTTTAAAAAAATAAGTTCATTTTCACAGATGAATCCTTCCTGAAATGCGATGTTTGTAATTTCTCCTATAGTTGTATTGAGGCGTTGTAGTTCCCTCGGATGTGCCAGTCTATAGTGTGCTTCAACACTCAACAAATCCAACACCTTTTTATTGTATTCAGTTTTATCAAAAATGGTAATACCGTCACCTTTATCACATGGTTTTATTATGAGACTGTTATTACTCTCAATGTTTTTGAGGGCTAGGTTTTCCTGTTTAGATAAATTGAAGTTGGATCTATTGGTTCCTGTCATCAAACGTGTGACGTCTTGTAGTTCCTTCCGTTCAAAAATTTGAACTTCGGGCCCTACTGCATGTAGTGTAGGTGTGAAGCTCGAGGGTGGTTTACAGCCAGATAAATTGACACACTCCTCTCCTCTTGTTCTTCCTTCGAAGAATTTCTTGAGTCTGACCTTTCGGAAAAAGGCGAATAAGTCCTCATGGAGTTTAAATTTGTTCAAACTAGTGCAGGGTACAAATGATAAACCCCTACTCAATAGTGTCACTTCGTCATTACTTAAGTTCTCAGAGGATAAGTTGTATATTGGGATTATATCCAATGGCTCATCATCTCTTACATTGACAGTTCGGTCTACCACCAGTACTGTTGGTTCCGTGTCTTTACGTATTGTTGCTGAGGTTGAGGGCTCCTCATTTGATCATAGTGGAGTAGTTGGACCCTAGGGACCCTAAGGATTAAAGGGAACTTAAGCTCCCAACTTTAAATGGCCACAGGGCATGTTTACACAGTGGTGAAGGGAGGGGACTGGGCCTGAGGTGACGTGTGCAAACACACCCTGTGGGGCATTTTAAGTTGGGGAAAATATTCCTCTTAAATCCTGAGGGCCCCTGTGGGTCAACTAGCCCACCAGGTGCTTCCAGTAAGCCCCACTGCACTGCATTGCAGAGAGGTGGTCTAGGCCGTGCCCCTTTTTACACCTCTCTGCAACGGTGATGTTACTGACCATGTCATGAATGATGTAATATGTGACGTCATCAGCAGTGCATTGCAGGTGCGTGAGTTATAGTTAGCTGAACTAACTATAACGGGGAATTTCCATGGTTTTGTATGAGAAGAATGTCCAACTAACTATAACGTCCCTGAAACCTATGTTTTTTTCAGTCAGTTTCTAAGGTTTTTTAAATGCTAATTTCTAACTATAACGTGGCTGAAACCTATGGTTTTTTTCAGTGAATGTCAAAGATTTTTTAAATGCTAATTTTTAAATATAATGTTCATTAAACCTATGTTTTTTTCTGTGATTTTAAGTTGTCTTCCCATTCTCAACCGGGTGAAAACTGCTGTCAGTTTTCCATTGATAGCTTCCGCAAAATAATCCCCACAAATGAGAGCGACAACTAACGCTAATGATATGCAGAGTAGGAGTTCCTGTGCAAAAATAACACAAAAACACCACTTCCCAATATTTTCAATGACCAGCCAAATCTTCATGCAAATCAAAAACAGATGAAAAGCTGTGTTAGCAGTAAGTATTTAACATCTGCCTTTTACTGGTGTAAAGCAAGACGATTACCTACAGTATGAAAGGGAGGTCAGCCCAGAGCCACATCTGAAGACCAACACATGTCATATAGCTCCTGATGATGCAGCTCCGACACCCAAAAAGGCCACAACACCCACCACCACCATCCACAGGAATCCCCCCAGACAACACATCCCTACTACCACGAGGCAGTGCAGAACAGGACAGCAAACTTTCTCAAAACGGCATGGTCTCTCAGCCACACAATAGCTGAATGTTGGGAGATGTGTAAGAGACTATAATTGGTTAAGAAGACCAAATGCTCCCAATCTGTGCACCTCAAGTCAACGCCGCAAGGCTGTGGGCCTTTGATGACAACTGCCTCTGGCCTACACTGTGGTCAGCAGGGCTCACAATTAAAATTCAGTCTTAATTGATTAATTTCAGAGTCCAGTAGGCAATCAACTATAACGTCCCTGAAACCTACATATTTCAACATATGAAATCCTTACTTCCATACGCCTACACTGTGGTCAGCAGGGCTCACAATTCGAATTCAGTCTTGATTTAATAATTGCAAAGAGAATTATACTCTATGTCCTCGGATTTTGTCAAGATGAAGTGACAAAAAGCATTCCTCGATGGCTTTGCTGACTACTGCCTTCGATCTACATTGCACACAGCAGGGCTCACAAATCAGATCGAGTTGTGATTGTAGATGACGCAGTCCAGTAGGCAACAGGCATTGCTACCAGTACAGCCCTCCCGGCCCATGTATCATAGCTGGTTGTGCACACGCTGAATGCACTGCAATTCATGGACCCTGTATGATGGAATCTTTTGCTTATGATTTCAGATCTGCTGCCCCTATGTTTTATTTCACATCCGGTGCCCTAACTTAGTGTAGCACAAGTCATAGACCCTTTATGAGTGAATCTCTGTGTGTGATCTGATAATTACTGTTGTACTTCTTGCCAGCACTAACCATTCCCTGAAGGCTAGCTTATACTCACCCCACACGCATCCAGCACAGATGTCACTGGACATGTGGCCTTGGTAATAAAAAGGGGCCGAGCGCACGTGCCCATACCCAGTTCCACTATCTATCTAACTGTATCTGTGTGTTCATTATGTATGCATGATGCTGCCCCTGGGCCCTACCAACTTACATTGTGCTGTGGACAGCGCATGCAACCATGTTACCTCTGGCAGTGGGGAAAACTTCAGTTACGTATCTTTGTCTCGATCATTGTATAAGTGCATGGGTAGAGATTGGATCATTTGAGTACTACAAGGAGAGTGTATAGTGAATGTATAAATGCTTGGGGATTAGCGGATTGATTGGATAAGCACATATGTTGGCAGCGCTTAACCCCTGAGAAAAAGCTTGGCTCTAATTGGCTGCCCTCCATGTGCCAAAACTGAAATTTGGGCTTTGCATGGACCTGTGGTGCTACAGCTGCATCACTCCACTGCTGTGCAATAAACATTCATATCCACATAGATATTTCATGTCCATAATCTTTCATGTGATGAAGTATGGATGAATGTAGGGTCAGTGATTCCCCCTACCTTCCATTTTGGCCATTTTGTGGGACTTGGGTCACAGGCTGACACATTGGTGCTTGCGGCCCGCGTGGCGGCAATACTACAACAGAGACACCCACATCAGTTGAATCCTCATACAGCCCAATATGGAACCATGCTCATAGCTCCGGAGTCATTGTTCACAGCCTCACACAGAACTCGCATACGCCAGGCCAGCCCACTCTGCTGACGCTTACAGGGAGGAATGACAAAGCTACATGTCCCAGGTCTTCCCTATAGTGATTTGCTGATTATATGTCTAGTTGTCAGAATGCCATAGCCAGTCCCTCATGGCTGGTTTACACACACACCACACCCATGCAGCACATGCATCACAGAACATGTGACCCTGCCAATAAAAATGGCAGGCTGGTAAAGTGGTAATCTGGGCTGTTTGCACCAGCTTGTGAATGGTGCGTTAAATTCTTCACTATTTTGGCTGCGATAATGTGCTGTTATCTCAGTGATGTGTCCTTGAGAATATGCCCCTCAGTGTTTTAAAGACCTCAGAAGAACTCGAGTGCTGCCTTGAGAGCCACGCACCCTACACGTTCACAATAGGGGGCCGTGCTGAGAGACATGCACCCTTTGTATTCACACCAGGGGGACGCTCTACGGTCACGAATCCAAACTTTTTTGAAAATTAAAAAGTGTTCACTTTCATTAATTTATATTCACCATCCCCAGAGGCATGCCCACATCTACATTTTTTTTCGAAGGGGAGGGGGGCCGTGTGGCCCCCTTCCCAGGCCACTTTCTGGCCCCCATCCCCCAGGGCCTCGCCTCTCTGTTGGGGACCATGGGGGGAGCTCCAACGCCCCCACAGTCCCGCCGGCTCCCCGCTTCCTGCAGGAGCTGGCATTCCTTTTGGGCAACAGGAGCTGCTAACATGCAGATTCCCTTGCCCAAAAGCAATTCTCCTTTCCTTTATTGAAGCGAGAGGAGGTTTTCCTCCTCTCGCTTCAACAAAGCAAACCAGTTTGCTATTACAAGGTGGAAGCAATGCTCCTGCCCTGTCATAGCAAACGGCAATGTCCCGGGAGTGGACACCCCTGGACATTGCAAGACCCGGCCCTGGAAGGTGAGAGTCCCCAGGGCCATCAAGCACTCCAGGAGGGGGCCACACAGCTCCCCTCCCTCTATTTTCAAAGCCCCGGGGTGGTGGTGGTCCCCGGGGCTGCGGGAAGGCTGTGTGCCCTCCTACACTTAATTTACATAGCCCAGAGGAAGTGGCGGTATGATTATACAATTGCCCCCGAGACCTGGCCCACCTGTGGGCTCATTTAAATGAAGTGGAGGAGCCCCCGCTTAATTTTTTTTACATTTTTTTTGTCAGGTTTCCAACACCCAGCGCACATTTGTGAGCTGGCCTAGGGGATCTGAATGTTTCTACCCTGCCCCCTTTTCTTTATTTTTATCTTTCTTTGACTGTTTTGTTGTGACTCGGCTCTCAGCGCGACCTCCTATTGAGAACGTGATCGGTGCACACCTCTCAGCGCGGCCCCCAGTGTGAACATGAAGGGTGCGGGGCTCTCAGCGCAGCCCCAGTGTATTTGAATTTGAATTTAAAAACATTTATTGAGCGCTCTTATACCGAGCGGTTTCATGGCGCTTTAACCCCTTCGATGCTGATGACGGAGCGGTTCCGTCATCAGCACCGGTTGGGCTGTGCTGATGACGGAACCGCTCCGTCATCAGTACAGCCCTGGGGTGGAGCGCTGGCGCTCCCCCCCCCCCCCCCCTGTGCTGCGATCTTTTTTTTTTTGCAGGGGTGGCAGCGGAAGACTTTCCGCTGCCACCCCCTGGCCCCCCCACACTTCCTGGTGACGTCATCAGGAAGCGCTGGACGCGCTGGAAGCCATTTGTTTCCAGCGCGTCCAGCAAAGAGGTGCGTGTTTGCTGCTCCGGTGGGGCGGGGGGGCGTTTTTCGGTGCCTTGAGGCATCGGGGGGGAGGAAACTGTGTTTCCTCTCCCCTGATGTCCCAATGCACGCATTCTTGGTGCACGATCGCGCATAGCGTCGGGATCGTGCACCAGGAATGCCCCACTAGACACCAGGGATTGCTTGTGTTTGGTTTTTTTTGTGCAGGAAGCGACCCCTTGGGCAAGGGTCACTTCCTTAGGGGGCCAAATATTGTTTTAGACTTTTCTGCCCCCCCTGGGGCAGATCGGCCGTTTTGTATGGCCGATCTGCACCCAGGGGGGGCAGAAAAGCCCACTAGACACCAGGGATTGTTTTTTATTTATAAAGGAAGCGACC
Source organism: Lissotriton helveticus (assembly GCF_964261635.1). Taxonomy (NCBI): domain Eukaryota; kingdom Metazoa; phylum Chordata; class Amphibia; order Caudata; family Salamandridae; genus Lissotriton; species Lissotriton helveticus. The sequence continues at coordinate 689,077,198 of NC_136069.1, forward strand.
CCTTGGGCAAGGTCGCTTCCTTAGGGGGCCATATAATGTTTTAGACTTTTCTGCCCCCCCTGGGGCAGATCAGCCGTTTTGTTTGGCCGATCTGCACCCAGGGGGGACAGAAAAGCCCACTAGACACCAGGGATTGTTTTTTATTTATAAAGTAGGCGACCCCTTGGGCAAGGGTCGCTTCCTTAGGGGGCCAAATAATGTTTTAGACTTTTCTGCCCCCCCTGGGGCAGATCGGCCGTTTTGTTTGGCCGATCTGCACCCAGGGGGGCAGAAAAGCCCACTAGACACCAGGGATTGTTTTTTATTTATAAAGGAAGCAACCCCTTGGGCAAGGGTCGCTTCCTTAGGGGGTCAAATAATGTTTTAGACTTTTCTGACCCCCCTGGGGCAGATTGGCCATTTTCTTTGGCCGATCTGCACCCAGGGGTAGCAGAAAAGCCCACTAGTCACCAGGGATTTGTTTTTTATTTGAAAAAGAAGCGACCTCTTGGGGAAGGGTCGGTTCCTAGTGGCCCTAATATTTTTTTAGACTTTTCTGCCCCAGGGGGGGGAATAGAAAAGCCCACTAGACTCCAGGGTTATTTTTTTTTATAGGGAGCGACCCCTTGGCCAAGGGTTGCTTCCTTGGGCCCATTTGTTTTCAGTATGTTCTGCCGTGTCTTTATTTGGCCTCTCTGCCCTCCGTAGGGTTGCTTCCAGGGGGCCCACGTTTATAATGATTTATAATCTTCCCCCCTTGGGGACAGACACCCCATTTGTGACATACCCTGTGACATAGCCTGTTGTAATGTGTGTTGTTTTTGTTTCTTCTAATGTGTATTGGTTTTTTTTCTCTTTAGATTGTTGCAGTGTGCGGTTCTGTTACTGGTGGTTCTGTTGTTCTGCTGTTTCTGTAGTTGCATGTGTTTGGTAAGAGACCTTTTTTTTGTTCAATTGTAATGTAATTGTTTATTTTGCAAAGTGTGTAGTAATACGAGTATGTTTTGTTGCTGTTTGTTGTGATTGTAAAACATGTTTTGCATTTGTTTTTGATGTGTCCTTCTGTAGATGTAAGTTTTTTTTTCTTCTTTCTAGTGGGATATCGTTGCCTATTTGCTGTGTCATTGCAGAGTAGGTGCTGGTGAGTGTAGTTGTGTCTTGTAAGTGAATTGTATATTTTTTCTAAATATATTTTTTGGTGAAAAGTCTTACATTTTTATCTTACTTTGCGCAGTGTTGGGGTTGTTGAGTTGTTTGTGCAGACTCCTTTATTTGTAAGGATAATGGCTAGCCGCCGGATTACTGCTCAGCAAGTTGTTGGAATGCTTTTTGATTCTTCCTCTGACCATGGTCCAGAGTCTGACTCTGATTCTGAGCCAGAGGTGGGAGGTGAAGATTCAGGTAGTGAGTTTTCTCTACACATGGCTTCATCTGATGATGAAGACACTTTGAGTGCTGATGAAGCTACTTTTGGTGTGGATGATGTGCCTGTGGTTGGGGAGGACATTGCTGTGGTTACGGTTTGGGAGGACATTGTTTTGCCTGTGGTTGCGGAGGACATTGATGTGCCTATTGTGTGGCAAGAGACATCTGGGCTGCAGCCTGGGGCTGCTAGACTTCCAGTTGGTGTAGTGAGACAAGAGGCAGCTGGGCGGCGGCCTGCGGCTGCAAGACTTGACGATGAAAGTTCTGACCTCTGGGTTGCACCAGGCATGGTGCAGCCGGCATTGCTTGAATTTACTGGTGTTCCAGGGTGTAGGGTGAACACTGAAAACTTTTTGCCTATTGATTTTTTCAAGTTGTTTATGGATGATGTGTTTTTGGCAGAGATTGTAGAGCAGACTAATTTGTATGCTGAAATTTTTTTGAGGGTGAACAGTGCCAGCCTTAAGCCCCACGCTAGAGCTACCCGGTGGACTCCCACCAATTTGGAGGAGATGAAAAAGTTTTTGGGTTTAACTCTTTTGATGGGCTTGCTTAGGAAACCATCAATGGCTTCATATTGGTCTACTAGTCCCTTGATGGCAACAGCTATATTTCCGGCAGTCATGAGTCGTGATAGGTATTTGCTTCTGCTGCGGATGATGCATTTTGTTGACAATAGTCTTGCTTTGCCACGAGATCACCCTGATTGTGACCGTCTTTTCAAGATTCGGCCTGTCATTGATCATTTGGTTGATCGATTTTCCGAGATCTTTTATCCTGGGAAAGAAATTGCAGTGGTGAGTCTTTGCTGTTGTTCAAGGGCCACTTGGTATTTCGGCAATACATTCCTAGTAAGAGGGCACGCTATGGAATCAAACTGTATATGCTGTGTGACAGTGAGACTGGATATGTCTCTAATTTCAGGGTGTACACTGGTAAGGAATCCAGGATTAACCCCCCTGGTTGTCCGTCGACTTTTGGAGTGACTGAGAAAATTGTGTGGGAACTTGGTCGTGGATTGTTTAACAAAGGCCATCATTTGTATGTCGATAACTTCTACACTGGTGTGCGGTTGTTCAGGGAATTGGCCAAAGTGGACACTGTTGCTTGTGGCACAATCCGCTCAAACCGTAAAGGTTTCTCAAAAGAACTTGTTTGTCGAAAGCTTGCTCGGGGACAGTGCAGTGCATTGCGTTGTGAGGAGCTTCTAGCTGTGAAGTTTACAGACAGGAGAGATGTCTACATGTTGACTACAATACATGATGAAAGCACTGAACCGCGGACTGTTTGGGGTACAGGTTGCAGAAGCGCGCAAACCTGTGTGCATACTGGACTACAATAAGTACATGGGTGGTGTTGACAGAGTTGATCAGAGGTTGGAACCGTATGCTGCTCTTCGTAAGGCTTACATTTGGTACAAGAAGTTGGCTATCCATCTTTTCCACTTGGCAACCTTTAATGCTTTTATTGTGTTCCAGAAATCTTGTCCCCAGTCAAAGTTGTCTTTTGTAAAGTTTCAGGAGTCGGTAATAGGCAGCCTTGTTTTAGTGGAACAGGCAAGTGTTCCTAGAGTTGGAGTGGTGGAGGATGTTGCCAGATTGAAAGATCGCCACGTTCCTGATACAATTCCTCCTACAACCTCAAAAGACTTTCGCAGTCGGAGATGTAGAGTCTGTTGGCGAAGAGGTTAGCGGAAGGTGGTTCGCATGTACTGCCCCGACTGCCCTTCAAAACCCGGGCTGTGTGTACCTGCTTGTTTTAGATTGTACCACACGCAAAATAATTTTTGGGAGTATCAATGAGTGGTAAAGTGAACTGTTTGGTCTTTATTCTGTAAAAGTTATTGTTCAGTTTCAAAGTTTGTATTTGTGTAGTCTTTTTAGATTTAGTTGTCGAGTTAGTAGATTTGTATCAATTTGCAATTTGTTTTTGTTTCTCTTTTATTTAAAAAAAAACTAAAGTATGATGTTGGTTTGCATGTAGTGTCCATTGTCTGACTGTGTGCATGGTTTGGCGCTTGGCTGCCGGTGTCTGTGGACTGGTGCTTGTCTGGCGGTGTCTGCGGACTGGTGCTTGACTGACGGTGTGCGTGGTCTGGTGTTTGGTTGGCGGTGTGCGTGCTCTTGCGCTTGCCTGGTGTTGTGTTTGGATTTGTCTTTGGCTGGTGGTGTTTGTGGAGTGGTGCTTGGCTGGCGGTGTGTGTGGAGTTGTGCTTGGCTGGTGGTGTGTGTTGAGTGGCGCTTGGCTGGTCGTGTGTGTGGAGTGGCGCTTGGCTGGTGGTGTGCGTGGAGTGGTACTTGGCTGTCTGTGCACGGAGTGGTGCTTGGCTGGTGTTGTGTTTGTGGAGTGGCGCTTGGCTGGTGGTGTGCGTGGAGTGATGCTTGGCTGGTGGTGTGTGTGGAGTGGTACTTGGCTGTCGTGTGCGCTGAGTGGTGTTTGGCTGGCGGTGTGCATGGTCTGGTGCTTGGATGGTGGTGCGGGTGAACTGGCACTCGGCAGGCGGTATGTGAGTAGTTACTTTCTGTTGGTCACTACACACACTGCTAGTTGAGTGACACTCCACACAGTCCATCATTTTGTGTAGTTGCAGTGTCAGAAATGTGGGCGTGTGAAAGTGATGGGCCCTTGAATGGCGCTGTTTGCTGGTGTGAGTGTTGGAATGTGATGGGTCCGCGGCTGGCGGTGTGAATGTTTTGTATGTGTCACGCGTACGAAAGGTGTATGAATGGCCTGTAAAGAGGTTGGTGCCTTGACGTGGCTTTACAGCTCACGAGCTGTGACTCAGTGGTTCAGTTTATCATACTTTCAATTATACACAGTGTATTTCATTTTTGTGAAATTACTTGCGTATACAATTGTATGTACTGAATCATCACTCACCCTCGTGCCAAATCCAACCAGTATGTGTGTGTGCTTGCGGATTAGATGGGTGTGCAGTAATAATTGTTTTTTTTCTCTTTCTGCAGTAGGGTGTACCTTGTCCCTTATTGTGATTGTTGTTATGTGTTGCTTTTCCATTCGGATGGTGTCAATGGTCTGGTTTGTATCAGGTATGAAAGGTGCGTGAATGGCCTGTAAAACGGTTGGTGCCATGTCGTGGCTTTACAGCTCACGAGTTGCGAGTCACTGGTTCAGTTTTTATGCATTTATTTATTGACAGAGCATTTCATTTTTTTGAAATATCTTGTTAATAAAATTTTATGTACTGAACCATCACTCGCCCTCGTGCCAAATCCAACCTGTATGTGTGTGTTTTTGAGGAATAGATAGCCGCGCTTGAATGTTTGACTTTTGAGTAACTCTGTTAAGGTGTGGTATCCTTTTAGTCGGGAGAACAAGGGGAACGCAGGGTGGTAGGACTTTTTTGCCGGCACGGCGATCCCACGCCAAAAAGTTTGGAAAAGTGCTATTTTTGCCTATTTTTAAGGTTTGCAAGGAGTTCTGGGTAGGAAAACATTGGGGGACCCACGCGTGCCATACCTCCCTGGACTCTCCGGGGTGTCTAGTTTTCAGAACTGTTTGGGTTTGCTACTTTCCAAAGAATACCACCCAGCCCCGGGCCAAAAACTCAGGTGCCCCCCCCAATCAAATTTATATTGCTTCAGGGTATTTTAAATTCACCACCGTACGATTTGGACCTTTTCCTGTTGCAGCCACTATGGCTACCCACGCAAGTGAGGTACCGTTTTTATCGGGAGACCTGGGGGAACGCTGGGTGGAAGGTAATTTGTGTGAGCCCAGTGATGCCACGCTTTCCCAGACTACAACGTGTGAAAAAATTGATTTTTTTCTGCTAAAATTGAGGTTTGCAAGGGATTCTGGGTAAAGGAACGTTGGAGGATCCACGCAAGCCATACCTCCTTGGAAGCCCCCGGGTGTCTACTTTTCAGAAATGTGTGGGTTTGGTAGGTTTACATAGATGGCTGTCTCGCACGGGGCCAGAAACCCAAGTAACCCTTCTTGCAAAAGCTGGTGAATTTAACAATGGTGAAAATGTCAAGTCCACCAGCTTTTGCAAGAGGGGTTACCTGGGTTTTTAACCCCGTGCGAGACAGCCATCTAGGGAAACCTACCAAACCCACACATTTCTGAAAAGTAGACACCCGGGGGCTTCCAAGGAGGTATGGCTTGTGTGGATCCTCCAACGTTCCTTTACCCAGAATCCCTTGCAAACCTCATTTTTTGCTTGGAAAAAATCAGTTTTTTCACACGTTTTAGTGTGGGAAAGCGTGGCATCACTGGGCTCACACAAATTACCTCCCACCCAGTGTTCCCCAAGGTCTCCCGATAAAAATGGTACCTCACTTGCGTGGATAGGCATAGTGGCTGCTTTAGGAAAAGGCCCAATTCATACTGTGGAGACCAAAACATTACCTTAAGCCAAATAATCTTATTTTTTGAGGGGGTCACCTGAGCTTTTGGCCCGGGGCTTGGCGGACATCTTTGGAAACTACCAAACCCAAACATTTCTGAGAACTAGACACCCGGGGGAGTCCAGGGAGGTATGGCATGCGTGGGTCCCCCAATGTTTTCCTACCCAGAAACCCCTGCAAACCTGAAATTTTGGTAAAAAAACCCACTTTTCCGTACTTTTTTGGGTGGGATCTCGCTGCCGGCACAAATGTCCTACCACCCAGAGTTTCCCTTGTTCTCCCGAGTAAAATGATACCTCACTTGTGTGGGTGGGCCAAAGGCATGTGACTCGGGCTGGGGGGCTTAATTTGTAAAACTTAAATATGACTAAAAACTACTTCTTTCAAAATTCATTTTTGGCGTGTTCTGCTTTGGGGCACCCACACAAGTGAGGTATCCTTTTACTCGGGAAAACAAGGGGAACGCAGGGTGGTAGGACATTTTTGCCGGCATGGCGATCCCACGCCAAAAAATATGGAAAAAGTGCTATTTTTACCTAATTTTAAGGTTTGCAAGGAGTTCTGGGTAGGAAAACATTGGGGGACCCACGCATGCCATACCTCCCTGGACTCTCCCGGGTGTCTAGTTTTCAGAACTGTTTGGGTTTGCTACTTTCCAAACAATACCACCCAGCCCTGGGCCAAAAACTCAGGTGCCCCCCCCCCAAATCAAAGTTATATTGCTTCAGGGTATTGTAAATTCACCACCGTACAATTTGGACCTTTTCCTGTTGCAGCCACTATGGCTACCCACGCAAGTGAGGTACCGTTTTTATCGGGAGACCTGGGGGAACGCTGGGTGGGAGGTAATTTGTGTGAGCCCAGTGATGCCACGCTTTCCCAGACTACAACCTGTGAAAAAATTGATTTTTTTCTGCTAAAATTGAGGTTTGCAAGGGATTCTGGGTAAAGGAACGTTGGAGGATCCACGCAAGCCATACCTCCTTGGAAGCCCCCAGGTGTCTACTTTTCAGAAATGTGTGGGTTTGGTAGGTTTCCATAGATGGCTGTCTCGCACAGGGCCAGAAACCCAGGTAACCCCTCTTGCAAAAGCTGATGAATTTAACAATGGTGAAAATGTCAAGTTCACCAGCTTTTGCAAGAGGGGTTACCTGGGTTTTTGGCCTCGTGCGAGACAGCCATCTAGGGAAACCTACCAAACCCACACATTTCTGAAAAGTAGACACCCGGGGGCTTCCAAGGAGGTATGGCTTGTGTGGATCCTCCAAAGTTCCTTTACCCAGAATCCCTTGCAAACCTCATTTTTTGCTTGAAAAAAATCAGTTTTTTCACACGTTTTAGTGTGGGAAAGCGTGGCATCACTGGGCTCACACAAATTTCCTCCCACCCAGCTTTCTCCAAGGTCTCCCGATAAAAATGGTACCTCACTTGCATGGGTAGGCATAGTGGCTGCTTTAGGAAAAGGCCCAATTCATACTGTGGAGACCAAAACATTAACCTTAAGCCAAATAATCTTATTTTTTGAGGGGATCACCTGAGCTTTTGGCCCGGGGCTTGGCGGGCATCTTTGGAAACTACCAAACCCAAACAGTTCTGAGAACTAGACACCCGGGGGAGTCCAGGGAGGTATGGCATGCGTGGGTCCCCCAATGTTTTCCTACCCAGAAACCCCTGCAAACCTGAAATTTTGGTCAAAAAACCCACTTTTCCGTACTTTTTTGGGTGGGATCTCGCTGCCGGAACAAATGTCCTACCACCCAGTGTTTCCCTTGTTCTCCCGAGTAAAATGATACCTCACTTGTGTGGGTGGGCCAAAGGCATGTGACTCAGGCTGGGGGGCTTAATTTGTAAAACTTAAATATGACTAAAAACTACTTTTTTCAAAATTCATTTTTGGCGTGTTCTGCTTTGGGGCACCCACACAAGTGAGGTATCCTTTTACTCGGGAGAACAAGGGGAACACACGGTGGTAGGACTTTTTTGCCGGCACAGCGATCCCACGCCAAAAAGTTTGGAAAAGTGCTATTTTTACCTAATTTTAAGGTTTGCAAGGAGTTCTGGGTAAGAAAACATTGGGGGACCCATGCATGCCATACCTCCCTGGACTCCCCCGGGTGTCTAGTTTTCAGAACTGTTTGGGTTTGCTACTTTGCAAAGAATACCACCGAGCCCCGGGCCACAAACTCAGATGCCACCCCCCCAAAATCAAGGTAGTTTTGCCATAAGGTAATGTAAATTCATCACCATACGATTTGAACCGTTTCCTGTTGCAGCCACTATGTCTATCCACGCAAGTGAGGTACCATTTTTTTCAGGAGACCTGGGGGCACGATGGGTGGGTGGAAATTCGTTGATCCACGCAGATTACAGAACTTTCCACCACAGAAATGTGAGGAAAATTTGTTTTTCTTGTCAAATTTTTAGGTTTGCAAGGGATTCTGGGTAACAAAACCTGGGGGTAGGCAGACGAGTCACCCCATCCTTAATTGCCCTGGGTGTCTAGTTTTCATAAATGTATAGGTTTGCTAGGTTTCCCTAAGTGCTGGCAGAGCTACGGCGCAAAAACAAAAGGTAGTCTTTTTGTCCAAAACGTGCTAAATTTCACAGGGAAATTGAGGTGCGACCATGCTGCGTTTTGCGCTGTTTCATGTCGCAGCCACTATGCCTACCCACACAAGTGAGGTACCATTGTTTTCGGGAGACCTGGGGGCACGCTGGGTGGGTGGAAATTTGTTGATCCACGCAGATTCCAGAACTTTCCACCACAGAAATGTGAGGAAAATGTGTTTTTTTGTCAAATGTGTAGGTTTGCAAGGGATTCTGGGTAACAAAACCTGGGGGTAGGCAGACGAGTCACCCCATCCTAAATTGCCCTGGGTGTCTAGTTTTCAAAAATGTATAGGTTTGCTAGGTTTCCCTAGGTGCTGGCAGAGCTACGGCGCAAAAACAAAAGGTAGTCTTTTTGTCCGAAACGTGCTAAATTTCACTGGGAAATTGAGGTGCGACCATGCTGCGTTTTGCGCTGTTTCATGTCGCAGCCACTATGCCTACCCACGCAAGTGAGGTACCAAATTTTTTGGGAGACCTGGGGGCACGCTGGGTGGGTGGAAATTTGTTGATCCACGCAGATTCCAGAACTTTCCCCTACAGAAATGTGAGGAAAATGTGTTTTTTTTGTCACATTTTTAGGTTTGCAAGGGATTCTGGGTAACAAAACCTGGGGGTAGGCAGACGAGTCACCCCATCCTGAATTTCCCTGGGTGTCTAGTTTTCAAAAATGTATAGGTTTGCTAGGTTTCCCTAGGTGCTGGCAGAGCTACGGCGCAAAAACAAAAGGTAGTCTTTTTGTCCGAAACGTGCTAAATTTCACTGGGAAATTGAGGTGCGACCATGCTGCGTTTTGCGCTGTTTCATGTCGCAGCCACTATGCCTACCCACGCAAGTGAGGTACCATTTTTTTTGGGAGACCTGGGGGCACGCTGGGTGGGTGGAAATTTGTTGATCCACGCAGATTCCAGAACTTTCCACCACGGAAATGTGAGGAAAATGTGTTTTTTTTGTCAAATTATTAGGTTTGCAAGGAATTCTGGGTAACAAAACCTGGGGGTAGGCAGACGAGTCACCCCATCCTCAATTGCCCTGGGTGTCTAGTTTTCAAAAATGTATAGCTTTGTTAGGTTTCCCTAGCTGCTGGCAGAGCTACGGAGCAAAAACAAAAGGTAGTCTTTTTGTCCGAAACGTGCTAAATTTCACTGGGAAATTGAGGTGCGACCATGCTGCGTTTTGCGTTGTTTCATGTCGCAGCCACTATGCCTACCCACGCAAGTGAGGTACCATTTTTTTAGGGAGACCTGGGGGCACACTGGGTGGGTGGAAATTTGTTGATCCACGCAGATTCCAGAACTTTCCACCACAGAAATGTGAGGAAAATGTGTTTTCTTTGTCAAATTTTTAGGTTTGCAAGGGATTCTGGGTAACAAAACCTGGGGGTAGGCAGACGAGACACCCCATCCTAAATTTTCCTGGGTGTCTAGTTTTCAAAAATGTATAGGTTTGCTAGGTTTCCCTAGGTGCTGGCAGAGCTACGGCGCAAAAACAAAAGGTAGTCTTTTTGTCCGAAACGTGCTAAATTTCACTGGGAAATTGAGGTGCGACCATGCTGCGTTTTGCGCTGTTTCATGTCGCAGCCACTATGCCTACCCACGCAAGTGAGGTACCATTTTTTTTGGGAGACCTGGGGGCACGCTGGGTGGGTGGAAATTTGTTGATCCACGGAGATTCCAGAACTTTCCACCACAGAAATGTGAGGAAAATGTGTTTTTTTTGTCAAATATTTAGGTTTGCAAGGGATTATGGGTAACAAAACCTGGGGGTAGGCAGACGAGTCACCCCATCCTGAATTGCCCTGGGTGTCTTGTTTTCATAAATGTATAGGTTTGCTAGGTTTCCCTAGGTGCTGGCAGAGCTATGGCGCAAAAACAAAAGGTAGTCTTTTTGTCCGAAACGTGCTAAATTTCACAGGGAAATTGAGGTGCGACCATGCTGCGTTTTGCGCTGTTTCATGTTGCAGCCACTATGCCTACCCACGCAAGTGAGGTACCATTTTTTTTGGGAGACCTGGGGGCACGCTGGGTGGGTGGAAATTTGTTGATCCACGCAGATTCCAGAACTTTCCACCACGGAAATGTGAGGAAAATGTGTTTTTTTTGTCAAATTATTAGGTTTGCAAGGAATTCTGGGTAACAAAACCTGGGGGTAGGCAGACGAGTCACCCCATCCTTAATTGCCCTGGGTGTCTAGTTTTCAGAAATGTATAGCTTTGTTAGGTTTCCCTAGCTGCTGGCAGAGCTACGGAGCAAAAACAAAAGGTAGTCTTTTTGTCCAAAACGTGCTAAATTTCACTGGGAAATTGAGGTGCGACCATGCTGCGTTTTGCGTTGTTTCATGTCGCAGCCACTATGCCTACCCACGCAAGTGAGGTACCATTTTTTTCGGGAGACCTGGGGGCACACTGGGTGGGTGGAAATTTGTTGATCCACGCAGATTCCAGAACTTTCCACCACAGAAATGTGAGGAAAATGTGTTTTCTTTGTCAAATTTTTAGGTTTGCAAGGGATTCTGGGTAACAAAACCTGGGGGTAGGCAGTCGAGACACCCCATCCTAAATTTCCCTGGGTGTCTAGTTTTAAAAAATGTATAGGTTTGCTAGGTTTCCCTAGGTGCTGGCAGAGCTACGGTGCAAAAACAAAAGGTAGTCTTTTTGTCCGAAACGTGCTAAATTTCACTGGGAAATTGAGGTGCGACCATGCTGCGTTTTGCGCTGTTTCATGTCGCAGCCACTATGCCTACCCACGCAAGTGAGGTACCATTTTTTTGGGAGACCTGGGGGCACGCTGGGTGGGTGGAAATTTGTTGATCCACGGAGATTCCAGAACTTTCCACCACAGAAATGTGAGGAAAATGTGTTTTTTTGGTCAAATATTTAGGTTTGCAAGGGATTATGGGTAACAAAACCTGGGGGTAGGCAGACGAGTCACCCCATCCTGAATTGCCCTGGGTGTCTAGTTTTCATAAATGTATAGGTTTGCTAGGTTTCCCTAGGTGCTGGCAGAGCTACGGCGCAAAAACAAAAGGTAGTCTTTTTGTCCGAAACGTGCTAAATTTCACAGGGAAATTGAGGTACGACCATGCTGCGTTTTGAGCTGTTTCATGTCGCAGCCACTATGCCTACCCACGCAAGTGAGGTATCATTTTTTTTGGGAGACCTGGGGGCACGCTGGGTGGGTGGAAATTTGTTGATCCACGCAGATTCCAGAATTTTCCACCACAGAAATGTGAGGAAAATGTGTTTTTTTTGTCAAATATTTAGGTTTGCAAGGGATTATGGGTAACAAAACCTGGGGGTAGGCAGACGAGTCACCCCATCCTGAATTGCCCTGGGTGTCTTGTTTTCCTAAATGTATAGGTTTGCTAGGTTTCCCTAGGTGCTGGCAGAGCTACGGCGCAAAAACAAAAGGTAGTCTTTTTGTCCGAAACGTGCTAAATTTCACAGGGAAATTGAGGTGCGACCATGCTGCGTTTTGCGCTGTTTCATGTTGCAGCCACTATGCCTACCCACGCAAGTGAGGTACCATTTTTTTTGGGAGACCTGGGGGCACGCTGGGTGGGTGGAAATTTGTTGATCCACGCAGATTCCAGAACTTTCCACCACGGAAATGTGAGGAAAATGTGTTTTTTTGTCAAATTATTAGGTTTGCAAGGAATTCTGGGTAACAAAACCTGGGGGTAGGCAGACGAGTCACCCCATCCTTAATTGCCCTGGGTGTCTAGTTTTCAGAAATGTATAGCTTTGTTAGGTTTCCCTAGCTGCTGGCAGAGCTACGGAGCAAAAACAAAAGGTAGTCTTTTTGTCCGAAACGTGCTAAATTTCACTGGGAAATTGAGGTGCGACCATGCTGCGTTTTGCGTTGTTTCATGTCGCAGCCACTATGCCTACCCACGCAAGTGAGGTACCATTTTTTTCGGGAGACCTGGGGGCACACTGGGTGGGTGGAAATTTGTTGATCCACACAGATTCCAGAACTTTCCACCACAGAAATGTGAGGAAAATGTGTTTTCTTTGTCAAATTTTTAGGTTTGCAAGGGATTCTGGGTAACAAAACCTGGGGGTAGGCAGTCGAGACACCCCATCCTAAATTTCCCTGGGTGTCTAGTTTTAAAAAATGTATAGGTTTGCTAGGTTTCCCTAGGTGCTGGCAGAGCTACGGTGCAAAAACAAAAGGTAGTCTTTTTGTCCGAAACGTGCTAAATTTCACTGGGAAATTGAGGTGCGACCATGCTGCGTTTTGCGCTGTTTCATGTCGCAGCCACTATGCCTACCCACGCAAGTGAGGTACCATTTTTTTGGGAGACCTGGGGGCACGCTGGGTGGGTGGAAATTTGTTGATCCACGGAGATTCCAGAACTTTCCACCACAGAAATGTGAGGAAAATGTGTTTTTTTGGTCAAATATTTAGGTTTGCAAGGGATTATGGGTAACAAAACCTGGGGGTAGGCAGACGAGTCACCCCATCCTGAATTGCCCTGGGTGTCTAGTTTTCATAAATGTATAGGTTTGCTAGGTTTCCCTAGGTGCTGGCAGAGCTACGGCGCAAAAACAAAAGGTAGTCTTTTTGTCCGAAACGTGCTAAATTTCATAGGGAAATTGAGGTGCGACCATGCTGCGTTTTGCGCTGTTTCATGTCGCAGCCACTATGCCTACCCACGCAAGTGAGGTACCATTTTTTTTGGGAGACCTGGGGGCACGCTGGGTGGGTGGAAATTTGTTGATCCACGCAGATTCCAGAATTTTCCACCACAGAAATGTGAGGAAAATGTGTTTTTTTTGTCAAATATTTAGGTTTGCAAGGGATTATGGGTAACAAAACCTGGGAGTAGGCAGACGAGTCACCCCATCCTGAATTGCCCTGGGTGTCTTGTTTTCATAAATGTATAGGTTTGCTAGGTTTCCCTAGGTGCTGGCAGAGCTACGGCGCAAAAACAAAAGGTAGTCTTTTTGTCCGAAACGTGCTAAATTTCACAGGGAAATTGAGGTGCGACCATGCTGCATTTTGCGCTGTTTCATGTCGCAGCCACTATGCCTACCCACGCAAGTGAGGTACCATTTTTTTTTGGGAGACCTGGGGGCACGCTGGGTGGGTGGAAATTTGTTGATCCACGCAGATTCCAGAACTTTCCACCACGGAAATGTGAGGAAAATGTGTTTTTTTGGTCAAATTATTAGGTTTGCAAGGAATTCTGGGTAACAAAACCTGGGGGTAGGCAGACGAGTCACCCCATCCTTAATTGCCCTGGGTGTCTAGTTTTCAGAAATGTATAGCTTTGTCAGGTTTCCCTAGCTGCTGGCAGAGCTACGGAGCAAAAACAAAAGGTAGTCTTTTTGTCCGAAACGTGCTAAATTTCACTGGGAAATTGAGGTGCGACCATGCTGCGTTTTGCGTTGTTTCATGTCGCAGCCACTATGCCTACCCACGCAAGTGAGGTACCATTTTTTTCGGGAGACCTGGGGGCACACTGGGTGGGTGGAAATTTGTTGATCCACGCAGATTCCAGAACTTTCCACCACAGAAATGTGAGGAAAATGTGTTTTCTTTGTCAAATTTTTAGGTTTGCAAGGGATTCTGGGTAACAAAACCTGGGGGTAGGCAGACGAGACACCCCATCCTAAATTTCCCTGGGTGTCTAGTTTTCAAAAATGTATAGGTTTGCTAGGTTTCCCTAGGTGCTGGCAGAGCTACGGCGCAAAAACAAAAGGTAGTCTTTTTGTCCGAAACGTGCTAAATTTCACTGGGAAATTGAGGTGCGACCATGCTGCGTTTTGCGCTGTTTCATGTCGCAGCCACTATGCCTACCCACGCAAGTGAGGTACCATTTTTTTTGGGAGACCTGGGGGCACGCTGGGTGGGTGGAAATTTGTTGATCCACGGAGATTCCAGAACTTTCCACCACAGAAATGTGAGGAAAATGTGTTTTTTTTGTCAAATATTTAGGTTTGCAAGGGATTATGGGTAACAAAACCTGGGGGTAGGCAGACGAGTCACCCCATCCTGAATTGCCCTGGGTGTCTAGTTTTCATAAATGTATAGGTTTGCTAGGTTTCCCTAGGTGCTGGCAGAGCTACGGCGCAAAAACAAAAGGTAGTCTTTTTGTCCGAAACGTGCTAAATTCACAGGGAAATTGAGGTGCGACCATGCTGCGTTTTGCGCTGTTTCCATGTCGCAGCCACTATGCCTACCCACGCAAGTGAGGTACCATTTTTTTTGGGAGACCTGGGGGCACGCTGGGTGGGTGGAAATTTGTTGATCCACGCAGATTCCAGAATTTTCCACCACAGAAATGTGAGGAAAATGTGTTTTTTTTGTCAAATATTTAGGTTTGCAAGGGATTATGGGTAACAAAACCTGGGAGTAGGCAGACGAGTCACCCCATCCTGAATTGCCCTGGGGTGTCTTGTTTTCATAAATGTATAGGTTTGCTAGGTTTCCCTAGGTGCTGGCAGAGCTACGGCGCAAAAACAAAAGGTAGTCTTTTTGTCCGAAACGTGCTAAATTTCACAGGGAAATTGAGGTGCGACCATGCTGCATTTTGCGCTGTTTCATGTCGCAGCAACTATGCCTACCCACGCAAGTGAGGTACCATTTTTTTTGGGAGACCTGGGGGCACGCTGGGTGGGTGGAAATTTGTTGATCCACGCAGATTCCAGAACTTTCCACCACGGAAATGTGAGGAAAATGTGTTTTTTTTTGTCAAATTATTAGGTTTGCAAGGAATTCTGGGTAACAAAACCTGGGGGTAGGCAGACGAGTCACCCCATCCTTAATTGCCCTGGGTGTCTAGTTTTCAGAAATGTATAGCTTTGTCAGGTTTCCCTAGCTGCTGGCAGAGCTACGGAGCAAAAACAAAAGGTAGTCTTTTTGTCCGAAACGTGCTAAATTTCACTGGGAAATTGAGGTGCGACCATGCTGCGTTTTGCGTTGTTTCATGTCGCAGCCACTATGCCTACCCACGCAAGTGAGGTACCATTTTTTTTGGGAGACCTGGGGGCACGCTGGGTGGGTGGAAATTTGTTGATCCACGCAGATTCCAGAATTTCCACCACAGAAATGTGAGGAAAATGTGTTTTTTTTGTCAAATATTTAGGTTTGCAAGGGATTATGGGTAACAAAACCTGGGGAGTAGGCAGACGAGTCACCCCATCCTGAATTGCCCTGGGTGTCTTGTTTTCATAAATGTATAGGTTTGCTAGGTTTCCCTAGGTGCTGGCAGAGCTACGGCGCAAAAAACAAAAGGTAGTCTTTTTGTCCGAAACGTGCTAAATTTCACAGGGAAATTGAGGTGCGACCATGCTGCATTTTGCGCTGTTTCATGTCGCAGCCACTATGCCTACCCACGCAAGTGAGGTACCATTTTTTTTTGGGAGACCTGGGGGCACGCTGGGTGGGTGGAAATTTGTTGATCCACGCAGATTCCAGAACTTTCCACCACGGAAATGTGAGGAAAATGTGTTTTTTTTGTCAAATTATTAGGTTTGCAAGGAATTCTGGGTAACAAAACCTGGGGGTAGGCAGACGAGTCACCCCATCCTTAATTGCCCTGGGTGTCTAGTTTTCAGAAATGTATAGCTTTGTCAGGTTTCCCTAGCTGCTGGCAGAGCTACGGAGCAAAAACAAAAGGTAGTCTTTTTGTCCGAAACGTGCTAAATTTCACTGGGAAATTGAGGTGCGACCATGCTGCGTTTTGCGTTGTTTCATGTCGCAGCCACTATGCCTACCCACGCAAGTGAGGTACCATTTTTTTCGGGAGACCTGGGGGCACACTGGGTGGGTGGAAATTTGTTGATCCACGCAGATTCCAGAACTTTCCACCACAGAAATGTGAGGAAAATGTGTTTTCTTTGTCAAATTTTTAGGTTTGCAAGGGATTCTGGGTAACAAAACCTGGGGGTAGGCAGACGAGACACCCCATCCTAAATTTCCCTGGGTGTCTAGTTTTCAAAAATGTATAGGTTTGCTAGGTTTCCCTAGGTGCTGGCAGAGCTACGGCGCAAAAACAAAAGGTAGTCTTTTTGTCCGAAACGTGCTAAATTTCACTGGGAAATTGAGGTGCGACCATGCTGCGTTTTGCGCTGTTTCATGTCGCAGCCACTATGCCTACCCACGCAAGTGAGGTACCATTTTTTTTGGGAGACCTGGGGGCACGCTGGGTGGGTGGAAATTTGTTGATCCACTGAGATTCCAGAACTTTCCACCACAGAAATGTGAGGAAAATGTGTTTTTTTTGTCAAATATTTAGGTTTGCAAGGGATTATGGGTAACAAAACCTGGGGGTAGGCAGACGAGTCACCCCATCCTGAATTGCCCTGGGTGTCTTGTTTTCATAAATGTATAGGTTTGCTAGGTTTCCCTAGGTGCTGGCAGAGCTACGGCGCAAAAACAAAAGGTAGTCTTTTTGTCCGAAACGTGCTAAATTTCACAGGGAAATTGAGGTGCGACCATGCTGCGTTTTGCGCTGTTTCATGTCGCAGCCACTATGCCTACCCACGCAAGTGAGGTACCATTTTTTTGGGGAGACCTGGGGGCACGCTGGGTGGGTGGAAATTTGTTGATCCACGCAGATTCCAGAACTTTCCACCACGGAAATGTGAGGAAAATGTGTTTTTTTTGTCAAATTATTAGGTTTGCAAGGAATTCTGGGTAACAAAACCTGGGGGTAGGCAGACGAGTCACCCCATCCTTAATTGCCCTGGGTGTCTAGTTTTCAGAAATGTATAGCTTTGTTAGGTTTCCCTAGCTGCTGGCAGAGCTACGGAGCAAAAACAAAAGGTAGTCTTTTTGTCCGAAACGTGCTAAATTTCACTTGGAAATTGAGGTGCAACCATGCTGCGTTTTGCGTTGTTTCATGTCGCAGCCACTATGCCTACCCACGCAAGTGAGGTACCATTTTTTACGGGAGACCTGGGGGCACACTGGGTGGGTGGAAATTTGTTGATCCACGCAGATTCCAGAACTTTCCACCACAGAAATGTGAGGAAAATGTGTTTTCTTTGTCAAATTTTTAGGTTTGCAAGGGATTCTGGGTAACAAAACCTGGGGGTAGGCAGTCGAGACACCCCATCCTAAATTTCCCTGGGTGTCTAGTTTTCAAAAATGTATAGGTTTGCTAGGTTTCCCTAGGTGCTGGCAGAGCTACGGTGCAAAAACAAAAGGTAGTCTTTTTGTCCGAAACGTGCTAAATTTCACTGGAAATTGAGGTGCGACCATGCTGCGTTTTGCGCTGTTTCATGTCGCAGCCACTATGCCTACCCACGCAAGTGAGGTACCATTTTTTTGGGAGACCTGGGGGCACGCTGGGTGGGTGGATATTTGTTGATCCACGGAGATTCCAGAACTTTCCACCACAGAAATGTGAGGAAAATGTGTTTTTTTGGTCAAATATTTAGGTTTGCAAGGGATTATGGGTAACAAAACCTGGGGGTAGGCAGACGAGTCACCCCATCCTGAATTGCCCTGGGTGTCTAGTTTCATAAATGTATAGGTTTGCTAGGTTTCCCTAGGTGCTGGCAGAGCTACGGCGCAAAAACAAAAGGTAGTCTTTTTGTCCGAAACGTGCTAAATTTCACAGGGAAATTGAGGTGCGACCATGCTGCGTTTTGCGCTGTTTCATGTCGCAGCCACTATGCCTACCCACGCAAGTGAGGTACCATTTTTTTGGGAGACCTGGGGGCACGCTGGGTGGGTGGAAATTTGTTGATCCACGCAGATTCCAGAATTTTCCACCACAGAAATGTGAGGAAAATGTGTTTTTTTTGTCAAATTTTTAGGTTTGCAAGGGATTCTGGGTAACAAAACCTGGGGGTAGGCAGTCGAAACACCCCATCCTAAATTCCCTGGGTGTCTAGTTTTCAAAAATGTATAGGTTTGCTAGGTTTCCCTAGGTGCTGGCAGAGCTACGGTGCAAAAACAAAAGGTAGTCTTTTTTGTCCGAAACGTGCTAAATTTCACTGGGAAATTGAGGTGCGACCATGCTGCGTTTTGCGCTGTTTCATGTCGCAGCCACTATGCCTACCCACGCAAGTGAGGTACCATTTTTTTGGGAGACCTGGGGGCACGCTGGGTGGGTGGAAATTTGTTGATCCACGGAGATTCCAGAACTTTCCACCACAGAAATGTGAGGAAAATGTGTTTTTTTGGTCAAATATTTAGGTTTGCAAGGGATTATGGGTAACAAAACCTGGGGGTAGGCAGACGAGTCACCCCATCCTGAATTGCCCTGGGTGTCTAGTTTTCATAAATGTATAGGTTTGCTAGGTTTCCCTAGGTGCTGGCAGAGCTACGGCGCAAAAACAAAAGGTAGTCTTTTTGTCCAAAACGTGCTAAATTTCACAGGGAAATTGAGTTGCGACCATGCTGCGTTTTGCGCTGTTTCATGTCGCAGCCACTATGCCTACCCACGCAAGTGAGGTACCATTTTTTTTGGGAGACCTGGGGGCACGCTGGGTGGGTGGAAATTTGTTGATCAACGCAGATTCCAGAATTTTCCACCACAGAAATGTGAGGAAAATGTGTTTTTTTTGTCAAATGTTTAGGTTTGCAAGGGATTCTGGGTAACAAAACCTGGGGTAGGCAGACGAGTCACCCCATCCTGAATTGCCCTGGGTGTCTAGTTTTCATAAATGTATAGGTTTGCTAGGTTTCCCTAGGTGCCGGCAGAGCTAGGGGTGCAAAAACTACAGGTAGGCACTTTGCCAAAAAAGGGTCAATTTGTAACTGCAAAATTTAGGTGTGACCCCGTTGCATTTTGCGCCGTTTCCTGTCGCAGGGCACAAGGCCGACCCACAAAAGTGAGGTACCATTTTTATCGGGACAGTTGGGGTAATTCAGATTTGTAAATCAACTGTTATTACCAATTGAGCTTTCATGCATTTCTCCCTTTCAATGAAAGACATTGTGTAAAAAAAAAATCTTTATGAAAAATGACCAATAATTCTCATGCTAGTATGAGTATTCCCAACTTTGAAAATGTGCAATTATATACTGTTTCTGAACTCTATAATTTGTACCCAATTCAAAAATACATAGTTGTCTTTCATACAGATTATTCCATGTATACATTTTCCAAGACAAAGTACACTATACCCAGTAAATGAAAAAATACCATTGCAAGTTGCTGCTCAGTTTTTGGATCTGGGTTCATCGGGTTCTTGGTGAAACTACAAGTCCTATATATCCCCACAACCAGGAAGGTCTAACGGATGTAACGGTATATTGCTTTCCAAGATCAGTCAAAATTAGAAAAAGTTATAGGTGAAAACGTTGAGACAAAAGGCTGTTTTTTTCAACACATTTTCAAATATTCCAATATCTAACTGTTAGTTTCTATAACGAAACCTTCATGGATTTAGACAAATGACCCTTTTCTGAATTCAAAATTTTGTCTACTTTTCGAAAATGCAAAGCTTTCCAGGATCCATTATTGCTTTCAAACTCATTTCTACCATTAACTGGAAGGAGGTGGAAAGCTCTAAAAATAGCAAAAATAGGCTATGTCCGAGAAAAATGCCAAAACTGAGTGAAAAATTTCGGTTCTCTGACAAAAGACTGTCAATCCCTGAAAGCTGAGAAAATGGAGATTTCAGCCCCACAAACCCTTTTGTGATACCATTTTCAGGGAAAAACCCAGAGGCTTTCATTTGCAGCCCGTTTTTCCCATTTTTCTGAAAAAAACAAAAAAATCACTATATTTTGGTTAATTTCTGGGACCCCTCCAAGGGAATCCACAAACCCTGGGCGCCTTTAGAATCCACATGATGTTGGAAGAAAAGGACGCAAATTTGGCGCAGATACCTTATGTGGTCAAAAAGTTACAAGGGCCTAAGCGCGCACTACTCCAAAACGCCAAAAAAAGCCTTAGCACAGGAGGGGAAAAGGCCTAGCAGCGAAGGGTTTAAGGATTACAACCAGCAGATAGCAGCAGGAAGGCATACTAAGTAGCAAAGGCGCTAGAAAAAAGAAAAGTTTTCAGATTTTTCCGAAACTCTAAATAGGAGGGTGAAGTGCGGAGCGCCAAGGGGAGGGAGTTCCAGAACACTGGTGCGAGGGTCGCAAATTTTGCCCCGCCAGCTTTCTTTTTCTTGAAGCGGGGTATGGTCAAAAGTGCCATGTGGGTTGAGCGGAGTTCTCTGCCCGGTAAGTAGGGTCTGATGGCTGAGCTGATGAACTCGGGGGCAGTGCCCATCCTGGCCTCAAAAGTGAGGCAACCTAGTTTGAATAGGGATAGTTCTCTCACGGGCAGCCAGTGCAGTGCCTTCAGCAATGGAGTGGCTCGATGGTATTTGGGCAATCCGTGAATCAGGCGGGCAGCCTGATTCTGCACTAGCTGCAAGCGATGTATGGCGTAGGCCGGCGCGCCGTTGTAGATTATGTTTCCATAATCAAGGCGCGAAAGCACCATAGCCATTACGATGACCTTTAACGCCGGGAGGGAGAAGAAGCGAGATATTTTCCTAATTATCCTGAGGGAAAAGAAGCAGGAGGATACCACTGAACTAACTTGGGAGTGCACAGAGAGTTGTGAGTTGAGCAAAATCCCAAGGGTCTTGACTTTAGGGACCGGGAGTGGGGGAATACCAAGTGAAGGGGGCCAAAATGACGGGGACCATGGACTGCAACCACCTCCAGTCAAGACTAACTCAGTTTTGTCTGGATTGAGCTTGAGGTGGTTGCAGTTCATCCAGTCCTGAATGAATAGCATAACGGTTTGAACATTCTGAGCGGACGAGGGGGAATGGGAAAGATTGAAGATTAGCTGGAGGTCATCGGCGTAGTTGAACACCGTGACCTCCAGCTGCTGCAACATAAAAATGAGGGGGTAAATGTATAGATTAAACAAAAGGGGGGAAAGTGATGAGCCCTGGGGGACGCCACACTCCACCTTACGGGAGGCGGCAGCGAAGTCAGCAAGGTGGACCGCTTGAGCCCTATCACGTAGGAAGGACTCAATCCATGAGAGGGCTAAGCCCTCTATGCCCGCCGCCTTGACACGGGTGAGAAGGGTGGAGTGGTCCACCGTGTCAAAGGCGGCGGACAGGTCCAAAAGGATAAGGGTGTCGATGCCCTCGCAAAGTCCATCCATTACCGAAATCACTACCTTCTCTGTGGAGTGTAGCGGTCGGAAGCCCGCCTGGCGGGGGGAGAGACAGTGATTGGTTTCTACGTGGGCACTCAGGGTGGTGGTGACGTGAGTTTCCAAAACCTTTCCCAAAAAGGGTAGTAGGGAAATGGAGCGGTAATTGGAAGGGGATGAAGGGTCAGCACCGGGTTTTTTCAGGATTGGAATAACGACCGCTGCTTTGTGGAAGTTGGGGACAACACCGTTGCTGAGCGAGTCGTTAAGGAGTGTGAGGGGGGGGGGCAGGACAATTTAGGTAGATCTCTCTAAGTACATGAGCAGGGCCGAAGTCCAGAGGAGAGCCAGATTTTACCCGTTGGAGCAGCGGGGGAAGAGAGTCCAAGGTCAGTGGAGGAATAATGATCAATTTAGAGGCAGTGGGAGGGGGGGAAGGGCTGCCGAATGTAGGTGAGGGAGGGGGTATGTTAATTTTGATTTTTGCAACCTTCTCAAGGAAGAAATCATTGAGCGAGTTGCATAGATGTTGGGAGGGGGGGATCGTGGCCGTGGCTCTGTTGGATGAAGCTAATTCGTGCACCGTGGCAAAGATTTCTTTGGACTGGGACTCGGCCGCTAATATCCTATTAGAATAGAAAGCTGTCTTGTCCTCCAGAATGGCTTTTTTGTAGGTCTGGAGAGCAAAGAGGTATGCGATTTTCAGTGTAGGGCAATAAGCTCTCCTCCAAGCTCGCTCAGCTCTCCGCGCAGCTAGCTTTTTTTCCTTAAGGTCTGAGTTGAACCATCTGTTAGCTGCGTGGGCCCTTTTAACCGTGACCCGTCTCAGGGGAGCAAATTCATTGCCTGATTGAGTCAGCCAGTTGTTGATGGTTGCCAGCTGAGCAGGGGCAGTAAGGCCTGAGAGGTCAGGGCTGGTCTTAGCCAAAGACGAACAGAAGGAAGGCATGTCAACTTTGCCCCATTTCCTGACCCAGATGTTCTTACGGAGTGGAGGCTTAACATCAGGGGCTAGGGAAAGGGAGAATGAAATAAGGGAGTGATCGGACCAGAGGCAGGGGGAAACAATAGGGGGTGATGTGGGGACATTTAGAGCCCAAATCTGGTCCAACGTGTGACCGTGGATATGAGTGGGACTGTGAATATGAGATGTGAAATTGAGACTGTTCATGAGGTCGGTGAAGTCCCTGGAGTGGGGACTTTCGGCTGGGTCATTTGGCCAGAAGTTGAGATCCCATAGGACTAGGACTGAAGAGTTATTGATCGCCAAAGTGGCTAGGAGATCTTGAAAACTGGAATTAAAAGACGGGGTGAGTTGGGGGGGCGATAAATGAAAACACAAGTCAGGGGTGTCTGATAAGAGGTCGAGCGTGCTACAAGGTAGTCCACGTCCGGAATTAGGGGGGAGGGAAGGATCTGAAAATGGAGGTCAGTGCGAGCTATCAAGGCCACTCCTCCACCCCTCTTGCCCTCCGGTCGATCCGCTTGGATGGCAGAGTATGAGGGGGGCAATATCGCTAGAATATTGGGTAGGGAGTCCGCCTTGAACCAAGTCTCTGTTAGAAACAGGAGATCGGGTGCATGTGTGTCGATGTAGTCAGATAACTCGTGCTGGTGACTAACCGCTGACCTGGTATTGAGAAGTGTGGCCGAGATGTTAAAAGCCGGAGCTTGGGGAGTGAAGGGATGGTCAAGGATCGGGGATGATGAGACATGCGAAGGTATGATTTGTGACACAATCGCGGGAGGGGAACGGGGAGGGGGGTAAACAAGCCAAGGGCAGACACATAGGTTGCTACAGAGGAAGAGATGGTGCCAGGGAGCCAGTGAGAGCAGAGTTGACATGAGGAATAGGTAATCGGGCGGGCAGAGTGAGGTGCCCCTAACCCCTGCCAGTCGCGGACGGGCGCAGACGGGCTCACCTTTACAGGAGTGAGGGCAAGTCTGGAGCAACTAGACCCGCAGTGTAAGTTGAAGGTTTCGTCGCCAAGATGGCCGCTAGCCACGTGGCAAGTGGACGGGATGGCGCGTCGAGTGGCACAGTGCAAAAGGGCCCCACGCAGATTGTGGAGATGCTGGGGGGCTGATCTTCGGTGCAAGGGCTGCTCGAGGTTGGGGCTTCTCAAACCCCAAAGCACAGCGTCGAGGGTGCCTCAGGTGCTGCGCAGTCAGCTTCTCGGGGGTCTTTCAAGAGGTCCGGTCCCACGTCTCTCGGTGCCTCCACGGGTCCCTTCTTTGCAGGGACTGTGGATCGGGCTGTGAAAAGTCTGGGAGTCTGGGTCTTGTCAGGCTCTGGGCTCGGGCTCCGGCGGGAGGCGGCGGCAAAGCAGACGTCGAGTTGCTGGTTGGTGCCTGTGTTCACAGGGTGGTCACTCCTTGGCCACAAGGGAGATTCTCTTCCGTCTTCTGTGCAGCAGAATGTCGAAGTCCAGTCTTCTTCTGTATTTCAAGTTGATTCCGGATGATCTGAAGTCTCAGGACACAGCTCCCACTCTTATTCGAATCTGGGGGGCCGGATCACCTACTAGGTCCCTCCTCTGGGTGGAACCAGGAAGGGGGGTGGTTACACCCCCTTTCCTTTGTCCAGTTTTGTTCCAGGACTGGGGCTGGAGAGCCCCAGCACCGGTTTGAACTGGCCTATGCAGAGGGACACCTTGTGTGCCCCAGGCATGTCTGATTCTTTTCAGCCCTGTCCTACCCAATACACAAAATCCTGTCTGGAGTGGTGCTAGCACCTCCCCAGGCTGGAAACCCTTTGTCTAAGCTGCCCTCGCTGGAAGGACTCCCAGCAGCAGGAGGTCAGACTTGTGTCTGTGGTGGCAGCATCCATTTTGTGATGCTGAGGCTCTGTTTAACTTTAACCGGGGTTCAGGCTAGGTACATGTTGTGTCCCTCTAGAAGGGTGGAATGCTACCCCCGTCGCCAGAACTGGCGAGGGGGTAGTATTCCAATTCGTATGACACCTTACTCGACATGTTTTGATAAAGCCAAACCCAAGATAGCATTTAACCGCGAGGTTGTTAATGCACTTAAGAGTATATGGTATGGCAGTATCATGAAACAGCTAAAGGACATGGTTCGGAAAGCTGAAGACAGGCTCAGCTCATGCCAGAGCACCATCTCACATATTTCCAAGCACTCTGCCTCCAGGATTGATGAGGCCTTCCATAGGAGTGGCTGATAGGAACATATGTGTCCATTTTAGGTTAGGTATAGGCATACTACACCTAAGTAAGGGGTGGTTACACCGACTTACCCCAGCTGAGTGATCAGCCAGTTGTGTCAAAATATGGAGGCCAGGCCAGGGGTGGCATAATACATGCTGCAGCCCCTGGTAGGCCTTGGAAGCACCTATGCCCTGGGTACCTGGGTACACTGTTACAGGGGCCAATAAGGTGTGCCAATTCCAATTGTGTATGTACCTAAGGTACATGGAGTCCATTTTAAGGAGAGAGCAATTAGCCTGGGGCCCTGGATAGCAGGATCCCAGGCCAACTAAAGTCAAAAACCAGCTAAACACCAGGCAAAACGTTTGGGGGTAACCATAGTCAGATATCCACCTTCCTACATAACCCCCCCCCCAAACAAAAGGAGATAAGGCTATCCTTGACCAGGTAAGCCTATATTGCCTAAGTGGCCATATAAGGAAGTACCAGCTCTGGCTTGGTTACCCCCTGTCTCATGGTCCACTAAGCAATCCCTCACCCTAAGGGTATCTGAGGGTCTCCACCATAGGGAATCTCTACCTGTGGTGTGTCTTTGCAAAGTTAAAGGCTGGTGTTGGGATGGAGTACCGAAGTGAGATTCCTCTGTAGGGCTCAGCTTCCTCCAATCACTCTCCACCATGTGTGCCTTTCTTTCTTTGACTGAGTTGCACTGTGCTCTCAGGGTCAACCTCTGGCTACCTAAAGCTGGAGGCTGGGTCCCTCTTGTTGGTTTACTGGAGGGACAGTTCAGGTTTGAGCCTTTGGGGTCCCAGGTTTGGCTGTGCCCAACAGAATCCATCTGTGGGAGGTCCCTAACTACTTTTAAGGGGGCTCCCTCAGGAGTTTTTAAAGTTTTTACCTCACTAGGGCTACTAGTTTCGGTGCCCCTAATCTGTTGATGGGGGTGCTTTATTTGACAGGGGGCCCTTTGGGGCTCACTGTCCTTCTTGTCCTCTGCAGCCCTGGGCTGACTAAGGCAAGGTAGAGAGGGGCAGGTTACCTGCTCCAGACTGGGTCCCACCTGAGAAGGGTCCACTGTCATCAGAGGCTCTGTCAGGCCAGGCCTAACAACCTCTGGGACAGTTCCTTCATCAGGGGTAAGATCAGTTCCCTGAGGAGGCTAATCCTTTCCTAAAGTCTGGTGGGAGGGAGATTTCTCTTCCTCCTCAATGCTCTCTGTTTATGTGGAGTGATCCATCTTTTCAGGCTTCACAACACATGTATCAGTTTGAGTTTGGGCTGTGGCCATCACAGCCCCACCAACCTTTTCAGGAGGAGACTCAGTTTGGGTATGGGCTGTTACCATCACAGCCCTGCTAATCTTTTCAGGAGGGAAGTTAGCTGAAGATGGGGCTGAGGTTTGCTCAGCCCTACCAACCTTTTCAGGAAGGACATCTTGTATTGGGGCTGTGGCCAGCACAGCCCCACTAACCTTTCCATGGAGATTTACCATTCTAGAATGGGTTTCCTGTTCAACCTCAGCCCAGGCTGAGATTTCCAAATCATTCCCCAGTAGACAATCTACAGGCAAGTTTGATGACCCTGCCACTCTCTTTGGGCCAGTGACACCTCCCCAGCTAAGATTTACTACTGCCATGGGGTGAGTGGTTTCTATTCCATCAATGTTTGTCACCTGATATGTGGCATCAGGTAAAAGTTGCCTTGAGGGGACTAGACATTCAGCCAACATGGTGATGCTAGCCCCTGTGTCTCTAAAGGCCTCAACTTTCAAGCCATTGATGAGGGGCTCCTGTCTATACTTGCTCAAAGTGTTTGGGCAAGCAGTGAAATTGGCAAACCCCATGCAAGTATCATAGACAAGAGTATCTGAGGTAGGGGACCTGGTTAGGCCAGAATCCACCTGTCCTCTAAAAGTAAACCCACCCAGATTCCTGGGTGTGCTCCCACTTCCTGGGGGATTACTGCTGACAGTAACAGGAGGTGTTAGAGCTGGCTTTGGAGGTATATTCTCTTTATTGCCATTCTTGGGACAACAGCTGTCTGTTTTGTAATGCCCAACCTGTTTACAGACATGACAATAAGGCTTTTTCTGGGTTGAAGAAGTGTCTTGGGACCCACCCCCTTCCTTGGAGTTTTGGGGCCCTGGGGAAGTCTTTTCCTTACTTTTATCCCCACCCTTCTCTTGAGGCTTGGTAGTCTCTTTCTTTTGGTCACCACCCTGGTTCTTAGGCCTGATCCTGGTTCTGACCCATTTGTCTGCCCTCCTACCCAATTCTTGTGGGGAGGTCAGATCAGAGTCAACCAGGTGCTGATGTAGAAGCTGATTTTGACAATTACTTAAGATTTGCTCTCTCATAATTAAATTATACAATCCTGTATAGTCAGTAACCTTACTTCCCAGCAACCAGCCCTCCAGAGCCTTAGTGGCACATTCAACAAATTCAGACCAGTCCTGAGTCTGTGTCTTCTGGGTATCTCTGAACATTAACCTGTACTGTTCAGTGGTTAAGCCTAACCCATCAATCAGAGCACTCTTCAGGACCAGGTAGTTTCTAGAATCCCCATCACTAACTGTGAGGAGTCTGTCTCGGCCTCTACCTTCAAAGGAGAGCCACAAGATTGCTGCCCACTGCTCCTGAGGGACCTGCTGTACATTGCAAGCTCTCTCAAGTGCAGTCATCCACTTGTGGATATCATCCCCAACTTTGTAGGGGGGCACAATCTTACTCAGGTTTCTATTGTCATAGGACCTGTCTTTATCCTTAGGGATAGTGCTGCCACCAGTGGATTCTAATCCACTCTCTCTAGGCTGCCTTGCTCCAGCAAGTTTCTCTTTGGCCAGGGCAACTTCTAACTCTTGTCTCTGGATCCTAAGTTCAGCCTCCCTCATTTTGGCCTCATGTTCCCTTCTCTGAGGGCTAGTGAACTCCCTTCTGGAGTTGCCATGAGAACCTCTAGACACATGGGAAGTATTGGACTCACCTGAGTGATTCCTCCTCCTCCTATGCTCCTGGTTAAGTCCATTTGGGGGTCTGAATGGGTTGGACCCACCTTCAGTCCCAAATAAGCTTAGGTTAGCCTGGTTAAGCCTGCTGACTAACACCTGGCTATTTCTACCATCATCAGAATCACTTTCTTCTCCCTCCTCCCCCTCTTCTTCTTCCTCAGGCTGAGAATTCCAAGGGTATTTAATAACAAGGGGTGGTGATGGACAGAGTTTCTGAATTAAGCAGAATACTCTCACCCAGTCAAGAGATCAGGGCTAGATCCAACACCGTTTTTTAGCTCACTGCACCATCCCAGTTCAGAACCTGGCTATATGCAAATTAGTCTGTTCCTGTCCCAGTGCATGATGGGAACAGGGCAAACCAAACTACCAAGCCAATTCTTACACTGGGAAGGAAACAAGCTTCCGGGGACCGGTTTCTGCCATTTCAGGCGTCGTCGGCCCGGCTTGCTTGAATCCTGATGGTGCAATGAGCAAGGGACTCACATCTGAGTATACCCTTCCACACTTAGGGTGGACAAAATATTTAACAACAAGGGGTGGTGATGGACAGAGTTTCTGAATTAAGCAGAATACTCTCACCCAGTCAAGAGATCAGGGCTAGATCCAACACCGTTTTTTAGCTCATTGCACCATCCCAGTTCAGAACCTGGCTATATGCAAATTAGTCTGTTCCTGTCCCAGTGCATGATGGGAACAGGGCAAACCAAACTACCAAGCCAATTCTTACACTGGGAAGGAAACAAGCTTCCGGGGAGAATTCCCTGAGAATTCCCAGGGGTCTGGTCTTCCTCATCTATCTGGATGACAGGGGCAGGGGCATCAGGGTTATCATCTTCAGTGGGAGATCCTCCATCTCCAGTCCCTGAGGGGCCTGGTTTGGAGTTCTTTAGAGCTTCAGACTGGTCTAACAGCTCTCTGAGGTGTCCTGCTGTAGGAGTAGGACCTGTTTTGATTCCTCTCATGGAACACAGTTGCCTCAGTTCCCTAAATGGAAAGATAGCAAATTTGGATGGTGCCCTTGGAGGGTCACTCTCAACAGAGGTGGTTCCAGTGGATCCCTCTGCTCCAGACATTGCTCTAGTGTGGTGGATGTGTTGCAATCTACCTACACTTGTGTTTTCAAACAAAACCTATCTAGTAGTTGTAGTCAGGGTGTGCTACTGCCTATCCTCTACAACAACTAAGTTCAGTAGTACTTAAGTATATCTAGTCTTGTTTTAGTGTACCTATCAGGTACCTGTATGATCTTTCAAATGATATTTTCAAAGATTGTAATGGTAAAACAACAGCAAGCTCAAATCCCAATCCACTGCTCACCAATGTGAGAAGTTGGCCTGGTATATGATGCTCACTAGTTCTAGTGATCACCTTGTACCATGCCAAGCAACCCTTATGGTGCAGGTTGTAAAGTCAACCTTATAGACAAGCTATCCTAGGGGTAGCATGGACTAAGCAGTCTTAGGCTAAACTCTGTAAAGGCATGTGAAGCAAGCTGTTTTACCATACACAATCCCTTGAATACCAAATGAAAGGACACCACACAGATATATATTGAAAATATATATAGATTTATTTCTACAAATATCCCTGATACTCTTTATGAGCACAGAAGCAAATGCGTTAAAACAAAACACAGTTTAAATACACAAAAGTTGCACAATTATGGATGAGCCCTAGGGGCCACCTAAACCATATACTAAAATAGTGGTATAAGAACCACTATGGGGAAAGTGAAGAGGCCTAGGGCCTGGGGAATCGCTGGAGCTGTTCGGGACTAGCAGTGAAGAAGTCGGGAAAGACCCGCGGGACTCGGGTGCAGTGCGGAAAGTGCACGCTTTACCAATGCAATGTCAATGGTGCGTAAAAGTTACAAAGTTAGTTAAAAAGGAACCTTCCGAGTGACCTAGAAGGATGAAACTTTAGACACAGACACTAGAGGTGTGTACCAGTGTGGGAACACCAGTGGAGCTGAGTTACCTCACCCACAGGAAGCGGGTGCATAGGGTCGAAGTAGTGTCGGGTTTCGTCACGCAGGTCGATGGTGCTTGGAGCTGAAGATGCTGCAGGCGACTCGATGTGAAGAGTTCCGGTGGATCCAAGGGTGGATCTGAAGAGGTGAAGACCTGAAAGCAGAGGGGACAATGTTCAAAGTCACTAGCCAGTGACCACCGTGGAACCAGACTGGAACCAGGCAATGTCGGGTACAAACAGGCGTCAAGGTGTAGCTTCTCTCTGCAGTCACGTGGACACAAGGGGTTGAAGACGTCCAGAAGTCGGTCACGAGCTGTCGCACGCAGGCTTCTCGCTGATGGCGGTGTCATCAACTTGATTGGAGCAAACAGGCCTTGGCTAATGCAAGCCATGTAGAAATCAAAAAAGGCTTGTTACTCGAACCAGCAAGGTCAGAGCAGGTGCTCCTTTTTACAGGAGCGAGGGCAAGTCTGGGGCAACCAGACCCACAGTGTAAGTTGAAGGTTTCGTCGCCAAGATGGCCGCTAGCCACGTGGCAAGTGGACGGGATGGCGCGTCGAGTGGCACAGTGCAAAAGGGCCCCACGCAGATCGTGGAGATGCTGGGGGGCTGATCTTCGGTGCAAGGGCTGCTCGAGGTTAGGGCTTCTCAAACCCCAAAGCACAGCATCGAGGGTGCCTCAGGTGCTGCGCAGTCAGCTTCTTGGGGGTCTTTCAAGAGGTCCGGTCCCACGTCTCTCGGTGCCTCCACGGGTCCCTTCTTTGCAACGACTGTGGATCGGGCTGTGAGAAGTCTGGGAGTCTGGGTCTTGTCAGGCTCTGGGCTCGGGGTCCGGCGGGAGGCGGCGGCAAAGCAGACGTTGAGTTGCTGGTTGGTGCCTGTGTTCACAGGGTGGTCACTCCTTGGCCATAAGGGAGATTCTCTTCCGTCTTCTGTGCAGCAGAATGTTGAAGTCCAGTCTTCTTCTGTATTTCAAGTTGATTCCGGATGATCTGAAGTCTCAGGACACAGCTCCCACTCTTATTCGAATCTGGGGGGCCGGATCACCTACTAGGTCCCTCCTCTGGGTGGAACCAGGAAGGGGGGTGGTTACACCCCCTTTCCTTTGTCCAGTTTCACGCCAGGACTGGGGCTGGAAAGCCCCAGCACCGGTTTGAACTGGCCTATGCACAGGGACACCTTGTGTGCCCCAGGCATGTCTGATTCTATTCAGCCCTGTCCTACCCAATACACAAAATCCTGTCTGGAGTGATGCTAGCACCTCCCCAGGCAGGAAACCCTTTGTCCAAGCTGCCCTCGCTGGAAGGACTCCCAGCAGCAGGAGGTCAGACTTGTGTCTGTGGTGGCAGCATCCATTTTGTGATGCTGAGGCTCTGTTTAACTTTAACCGGGGTTCAGGCTAGGTACATGTCGTGTCCCTCTAGAAGGGTGGAATGCTACCCCCGTCGCCAGAACTGGCGAGGGGGTAGTATTCCAATTTGTATGACACCTTACTCGACATGTTTTGATAAAGCCAAACCCAAGATAGCATTTAACCGCGAGGTTCATAATGCACTTAAGAGTATATGGTATGGCAGTATCATGAAACAGCTAAAGGCCATGGTTCCGAAAGCTGCAGACAGGCTCAGCTCATGCCAGAGCACCATCTCACATATTTCCAAGCACTCTGCCTCCAGGATTGATGAGGCCTTCCATAGGAGTGACTGATAGGAACATATGTGTCCATTTTAGGTTAGGTATAGGCATACTACACCTAAGTAAGGGGTGGTTACACCGACTTACCCCAGCTGAGTGATCAGCCAGTTGTGTCAAAATATGGAGGCCAGGCCAGGGGTGGCATAATACATGCTGCAGCCCCTGGTAGGCCTTGGAAGCACCTATGCCCTGGGTACCTGGGTACACTGTTACAGGGGCCAATAAGGTGTGCCAATTCCAATTGTGTATGTACCTAAGGTACATGGAGTCCATTTTAAGGAGAGAGCAATAAGCCTGGGGCCCTGGATAGCAGGATCCCAGGCCAACTAAAGTCAAAAACCAGCTAAACACCAGGCAAAAAGTTTGGGGGTAACCATAGTCAGATATCCACCTTCCTACAGTAAACATTTGGGTATTGTATGTATAAATATGCAACAGTTCTGATTAGACCAACGGTTTGTACCTGTGTTTGAACCCTTGCTCTTCTGTTCCTTTTTTGTCTGCTTTGTGCTTATTTTTGTTTGTCTAGGTCACCCCGTCCCTTTCAGTGCTTTGTGTTGTACTTATGCTTGGACTGTGTGTGCTAGATGCTTACAGCCTTTATCTTGATTCTCGGAAAATACCTGCATTAAACACTGCCCTGTAGATAGGAAGACACATTCATGGTTGTTTTTCCACAAAACACTGAATCATAAGTCTAGTACATGTAGGTGTTTAAATGAACTATTTGAACAAAAACTGCAAAGGTCAGGTATTTACTTTGCCGGTGTGAAAGGCTGTAATGGAAAGGTTACACAGAAAACCATTGTCTAAAATGTCACCAACATGGAATTGATCTTAAAATAATATACTTGCTTTTTTACTACACGTTAAATATTTTATCACATATCTCTAGTTATATTAAAAATAGTTTTGGAAGAGGAAAACAAGACCCTATATGTTGTTCATCAACTGTTAAGGAACAGCTTTAAGGAGAATTGTAGTTAGTGAATCAAAATTGAACTAAATGTGATTGTGCATATTGTGAGAAGGGATAAACATTGCCATTTGAGAGACCAGACTGTATTGGCTTAACTCAGACTTGATTCAGAAGAGGAACCAGAAAGGTGTGTTTTAGGGGCTGCACTAAAACTCCTGCCAGACCAGGCTTGATAGTCTTGGCACAGTACGTAATTACTAAGTTTGATGTACTAAGAGGTATGCCACAAAAAGTGTTCACAATTTATGCTCTGACTTTTTTGCAGCCTGCTTTTAAATTAGTGATGCAACCTACGTGCTAAGCAGTTCTCTTTCCAACATTTTTAGTTGCAAGGAGTTGCAGTATAACCTGCTTAATGAATATTAGGTAGGTTCCTATTTGTGACCTACCATGATTGCCTACAAACACAGGGAGGTAGGCCTAAAAATAAGACAGCAGTGAACTATCACTGTGTTTGCATTACAAAGGGACTCCTTCCTCTTTGCAAATTACTTACCACTTCTTTTGAGGTGTCAGTTACTGATGAATGGTTTGCCTATGTAGTTGTGCCCACAAACAACTGGTAAGTACGAATGTGACTTGAAATTAGGTGCAGATGCCATTTTCACACCACCTCTTGACTGTCACTCAAAATGGTTCACAAACCCATGTTATGTCAGGAAGGCTTTTCCAACTCCCAAATGGGTTTCATATATTTCACTTTGCATCGACTAAGCCTGTGATTTTGCAAAAGACTTGCCACCTGTCCTTTAAAATCATACTTCTATGGTTCGTAGCAGCCACCACAAATAATTTTCCTTTCTAAGTGACTGGTTCGATAAGCAGTAAAAGTTTAAATAATTAGGAGTTATATGTAAAAATAACTTGAACTAATTAACCTTGGCACTGGGCTCATTCCCAAACTGCCATGCATGTGTTTCTTCACATATATTTTCCAATAAAGTTTGCCAACACATGTGTGTCATGTTTCTTGTGGTAAATGTTGGCCACAGTTTGTTTTGCATAACATGTACAAATTACTTTTTGTGTTACAGCGCAATGGTCATAACCCTCTATGACCAGGCCATGAACCAATGACATGGGGTCTCATAAATCATTTTGATAAGCTCATTAATCATAGACATGACAGCTCATTAATCCATCCATTTAGCAGTCATAAATAATTAATACAGGCTCATAAATCACGTGACAGATCATAACTCACAACATGTGACAGGTCAAAAATCATTTCTGACGTATCACAATCACGTTCTGTTATCTGTCTACCATACATGTGACACCGCATAGTTTGTTCAGGCCATCATACATGCGTAATGCATCCAAAGGTAAGTGACCTTCCTCCTGCACACCACCCTGCCGGTGTGCCTCCTTACCAACAAATGTATACCTTCTTTGCTGCTTTGCCTGCAATCCAGAACTGCGACAATCCTGTTGCTCGGTGTGGGTCCCGAAAGTTGTTCAGTGCACAGCCTCCAGCTTCCAAATGTAACCTGTGCTGGGATGGCGGCGCACTTATAACCCCATATTCTCCCCTCCTGGCATGTGGCAGCATCCCCCTGATAGGGGGGTTCAAAACATCACCTGACCACGTTTGGCCAGGTTTTTTTGCGCAACCTGCCATGCTGCAAGGGAGACTTCAGTCCCTCTGCGGCTACCCCTACCTTTTTATTAATTCCCCTTTCTTCTTGTTCTCGCTTTAAACATTTTTTAGCCTCTACGACAACTTCATCGACCATCCACCAGGTGCCCTAGATATCCTCGCCCCCCAGACACACCAGCCATCCCACCATCTCCAACTGAATACCAATCATTGCTGAAGACACAGGCTCGACCATGAAAAGTATCGACTCCTACCCCCCTCACATCTACCACAGAGTCGCCGCCGCTATCGCACCCGAACTACAATGCACCATCAACACCACCTTCAAAACAGGCACATTCCCAGATGACTGGAAACGTGCAGAAGTCAGACCTATGCTCAAGAAGCCCACAGCTGACCCCACCGACCACAAAAACTACTGGCACTTCTCACTCCTCCCCTTCGCAGCCAACGTTGCAGATAAAACAGCCAACAGGAAACTGACACGATTCTTTGACGAAAAACGCCATCCTCGACCTGTCCCAATCCAAATTCCAAAGCAACCACAGCTCAGAGATCGCCGTCCTAACCGCCACAAACGAGATCCGCACCCTCCTGGACCAAGGCCACGCCGCAGCCCTCATCCTACTCAACCTATCAGTGGCCTTCGACGCCGTTTCCCACCGCACACTAGTCACCAGACTACACAACTCAGGCAAACAAGGAACAGCCCTAGACTGGATCCGATCATTCCTCACTGGAAGAAGATAAAGGATCAGACTCCCACCCTTCCTCTCCGACCCCATGAAAATCCACTGCGTAGTCCCACAGGGCTCATCCCAGAGCCCCATCCTCTTCAATATCTACATGGCCCCCTCGCAGCCATCGTCCCACAACACAGCCCCAACATTGTATCCTACGCCGACGACACTCAGCTCATCCTCTCCCTCACCAAAGAGCCCACCACTGCCAAACTTAACTTCCAGAAAGGAATGCAAGACATTGAGTCTGGGTGACCAACAGCTGCCTGAAGCTCAATGCCGAGAAGACAGAAGTCCTCGTCCTTGGGTCCACTCCTTCTGCATGGGACAGCACCTGGTGGCTGACCACCCTCGGAAGCCCACCTACCCCCTCAGACCATGCCAAGAACCTCAGCATCGTACTCAACTCATCACTCACCATGTACCGACAGGTCAACTCCGTCACCTCCAGCTGCTTCAACGCCCTCTGCATCCTCCGCAAGACCTTCAAGTGGATCCCCCCTGAGTCAAGGAAGATAGTCACCCACACACTCATCACCAGCAGACTGGACTATGGAAACGCACTCTACGCCGGCATCAACAAGTCCCTACTCCGCAAACTCCAGACAATACAGAACACCACCACCAGACTCGTCCTCAGCGTCCCCCAACCCAAACACATCAGTCCACACCTGCAAAGTCTCCACTGGCTCCCGGTAGAGAAAAGAGTTACTTTCAAAATCCTCACTCACGCCTGCAAATGCCTACACAACAATGGACCCAAATGCCTCAACAACAGTATCAACTTCCACGTACCCAAAAGAAACCTCTGATCTTCCCAACTCGCATTGACCGAAACCGCGCGCATCCACAGATCCAGGGCAGATGGGAGATCCTTCTCTCACATTGCAGCCAAGACCTGGAACGAGCTACCAGCGGACATCAGACGTTCCCCTCCTTCAGGAAGACCCTCAAGGCTCTTTGGCTAAACACACCTGGGGACCACCTCCCTCAGCACCTTGAGACCCTCACGGGTGAGTAGCGCACTTACAATTCCCTGATTGATTGATTAAATGATTGATTGATTGATTGATTGATTGAGTGATTGATTGAAGGTGCAGCCTGCCAGTGCCATGGCTGCCCATCGATTGGCGCAGAAAACTTCATCCCTTCTTTCATAAGATGCACCCCAACCTGGGCATAAATATCCAGGTACCCTGGGTTGATCAGGCTGTGCCAAATGCTCTCCCGGGCATTGGTGTTACGACATCTTCTGGCTCGCTTAGTTTCCTGCTGTAGCTATCCACTGCAACATGTGACAGGATACCAAGCCTGTTTCACTGACGTGGAGGAGGTCCCTCTTCCTGAGCTGCGTGAGGTAACTGCCTCCCAGTTGGATCACCAAATCTTGGGGTGCAATGCGTACGCGACCTGCAATCCCCTTAGGGTCCCTGAAAGCTGATTCCATTTCTCGCATTCGTTTGGGGGCACGGTCGGAACCTCTTCAGCCACCAAGTATGTGGTCTCCACTCACAGATGTCATGAATGAAAAAAAAGACAGTCACATACTAACATTTTTTTTGGGGGGGAGAGGGAGTGATGTGGCACACCGTCCCCCAACAGGCTCATTTGCTTGACTAACACCATTAAATGCCTTTAATAGACACCCATACCTTAGACTGCTGGCAAATGGGACAGAGGGGATCCTTTCAATTCACCACCTTAAGAAACAACCATTGTAGACACAGACACTTGAAAGCAAGAAATAAACACCTAACCATGAGAGTTAGGGTTTCAGTGAGTGAGGACACACTTTGTTTCTACGCTCTGTACCTTTTTCGCCATGGTTGCTCTCTGCCTCAGTAGTTGGAAAGCCTGCTGGGTAAAGGATGGGCATACTTTACCTGTTTATTTTGGTCTACCACCCAGCGCTTAAGCCCCAGCCCTGCTTTGTGACTCCCAGGCTGAACCCAATGGTACCATCGCCTAATTTATTGCCGTTGGATCTACACATCTGCCTGGAGCCCCAGTTCTTTGTCTGTAGCTGTTTTCTTGTGCAAGTGTGAAGACTTGTAACAGTGAGCTAATGTCTCTGCCAACATATCATTGAGTACAGTCAGTATTATTAAATTCAGACTATTCTATAGGCTGCTGCTGTCAATATCCCAGTTAGTGGGCTGGTGTCATGTGGACTTACCTGCGAGAACACATTTGTATGTTTGTACCACGCTTCAAACCAGGGGGTCATGTATGCTGCGAGGTGTGCAAAAGAATTTCTTTCTTTTTATGTAGCAGTAGAAATGCATCGCAAGAAGCTACCGTCCTAGCTTAAGGCAGGTGCTGTTTCTTTAGCTTTGTTGGACAATGTATGGCCACTGCCCCCACAAATGGACATACCAGTTGGGCTAGTGCCATAATATGGCAGGGTTGGTGTCCTATGCCTCATTACCACTCAAACATGCCCAGGTGCTTATATATACCTAGTTTTTTTTGTTTGCTTTGGCCCCACTATAACGGTAGGATGTATTTCCTCTGTGCAGCATGCCAGACAACCATGGGAACCGCTTATCTTGCTGATAGCCTGCAGTGTAGTTCCGATAGTACCCTTTCATGCAGGACCTAGGCTGTTTACGGATAACATATACTGTGGGCTTGGTGGCAAACTGAGTCCATACACCTCCACCGAATATGTCAGCCTATGGTTTCGCATTAGTTAGCTTGCAGTGCCACTAGAATCTCCTGTTATCAGAGAGATTTGTTTTTGACACCTTCAGAACATAAGAACCTCAGACGCGTGGAAACAATATACTATTTTCACTCAGTCACTCGTGCTTGCTTGTTTTGCTCTCAGAGAGATACACAGAAGAACCAGTTGAGCGCGTTTACAATAAGAATTTATTGTATCATTATTCTTCTCATGTAAAATAAGTGTGCTGCTACCACTGTAACACACTAGCAGAGTTAAAGAAGCAGCAGTACAGTGAATAGAAAGAAATAGTATTGTTCTACCATTTTGCAATAGTAATGAACACATACATGAATATGAAATGCATTTATACAACAAAGTACGTACTCCTAAGATGCCTGTCTAGATGTACCTAAGAGTACCTAGCATGTAAGTAGGTGAGAAAGAACCTAAACCTAAGCACATTAGTCTAAGAGTCTAAGTCTAAGAGCCTAAGTCTCAGAGCCAGGAATTCCACTAGAATTTAGTCAAACCCCCATACCTGAATAATGAAAGTGTGGGACTTCATCTTGGACTTGAGTTGGACACCCCGCAAGGGATTGTCAGACCACTGTCAGCTGAAACAATGCATGCCTAAGCTGCAGCGTCTCTGGTCAGTGTGTGTCGGCCTTGAAGTCTCTGTTCCCTCCTGCTTACTGATAGCAAGAGGTGCTGTATTTATACAGTCTATGTGCGTATGTTTCCCATTGTTCAGTGTGAGGATAACGTTGGGGATTAAACCTTGTGCATCGATGGGAGAGGTGAAGTGGACCTCCTGGAGAGTGTACCCGTAAATTATTCATATGCGCTAAGGATGATGTCTTAGCAATATTGATTAGGAAAAACCCACCCTCGGCATGGAACTAGGTGAAAGGTTTAGTCCATAAAAGGTTATAGTCCTTATAGATGTTATGTCCAAACAAGGCATTCTGTCCTTAGTTGGAATTATGTCCTTATAAGTCTTGTTCATGTGAAATGACGGGGAGATGATGTAGGCAAAGTGTCTGATGCTCTCTGGCCCTATATCAGGGTTCTGATATGAAATGCAACACCCACTCCACCTTATACTTTAAAATGATAATACACATTTGAGATACTCATGTATAACAGTGTCGGTGCATAAAGTTATAAAGCAGTAATTTAAAATGCTTTTAAAAATGTTAGCATTTCATTTAAATACATGTTAAAAACGAGGAAAAATATTCTTTGTGAAAGTATGACATTTGAAGTAAAGTTTCGCAAATCAAAGTTCTAAATGCGTTCAATCACACAAGTTGAACTACTGTAAGCGTACTTAGAAGGCCATGCTTTTTTATAGAAAGTGTCAATTTGAAAAAGTTCTTTTGAGTAAAAAACAGAATTTGTTCCAAGCGCAAGGTTAGCCAGATTCGGATTATATGTTCTAGCTAGGAGACATAACATTGTTGTTCCCTACTGTCGTAGGGGACAAACATTGTAGTACCTTTCATAACACGTCAAGTGTGCATAGATGAAACTCATCAGTGCTGCCAACAGTTGGTGGTGAGGCAGCCGGGGCTGTATTCGATACCTCGGTGCCAAGGGTGGAGCTGAAATCCAACTCGGTCAAGGACACCTGCGGATCCACAAGGAATGCATGCGTTAAGATGGGAATATGCTGAGGACAGAGTCAAGCATGTGACCGCAGTGGTTCCAGCCTGGAGTCTAAATCCCCTGGCGTCTCCATTAGAGGTGTCAGACAGATGTCTAACTCGCATTCTCCTCCGCAAAACATGCCTCGGAAAACAGGTACGATGCAGTCTTTGTAGACTTGTCTGAATGACAGGACCAAGAAGCACTTAGTTCTCGAAGGTGAGGCACACCCAGATGTTGTACCATCTCTCCAGGAAAGCTTTTGCAATCTCGCTGGCGGATGGTCCGTCCATTGCGAAGCGGGTAAACGACAATCAGGATTCCAGCAATAGCAAGCAGGCTCGGAGGTAGACCCCCGTGAATGCTTCTAAATACGGAGTGTTTAAAGTTAGGAATAACTCCTAGGATGGTCTGGAAGGTGTTAAGGAATCCCGACCCTATGGTTTTAAATAGGTGTACAACACCGCTCGTATCTGACATATTTATGATACAACCCACCATTTCTGTTAAATGGGGGGCAGTTTGTACAGATTAGCACCTGTGTCTCTGTCGAGGTCCTCCCAATTGAATTTCGAAGTCTTCTCATGCAAAGGTCAATGGCATGGTTTTCTATAAATTATTTACAACAAGGGGTGGTGATGGACAGAGTCTCTGAATTAAGCAGAGTACTCTCACCCAGTCAAGAGATCAGGGCTAGATCCAACACCGTTTTTTAGCTCATTGCACCATCCCAGTTTCAGAACCTGGCTGTATGCAAATTAGTCTGTCCCTGGCCAAGTGCATCATGGGAACAGGGCAGACCAGACTACAAAAGCCAATTCTTACACTGGGAAGGAAACAAGCTTCCGGGGACCGGTTTCTGGCATAACAGCCGTCTTCGGCCCGGCTTGCTTGAATCCTGATTGTGCAATGAGCAAGGGACTCACATCTGAGTATACCCTTCCACGCTTAGGGTGGACAAAATTATTTACAACAAGGGGTGGTGATGGACAGAGTCTCTGAATTAAGCAGAGTACTCTCACCCAGTCAAGAGATCAGGGCTAGATCCAACACCGTTTTTTAGCTCATTGCACCATCCCAGTTTCAGAACCTGGCTGTATGCAAATTAGTCTGTCCCTGGTCCAGTGCATCATGGGAACAGGGCAGACCAGACTACAAAAGCCAATTCTTACACTGGGAAGGAAACAAGCTTCCGGGGACCGGTTTCTGGCATTACAGCCGTCTTCGGTCCCTTGCTCACTGCTCCATCAGGATTCAAGCAAGCCGGGCCGACGAGGCTGAAATGCCAGAAACCGGTCCCCGGTAGCTTGTCTCCTTTCTGGTGAAGAATTGGCTTGGTAGTTTGGTCTGCCCTGTTCCCATGATGCACTGGGCCAGGGACAGACTAATTTGCATATAGCCAGGTTCTGAGCTGGGATGGGGCAGTGAGCTAAATAACGGTGATGGATCAAGCCCTAATCTTTGGACTGGGTAAGAGTGGTCTGCTTAATTCAGACACTTTGTTCATCACCACCCCCTTTTCTGAATCGTTTTTGGCCACTATAGGTGTGGCAGGGTATACTCAGACATGAGTCCCTTGCTCACTGCTCCATCAGGATTCAAGCAAGCCGGGCCGACGAGGCTGAAATGCCCGAAACCGGTCCCCGGTAGCTTGTCTCCTTTCTGGTGAAGAATTGGCTTGGTAGTTTGGTCTGCCCTGTTCCCATGATGCACTGGGCCAGGGACAGACTAATTTGCATATAGCCAGGTTCTGAGCTGGGATGGGGCAGTGAGCTAAATAACGGTGATGGATCAAGCCCTGATCTTTGGACTGGGTAAGAGTGGTCTGCTTAATTCAGACACTCTGTTCATCACCACCCCCTTTTCTGAATCGTTTTTGGCCACTATAGGTGTGGCAGGGTATACTCAGACATGAGTCCCTTGCTCACTGCTCCATCAGGATTCAAGCAAGCCGGGCCGACGAGGCTGAAATGCCAGAAACCGGTCCCCGGTAGCTTGTCTCCTTTCTGGTGAAGAATTGGCTTGGTAGTTTGGTCTGCCCTGTTCCCATGATGCACTGGGCCAGGGACAGACTAATTTGCATATAGCCTGGTTCTGAGCTGGGATGGGGCAGTGAGCTAAATAACGGTGATGGATCAAGCCCTGATCTTTGGACTGGGTAAGAGTGGTCTGCTTAATTCAGACACTCTGTTCATCACCACCCCCTTTTCTGAATCGTTTTTGGCCACTATAGGTGTGGCAGGGTATACTCAGACATGAGTGCCTTGCTCACTGCTCCATCAGGATTCAAGCAAGCCGGGCCGACGAGGCTGAAATGCCAGAAACCGGTCCCCGGTAGCTTGTCTCCTTTCTGGTGAAGAATTGGCTTGGTAGTTTGGTCTGCCCTGTTCCCATGATGCACTGGGCCAGGGACAGACTAATTTGCATATAGCCAGGTTCTGAGCTGGGATGGGGCAGTGAGCAAAATAACGGTGATGGATCAAGCCCTGATCTTTGGACTGGGTAAGAGTGGTCTGCTTAATTCAGACACTCTGTTCATCACCACCCCCTTTTCTGAATCGTTTTTGGCCACTATAGGTGTGGCAGGGTATACTCAGACATGAGTCCCTTGCTCACTGCTCCATCAGGATTCAAGCAAGCCGGGCCGACGAGGCTGAAATGCCAGAAACCGGTCCCCGGTAGCTTGTCTCCTTTCTGGTGAAGAATTGGCTTGGTAGTTGTGTCTGCCCTGTTCCCATGATGCACTGGGCCAGGGACAGACTAATTTGCATATAGCCAGGTTCTGAGCTGGGATGGGGCAGTGAGCTAAATAACGGTGATGGATCAAGCCCTGATCTTTGGACTGGGTAAGAGTGGTCTGCTTAATTCAGACACTCTGTTCATCACCACCTCCTTTTCTGAATAGTTTTTGGCCACTATAGGTGTGGCAGGGTATACTCAGACATGAGTCCCTTGCTCACTGCTCCATCAGGATTCAAGCAAGCCGGGCCGACGAGGCTGAAATGCCAGAAACGGGTCCCCGGTAGCTTGTCTCCTTTCTGGTGAAGAATTGGCTTGGTAGTTTGGTCTGCCCTGTTCCCATGATGCACTGGGCCAGGGACAGACTAATATGCATATAGCCAGGTTCTGAGCTGGGATGGGGCAGTGAGCAAAATAACGGTGATGGATCAAGCCCTGATCTTTGGACTGGGTAATAGTGGTCTGCTTAATTCAGAAACTCGGTTCATCACCACCCCCTTTTCTGAATCGTTTTTGGCCACTATAGGTGTGGCAGGGTATACTCAGACATGAGTCCCTTGCTCACTGCTCCATCAGGATTCAAGCAAGCCGGGCCGACGAGGCTGAAATGCCAGAAACCGGTCCCCGGTAGCTTGTCTCCTTTCTGGTGAAGAATTGGCTTGGTAGTTTGGTCTGCCCTGTTCCCATGATGCACTGGGCCAGGGACAGACTAATTTGCATATAGCCAGGTTCTGAGCTGGGATGGGGCAGTGAGCTAAATAACGGTGATGGATCAAGCCCTGATCTTTGGACTGGGTAAGAGTGGTCTGCTTAATTCAGACACTCTGTTCATCACCACCCCCTTTTCTGAATCGTTTTTGGCCACTATAGGTGTGGCAGGGTATACTCAGACATGAGTCCCTTGCTCACTGCTCCATCAGGATTCAAGCAAGCCGGGCCGACGAGGCTGAAATGCCAGAAACCGGTCCCCGGTAGCTTGTCTCCTTTCTGGTGAAGAATTGGCTTGGTAGTTTGGTCTGCCCTGTTCCCATGATGCACTGGGCCAGGGACAGACTAATTTGCATATAGCCAGGTTCTGAGCTGGGATGGGGCAGTGAGCTAAATAACGGTGATGGATCAAGCCCTGATCTTTGGACTGGGTAAGAGTGGTCTGCTTAATTCAGACACTCTGTTCATCACCACCCCCTTTTCTGAATCGTTTTTGGCCACTATAGGTGTGGCAGGGTATACTCAGACATGAGTCCCTTGCTCACTGCTCCATCAGGATTCAAGCAAGCCGGGCCGACGAGGCTGAAATGCCAGAAACCGGTCCCCGGTAGCTTGTCTCCTTTCTGGTGAAGAATTGGCTTGGTAGTTTGGTCTGCCCTGTTCCCATGATGCACTGGGCCAGGGACAGACTAATTTGCATATAGCCAGGTTCTGAGCTGGGATGGGGCAGTGAGCTAAATAACGGTGATGGATCAAGCCCTGATCTTTGGATTGGGTAAGAGTGGTCTGCTTAATTCAGACACTCTGTTCATCACCACCCCCTTTTCTGAATCGTTTTTGGCCACTATAGGTGTGGCAGGGTATACTCAGACATGAGTCCCTTGCTCACTGCTCCATCAGGATTCAAGCAAGCCGGGCCGACGAGGCTGAAATGCCAGAAACCGGTCCCCGGTAGCTTGTCTCCTTTCTGGTGAAGAATTGGCTTGGTAGTTTGGTCTGCCCTGTTCCCATGATGCACTGGGCCAGGAACAGACTAATTTGCATATAGCCAGGTTCTGAGCTGGGATGGGGCAGTGAGCTAAATAACGGTGATGGATCAAGCCCTGATCTTTGGACTGGGTAAGAGTGGTCTGCTTAATTCAGACACTCTGTTCATCACCACCCCCTTTTCTGAATGGTTTTCTATAAAAGCATGGCTTTTATTCTGCTCAAAGAATCAAACTATATAAAAGAAACACTCAGTGAAGGCCATACCGGCACCTCCCTGACTGTATTTGTCAGAGGAAACAATACTTACATACAGCAAGTAATCGTGGGGTTCACAGTGACCAGATAGGCAATGCCCAGGACCATCCCACAAAAACTTTGATCGTTCAGCATCAAGTAACTCCAATTCGAAAGTAACTCGAACACTGGCGTGATCATGGCAGCTGGAGTTCCTTTCATGCGACAAGACCGATTCAAAACTGAACTACTATAGGTCCGTGCAAAATTATATCTTGGAACATAAGAGAACCGCTTAAAACGCTCTTGCAGTTAGTACCACTAAAAAATACTTGTTTATCCCCACGCCAGCATCGAAATCTATATGGTAAATGCCAGGATTTCGTAATGTATTCTTTACCCAATTTTTCATATTTGCCTGCCTGCCTTTGCTCAAGGCAATAGTGAAACTGAAAGGTTGTGACCGGGATAGTGATATGGCCGTGGATTAGCCACTCTGTGGATGGTAATTCAGCCACTGTGAATGGAAGCCTGTCCAGTTTTCCAATTTGTAGCATTGTATATTTAGCTCCCATTTGTGCCATTTCTATCTGTATATCAGTTAGATTGAATTCTGAAAACAGAGAAGTACTGTTCATAAAGTGCCAAGGCACGAAGCCTGCACACAACGATTGTAGCGTCTAGCTCAATAACATAATAGAACGTAACTGAGATTGGCCATGTTGCAATAGTGCCAAATCCTGTTCCAGTATGTCTATAGCAGAAGATACATTGTTGCCCAATAAATATACTCTGGAGGTCAAATTTGTTAACCCTTTATCCACCATATCTAATGTTTTTTCTTTTAGTTATACGGTCTATTTCACGTATTATCTCTGCAGCTTCCTGTTGGGAAATCTTCCAGATTTCATTAAAGGCAGAATAAATGCCTGCAAATATGAAAAGTTTTTGACGTTGTTTCCCTGGTCCTAGTAAAATGTCCCTAAGATCCATGTCTTGTGAGAGCAAAGATAAGTGTTGTTCTGCAAGTGTTGAGGTTTCTAGCCATTCTAGGCACAACTTCCCAACCCTATAGGATGTCACTACCCCTAGATATTCTCTCTGTACATATCATGGATCTGGCCTATGCATACTGAGTCCCTTGGTGGTGTGTAGGAACCGTGTATGACATGTGTTCG
This sequence comes from Lissotriton helveticus, assembly GCF_964261635.1. Lineage (NCBI taxonomy): Eukaryota > Metazoa > Chordata > Amphibia > Caudata > Salamandridae > Lissotriton > Lissotriton helveticus. Next base: position 689,121,982 of record NC_136069.1, read on the forward strand.
TATCTAAAGGCCCAACCACCCACTCCTTCCAATTTGGGTCTGATCGATTGTACTTTAGTATGCCATCAATTGTTGCCCCTTTCTTTGAAGAAGCATTCTGCCACCCCTGTGATGGTGTAGGAAACGTTGGTGTATTCAGGTTCTTTATCTTGGCTATTCCAAGACAGGATGTATGTTGCACAGTGTCATTTAAAAAGATCATATGCTGTGGAATGAGGCATGCTCTAAATAATGCCTCTGTACCCTGGACTTGCCAGTTCCTTGAACCCCAAATCGATTTTGAGTCAATTTCGTCTTTCCATAAGTTGCAACCCTGTTCAGACAATTGGGCCAAAGAGGAAGCAGAGTAAATCTGTTTAGTGTTTGTCACCATAATTCTCAGTTCCTATGTTGGTGCAACCTTATAAAAAAAATGAGTCTGGATCTGTGGTGTTAAACCCTACAAAGTATGCAAATGTCTGTGCAAACATGTGTGAACTACTTTTTGGTGGTGTTGGGCAATGTTCCCACTGATGGTACTCAAATACATTCCTAGGTGAAATGGATTTGTCCTGGAAATGATGACCAAAATGTTCGTAACAGTACAATTTGTCATAGTCTGATGAACCTTCTAACATTTCATTATTAGAAAATGCAGCAGTTTTCTTTTATTTAATTATTTATTTATTTATTTATTGCCATTTATAAAGCGCAAACAAATACCCGCAGGCGTCTCGGCGCTAGACAATTCGCTTAAGTTCAGCTCGGTGTTATATGCTCCAAATGATTTTTATTATTCTTTAATGGAAGCTATTGATTAAAAAGCCAAGTCTTTAGTCTCTTTCGAAACTGGAAGAGTGAGGGGCTTAGCCTGATGGCTTGAGGCAAGGTGTTCCATAATTTAGGGGCCGCAACCAAAAAGCGGCGATCGCCCCAAGACACTGTTTTGGAATGTGGAATCACTAACTGGTTAAGATTGGAGGACCGGAGCTGTCTGGAAGGTTGATAGGGAACCAACTGGTCTATAAGAAAGTGCGGACCTTGATTATTTAGAGCTTTATACACTATGCAAAGTGATTTAAACTTTTGTATCGTGACCCTAACCTGAGTATTTAAAAACAGGCCGTTGCAGTAGTCAAGGGCTGATAAGACCAAGGAGCTAACCATTGTTCTGGTGGCTGCTGCTGGCAGGAACGGACTAATTTTCCTAATCATGCGTAATTTGTAGTGGGCTGCGGTTGCCACTTTATTCGCATGATCCATGAAGTTAAGACCCTCATCAAAGGTGACTCCCAAGTTCCTGACCTTAGCTGCTGGACTTGGGAGTGCTCCAAATGTAGATGGCCACCAGGATGATGACCAAACTGGTGATATAGGTCCGAAAATAACTACCTCGGTTTTATCGGAGTTAAGCTTCAGGCAATTTGTTGCCATCCACTCTCCAATTTCCAGCATACCATTTTGGAAGCGTTGAGCCACCTCCCCTCCATCACCCTTGAAGGCCAATACCAATTGCGTGTCGTCCGCATAAGAAGTTAGGCTCATCCCATGTGCTTTGATGACATTAGCAAGGTCCGACACGTAGATATTGAATAGTGTCGGACTAAGGGATGAGCCTTGAGGTACCCCCACATGGCAGCGTGAGCTTCGCAGATTGGTAAGGCCGCAGGGTGACAGCCTGGGTTCTGTCTGTGAGAAATGATGCGACCAGATCTCTTGCAATATGGCAGATGCCCATCTTTCCGACACGGTCGACCAGGATCTTATGGTCGACTGTGTCGAAGGCAGCTGATAGATCAAGCAGTACCAAAACTGCTGTCCCTCCCCGGTCTCGAATTGCTCTCACATCATCTGCAGCTTTAATTAAGGCAGTTTCGGTACCGTGATACTTTCCGAAACCGAATTGTGTATCGTCCAGCAATCGGTGTTTCTCAATGTGCTCCGATAGTTGTGAGTTCATGGCCTTTTCAGCCACTTTAGCTATATAAGGGAGGCTTGCTATTGGCCTGTAGTTTTTTAGTTCAGTTTTGTCCCGGCTTAGTTTCTTTAGAAGAGGTTTCAATAATGTATTTTTTAGAGAATTGGGATAGGTCCCGGAGCTCAAAATGGAATTGCATACTTGTGTGATGACCGGAAAAATAGAGTCCATCACTGGTGGGAGGACTGAGAAAGGACAGGGGTCCAAAGCGGATCCTGTTTTAATTGTGGAAACAATGGTCCTTGTTCGGTCAATTGCTAGAGATTTGAAGCTAGTAAAGGCGATTGCTGGATGTGTACTGGAAGGAGAGGAGTTCATTATAGTGGGATTAGAAGTGAAGGCTTGGTAGATATCATCCACTTTAGCGAAGAAGAAATTGGCCAGAGCATCACACATTAATTGAAATGAGGGTGGAGTAAGATCGGGGACGTTGCCTGACAGAGTTTTGGTAATCTCATATAGTTGTTTGCTAGAGTTTTTGGCTTTCTCGATTTGATCTGAGTAAAATGACTTTTTGGCCTTTACAATCATTGCTTTGTAAACGGCCAATGATTCTTTGTAATGGGTCCTGCTTACTGAATCGTATGTTTTCCTCCAATGCCTTTCGCTGTTCCTATTGTGTTGTTTTTGCATTCTTAGTTCATCCGTGTACCACGAAGCAGTTGGAGTGGATCTGTTCTTAGATATAGACTTGATAGGAACTAAAAGATTGGTGGCATGGCCTAGCCAGTCCTGGAATTGTCGTGTTGCCGTAATAGGTTCGGAGGACACCAGCGGTCGCGTGCTATCCAGCTGTGTTTTTAGTTCTAGCTGGTTTATGTTCTTCCAGGCTTTAAAAGATCGTGGACCGGAAGAGATAACTTTCTTATTCGAAGGAGCCTTAATTGTCATTTTACTAAATATGACATAGTGATCGGTCCACGGCATCGGTAGGATGTCTGATACCTGTAAACCCTCGACATTAGAAAATATGCCATCTAAGGTGTGCCCGCCAAATGGGTGGCAGAGGCGACCAGTTGTCTGAGCCCCAATGTCTCCATATCTGAAATAAGAGCAGAGGTGTCTTTCTGGTTGTTATCTTCTAAATGGAAGTTCATGTCGCCAAGACCGTATAGGAGTCTTCGGTGGCAAGTGATTCCAATAATGTACTTAAGTTAGCCAGAAAGCCTGTCTTTATTCCTGGGGGTCGATATAAGAGTACCCCCTTAAAATTGTGAAGAGCACTAAGCTTGATTCCGAACTGCAGGGCCTCGCATGAGGTGGCAGGAATGGGTGAGATTTTAACAGTGAACCTTTCTCTGGCTATAATAGCCAGCCCACCACCTTTTTTCCTGACTCTGTCCTGTCGATAGACTTTATAACCACTTGGTGTTGCGATCACTAGATCATGTTCCGAAGAATCGTCGGTCCATGTTTCCGTAATAAAGAGAAGATCCAGGCTAAAGTCGGTAATAAGATCTGCTATTTCCTGACTATGTTTGCACAATGAGCGCGCATTAATAAGGGCCATAGCAATTGATGTGTCTCTACAATTAATTTGTATCTTAGCGTGCGTTTTGACATTGTTTATTCGTATCGCGCTGTTGCAATGGTGACAAGGCAAGACTGCTTCCTTTGAGGCTAAAGTTAAGTCATGTAATATACAGCCTGGAGCCGGGGGGCGGTCGGAGGTCCATCAGGGAGGAACGGGATTAGACCAAGTTTCGATTGGTATGTGTCAGGCCAGGGGTCATGGCCCTGGGCCCGGTCCAGGCGCGGACGGGCGCAGGCGGGCTTGCCTTTGGCACGCCACCGGCGCGCCAGCTGCGCCCGCCCGCTGCGCGGATTGGGAGGTCTGGTATTTTTATACATGTGTGGGAGGAGGTTAGAGGAAGGTGGGAGGGGTCGAACAACTACACCGCCAGCCTTACCCTCAGCAAGATGGCGGCTGAGGTGGGTCGAGTGAGGTGACAGCAACTGGTAACAGCAGCGCTGTGGCAGGGCAGATCGGTCAACAGCCTCGGAGCGACGCAAATCTCGCGCCAAGGTAGGGGCAATAATTAAAAGAGTACTGGCTAAAATATTTACAAGTCTTAAAAATGCGTTATTCTTTAGTCAATAACGAGCGATCAATCAATTTTGAGGTGGAGCAAAGAATAGAGCAGAGATCCCCCGGCTTCCGCCTCAGGGGAGAAAATACACAAATGTCACGGTGCAATGAAAGACACTCCCTTAAATATCCTGGGAGGGCGGGAGGGGTCGAACAACTACACCACCAGCCTTACCCTCAGCAAGATGGCGGCTGAGGTGGGTCGAGTGAGGTGACAGCGCCTGGTAACAGCAGCGCTGTGGCAGGGCAGATCGGGCAACAGCCTCGGAGCGACGCAAATCTCGAGCCGAGGTAGGGGCAATAATTAAAAGAGTACTGGCTAAAATATTTACAAGTCTTAAAAATGCGTTATTGTTTAGTCAATAACGAGCGATCAATCATTTTTGAGATGGAGCAAAGAATAGAGCAGAGATCCCCCGGCTTCCGCCTCAGGGGAGAAAATACGCAAATGTCACGGTGCAATGAAAGACTCTCCCTTAAATATCCTGGGAGGGCGGGAGGGGTCGAACAACTACACCACCAGCCTTACCCTCAGCAAGATGGCGGCTGAGGTGGGTCGAGTGAGGTGACAGCGCCTGGTAACAGCAGCGCTGTGGCAGGGCAGATCGGGCAACAGCCTCGGAGCGACGCAAATCTCGAGCCGAGGTAGGGGCAATAATTAAAAGAGTACTGGCTAAAATATTTACAAGTCTTAAAAATGCGTTATTGTTTAGTCAATAACGAGCGATCAATCATTTTTGAGATGGAGCAAAGAATAGAGCAGAGATCCCCCGGCTTCCGCCTCAGGGGAGAAAATACGCAAATGTCACGGTGCAATGAAAGACTCTCCCTTAAATATCCTGGGAGGTTAAATCAGACAACCTGTTATTTACTGTTTCGGTGTCCCAATCATCAGAAAATGTACTGGAGGTAATGAAATCACTTAATGACATTTTAAATACATGATTATTTTTAAAAGTTTGGTCGGTCGGAATATGTTGAAATCAACCTTGTCCCATACTATACCATTGGGTATAGGAACAGCTGTAACGTTCACTGATTACAAGTCTCTTTGGATGTTACTTCAGTAGGATTGTGACCTTTTGGGCTGTGGAACCTTGTTGAGGAAAGTGTCCATTGATAAGCATACTAAAAGTCAATACTAAGCCCAGCCAGAAAAGAAAAAGCAATATCCCAGAAATTACCCAGAGTTCAATCCAAGGTGATACCAGGTATATCTTTTGAAGAAAGAGAAAAAAGTTATTTAGTTCTTGTTTGAATGGTGTTGTGGCTGGCGTAGTTTCCGGCTCGCTTGGATCCAGCGAAAACTTTTGAAAGTTAATGAAATAGCCAGAAGCTGTTCGATCAATTTGTAGGAATTGGATCGGGATTAGTTGAAATGTTCTTTTCCTCTCGACGAGGCATGTTGATGTAGACATCTGTATTAGTTCTAATTGAAACTTCTGAATTATTCTGATTTTATTTTGAATTTGAATGTTTGGTTCAAGTAGAACATGTTCAATAGCATTATTGCTTAGTCCTTCATCCCTTACAGGTGGTTCTTCAAACATGATGAGTCTTTCTGTTTGAACTTCTTGGATTGTAGCTAGAGGAGGTTGTCTGCTACAGCGGAGTCCACTAGGCCTACTGTTTAGTATTGGCCACATAGTGTGGTTTGATTAAGTCGATTGAGACAAATCTTTTCTCATTTTTCCGGCAAGAGGCAGGAGCAACACAGTTCTTGTTCTGTGTACTGGAAGGTCTGGTACAGGATTTCTGTAAGAAGGTCCAAATTCCTTTTTGTCCGCAATTCTCCCTCTGACCAGATGCCCAGGTTTTGTGATCCAGAAAGGTCTTGCCATGACTACCTTGACCTCCTCAGTGGCGGTCTGTTTTAAACGGGCATTGCTTTGTTTTGTTCTGGATTCATTTAGATCCTGTAAAACATCCAAACGATCATGGATATCAAATGGTTTTTCATTCGCCACTGCACCTTCACAATCAAAGAGGACCTCATATGGGGTGACACACCCAAGAGAGCTTCTTGGCTGGTAGTTTAATGCCTGCTGTACCCAATATAGGTGTGTAACCCAACTAACTCCCTTGCCTAATACCCTAGCTGTTAAAGACTGCTTTAAGTCCCGTTTTTTTCTCTCCAAAAACAAATTTCCCTCTGGATGGTACGGAGATGCGAAGCGCAATGCTACGCCCATTCCTTCCATGGCCTCTTTGTAAGCCCGAGAGCTAAATGCAGGGCCGTGGTCAGAGTGTAATATGATAACTGCATATGTACCGATAAAGACTCACAAATCTTTTATAACAGTTCGAGCATCCGCAGAATGCCGAGGCCATACCCATAGGAATCTTGATCATGAATCCACTGCTACCATGATATATCTGTAAGCCCGGTCCATTTGGAAGGGGCCGCAGTGGTCCAGGTACTCACATGCAAGAGGTTTGTCTGACTTCAGTAATGGCGTATGTGCCGGGCGTGCAACAGATGTCGCATTTCAAGACATAGGCCCCCATTACGATGGCCTGGCGGGGGCGATTAGTCCGCCATCCTAGCCGGAAAGACCCCCACCATATCAGTATGGCTGGGGGGTCCGCGGCGGATGGAAAGACCGGGAAAAGCGTTTATATGGTGGCGGTGTCTATCAGACACCGCCAGCCATATTACAATGGGCTTTTTCAGATGCCTCTCTGTGGCGGCAATGCCACCACGGAAAGGCATGCGGAGTCTGCTTTGGGGGCCCGATGCGGGCCCCCATGTACTCCTGGGGGTGGGGGGTGCACATGGGAGGTACCTATGGTTCCCTCAGGAGTTCCATGCACAGCATGCCAGGCACCGCGTGGTGCCTGCCATGCTGTGCATGGAAGTGCACAGCATGCCTTCCTGCCAATGTGGTGGGCGGTGCTTGAGTGCACCGCCCGCCACAATGGTAGGAATGCAGGATGCACCCGCCACTGTTGCGGGCATATCCTAATGCTAGTTGCTAGTAGTACGAATTCACTGCTTGGTTCAATGGACGTTGTTCAGTATTTACTGTGCTTACCTAGGAATCACCCCCCTCTCCGGAGTGTATGCTAAAACGTTACTGAGTTGCAGTTCAAGTATTTTCGAACTGTCTCCTAGGGCACTAGATGGTTGGCTGTGCTACCCTGCTGATATTTTTTAATCCAAATAACTCATTTCTCTTTCATTTGGGATTTCCAAAATATTTTATTTCTTTCATTTTTTCACCAGTGTTTCATTTCACATTGGTTGTGGCTCGTAATCTTTATCTTAAATGCATTTCAATTGATTAGTAACATTTTCTTTACTTTTTGGTCCTTCCCTTTCATTCCCAATGCATTTCGGCATTTCTATGCTTTCTTCCGGGGAAAATCTGTAAAGTAAATGATATTTATTCAAATGTTTGTTAGGATTGCCTCCACCCGCCTGTTTGCGCCTCCGCGCCGACCTTTACAATCTATTGTTGCTTCTCCTGTACCTATGTGTGCTGAACGCTTAACTTGTGCTATGGTTATGCCTTGTGGGCTTTCTGCCCCTCCTAGGGACAGATTTGGGCTTTTGCACACATCTGCCTCCTGGGGTTCAGTAAGACTGTGACATTTTTTGGGGGGAGTGGGGACATTTGCAAGCCTATTCTGTGCAGCCCCCACCCCGAACTTTGGAATACAAATCGCTGGTGCCTTCTGGGATTTCTGACCCCACCCTTTGGCAGATAAGGTCTTTTTTCCAAATCTGCCGTTCAGGGGCAAAATACAGTTGTATTTGTTTGGGGGTGGGGGCATTGACATGCAAATTCTGGGCAGCCCCCACCCCTAAATCTATAAAAAAAAATCCCTGGTGCCTTGTGGGCTTTCTACACCCCGGTACATATGAGGGGCTATTGCAACCATCTGCCTCCTGGGGGTGCAGTAAGACTGTGGCATTTTTTTTAGGGGGCGGGGGCATTGGCATGCCTCTTCTGGGCAGCGCCCGCCCTAAACTCTGGAACAAAAATCCCTGTTGCCTAGTGGGCTTTCTACCCCCTGGGGGCAGATAAGGGGCTAAGACTGTAACATTTTGTTTGGGGTGGGGGCATTGGCATGCCCATTATGTGCAACCCTCACCCCTATGTATATATAAAAAAAATCCCTGGGGCTGAGAGGGCTTTCTGTGCCCCCGGGTGACAGATCAGGGGCTATTGCCACTATCTGTCTCCTGGGGGGAATAATGTCTTATGCTTTTTTCGGAGGGTAGGGTGGGGGCATTGGCATGCCCATTCTAGGCAGCCCCCACCCCTGGCCAATAAAAAAAAAACCCTGGCATCTAAGGTGCTTTCTGCCCCAGAGGGGGGGCAAAAAGACTGTCTGGCTAAATGTTATGGGGGGAGCAAAGGCCGTTGCCCAAGCGGCCGCTTCTCCCTCCCTTGTGGCTAGTGGGTGGATCCCTGTTTGCCCCCTTTCCAACAATACCTCTGCCATAGTTTTCAGTGCTCGGGGGGCTGAGATAGCCACACAAGCACCAAAACTGTGAAACTAAAATTACGCTTCAGGTTTTTTTCGTTGTACTGACAATAGCACGCCATTATCGCCATTACAATGAAAACCCTAAACATGCTTTGGGAGGTTGGGAAACCTCCCAAAGCAATAAAAGGGAAATCCCTTGCTGTTTACAGCAGAGGGATGCTTTGAAAGTGTGCAATTTTACTGTATATCAGCCAAACACCGTGGAAGAGCGATACTTTGCGAGAGAGAGATCAGAGAAGAAATAAGAACTACATAAACAACTACATCAATAGTTCTACAACACAGGTAAGAACAAAAATGTGTAACACAATATAAATACTTCAACCTTTTTCATTTAATTAACTAAAATCATGTTTTTTTTAATATCACAGATTTAACTTCATTACAAATACACCTATAAAATACAGCACAAAGATTTTCGTGCTCACAATATTCAAATCAACATCATTAAAAATAAACGTAATAAAAGTACATAACTTAGTTAACACTACTTTTCTTTTTACAGCTGCCACAACATTCTGCTAAACATCAACATAAACAAAAACCACTTTGTCAACGTATAATAGTAAGTATATAATTTGTATTACAAAATATTTAAATTTAAAGACTAATGAGCACATGCATCAACGTTATTAACGGTTGCAAATTTTCCGAATCTCAAGATAGCCTCATTTACGACTGATGAAAGTATGCTTAAAATACATCAACCTAAACGCAATAGCAAAATAGGTATTTTCAAACTGCAAATAGTTTCCAATTCATTCCTATGGCCCTCTACGCCAATAGCAATTAGAAAGTTTCTACTCCCTATTACAGATTGTGTATAAATATCAATTTATTTAGCAATTCCTACCTGCAATAAAAATTGCAACTCTTAAACAGTGATTCTTTAAAAATGGATATTAAAGATTTGCAATTCTTTAGCTTCATAAATGTGGTCGTACATTATGAAAATAATCTAATAAACTAAAAATATAAACTTTTCTATTTTATACTTCACTACAACTGCACCAATAACAGTGACAATAGACAAGTTTGAAGAAAACAACAAAATCTACATTAAAAAAGACATCAAACTAATAAAGTATATAGGAACTAACAAATAGAACACAATAATAAACGATAAATTAAATAAAAAACAATTTTAAATGATGAATACTTTTCTCTTCACTGCTTCTACAAACTGCACCAACAAAAAACATCCACACATTTAGGTTCATTAACCACAATTAGTAAGTAATAATTATGTTACTACTAAATACAAAACAATACAATAAAATAAAAGGTATATATATAACATTTTAATAACTTAAACATTTTGCTTTCATACCAACAGAAAATAGAACAGTGAATAAATAACGACCATCAAATCATACCATCAACAAAAGTAAAGCAACACTAATGTAAGTATATTTTCTATAATTTTAAGTATACTAGCATGTTCATTATTAAAACGTGGATAATAATTAAACATATATGTATATATATATATTACCTACTGGCGGTCGCCAGTAGGTAGTTATAGTTAGGATTGTTTTCAATAGGGAAATCGCAACATTCTATTGGGAATAACTTTGGCGCCGGTTGAGGAATCTGCCTGAAATTTTCCTCAAATTTGCCTCGCGGTGCCTGGGGGGGATTCGTTAAGCGGGGGCAGAGATAAAAGGGGGGTCCCAAAACATGTTTTCCCCATGGTAATTTCTATAGGGCGGCTGGACTCACTTTTAGCCCGAACGGCTGAATGGATTCCCATGAAACTTGGCAAAATTGTAGGGACTGGTAGCCCAATGTGCCTTTGCTATGTCTCAAGATATGTGCTCCAGTGGATTTTGAGTAATTTAGGTTAAAAAATATATATATCTATAAGCGCGCCCCGGTCCGCGCACCGGGGAGCTCTCCCGGCGCGCACCGCGAGTTCGCGCGCGGAAAGCTGATTGGCTCTCGGGTGTCTGTAAACATTCTAAACAGTCCAGAGCGGCCGCCATATTGTGTCTCGGTAGGATCGAGACACAAGAGGTGGCAAAAAGAAAGGGGGAAATAACCAAAAGGGGGCAGGGTAGACCCCCCTGACCCCCTAGGTTTGATGTGGGGTCCATAAATGGGTCCCGTGGGTCAAAACATTTTTTTATTTTTTTTTTCGATTTTCGCGGGGGGAGCGCCCGGTATGCGCACCGGGGAGCGTACCGGGGAGCATACTTTGGTGAAAATTAGTGAAAAAAGTTAGAGTAAAATAATCATTTTGACTGATTAGAAGTAGGGTAGCTCTGAAAAGAGCTTTTGGGTTCTGTGGCTGATTTAGGTACCTACAAGTACGTCCCATACACACCCACACGCACACAACCCCACACCCCCACACCCACACACTCCCCACACACACCTCACACACGCACACCTCCACCCACACCCAAACACCCCACACCCCCACACCGACAGCTTACACATCCACATGCACACCCACACACCCCACACACCCACACTCACACACACACCTCACCCCCCCCACACACACACATACAGACACCTCACAGACACACCCCCCACATCCCGCACACACCCCCCCACACACACACACACACCTCACAGACACACACACACATCCCACACATACACACACATCCTACACACATACCCCCCACACCCACACATCCCCCACACACACCTCACACACCCACACCTCCACCTACACTCAAACACCCCACACACCCATACCCACACACACACCTTACACACCCACACCCCCACCCACACACCCCACACACCTACACACGTCAACCCCCCCAACACACACACACACACCTCACAGACACACCCCACACATCCCCCACACACACCTCCCCCCCACACATGGGGAAAACTCAGTGAAACAGTAAAATAATAATTTAAAGTGCTTAGAGGTAGGGTAGCTCTGAATAGAGTTGTTGTGTTGTGTGGGTGATTTAAGTACCAACATGTAGTTACCAATGCAGAGTCTTAAATTCAATGTACACCTTTTTTTCTGTAGATATCTTGCATGTTGTTATAGAAGGTATTGTGGTATATGGAATCCATACCATAGTCTTTCAGGAAAGCAGAAACAGATCCTTTAAGTACTCCCTGAGAAGACCTAGGGGATCATGGGTAGTCTACCCTGCTCCCTTATGATGTTTTAAAACTGCACAGTATACTGTAAATTTCACTTTATACTATAATATAAACATAATGATTTTGGTAGTACTTCATGAATTAGATATAAAAATGAAAAATGTCTCAAACAATTTTTAATTATTAAATAAAAATGTATTGGTTAGAATTTTCATAAATCAATGAAACTTCCAGCATTAGATCATCTGGAATCTCCTCAAAAATGCATGTTTCAATATCTTGTAAACATTCAATAAATTGTTGATCCAAAGACTGATCCATAAAATCTTCTTCAACAAAATCTTCATTAAGAATTTCCTCATATGTAATCTCGAAAGAAACATTGATGTTTTCTTGCTCCCCTTCCAATTTTTTGCTGTAAATTGCAAAAAAAATAACTATATCAGTAGAGTTAGGGCACTGTTGGGTTTAAGTTCAGACAGGTAGTTCTGATTTTTTAACAGTGAAGTTAACTTTGGGCAGTGTATGGTAACAGGCAGGAAGTAGAAATATAAAAAAGTGCCTGTGAAGAAGCGTAAGTAAATTCATAATTATAGCAGAGAAGCCTAACTCAATCCATAACTATAACAGAGAAGCCTATCTCAATATATAACTATAACAGAGGGACAGTAAATAACTATCAGCATTTTTTTTTTACAAATTAACTTAAAGTGCCCCTTACAAATTAACAACTTACCTTATTGAAAGGTGATGAAGATAAATGGAGAAAATTGTTTCAAGATATACCTCAGGTAGGTGTAGTCAAAATGGCCGTGTTTCCCTCTCATTTTTCAATTATATTCATGTACATAACCAATCAAATGTCAGGAAAAAAAGTAGAAAATGAAAGTAACATTTTAATTGGTTGTAAATCCTAACTGTTCATATGTGTTTTTGTCATGTAATTTATCTCAGGATATTTAGACAGGGCTACAGGGCAAATGGCTCAATGGAATTCCACCACATTTGGGAAAATGGTAGGGACTGGTATGTAGTAGGGCCTATTCTATATTTTGTGAAAGTCTCTCCAGTGGTTTTTATGTAAATTAACTTTCAAATTTTTTTTGGAGTGCTTCCCGGTGCTCGCCCCGGTACGCGTACCGGCAGCGCAACGGGAGTCCTCCATCTTGTGTTTCGGTAGATTTGAGACACAAGATGGAGGACAAACAACGTTGGGAATGGGTAAAAGGGGACACGGTAGACACCCCCTGACCCCCTTGGTTTTCTGAAGGGAGCTTAGGAGGCCCATATAGGCGAGAAAAAAAAAATTTTGCGGGGGGAGCGCCCGGTACGCGCACCGGGGAGCGTACCGGGGAGCGTACTTTGGTGAAAATTAGTGAAAAAAGTTAGAGTAAAATAATCATTGTGAGTGATCAGATGTAGGGTAGCCCTGAAAAGAGCTTTTGGGTTCTGGGGCTGATTTAGGTACCTACAAGTAGGTTCCAATGCACAATCTTAAATTCAGGAGGAATATTCTATTCCCCTCATCTGAGAAGTGCACACCATCTCCTCTGTAGATATCTTGCATGTTGTAACGCAAGTTGTTGTATAATGAACCCATTCCATAGTCTCTCATGTAAGCAGAAACAGATTTATTCACTTGTTTCCTTGCTTTCTCAATCTGTGGACAAAATTGGTTGGACCACTTCCATTTCTGTCTTTGACATATATAGGAATATACCAAGGCAGTTTGTGGAAAAAGTGTCATCAATTGCCTAAAGGTGTCCTTTAAAACCATTTCCAGACCTACCCCAGTCAAAGTGCCTAGGTCATTTCCACCACAGTGCAAAATTATAAGGTCAGGGTGTGGCAGATGGTGAAAGGTTTTCACCAATGGTATCAATTGATGACATCTCAATCCTCTTTGGCCAATCCATTTTATGTGCACATTTGGTAAATCAAGGTTGTGAAAATTTCTGATAGCTGCATACCTTTGAGCCCAGTGAATGTAGCTTTGTCCAATAATCCAGACAGAGTTCATGGTGAGAGGAGGTTCTGGTGTAGTCAGATGAAGTGTAGGAATGAAATGGCAGTTGGAACAGTAGGAGTTTGCAAGAAAAAACTGTGGAGTTTCAGTGCTCTTGAATCACAAGCAATGATTGGTGGATTCAGATAGTTGAAAAGTGAAAGTTAGGGTGCATGGTTTTGTTCTGTGAAAGAAGTCATTTGAATGGTCAAGAAAAAGTCATTAAAAGAAAGATTGCACCTGATAAGCTGTTTATTGATAGGTCAAACATCCTTGCTGAGTTCATTTGCAACATTATAGAAGAAACTTTTAACCCTGAGAGCTCAGAGAGGAGGGAGTTGCTATGGTAACAGGTAGAAAGGGCTGAGGGGGGGAAGGGTGTTGATTTGAAAATAGAGAGGGAAGAGTTTTGATTGGTTACCATGAGGAATATGTGTGTAGAATTAGAGGTTTTCTGTGCCATTCATGGTTGCAGTGCCTGGAGTACATACCTTTTGCTCTGCTAAAGAAATATTGGTGTGTGTATCTGACACTGTTCTCAATCTCCCAAAGCATTTGTAAATGTGAGTTATGATTCATTCAATATAGATAGAGAGTTCAGATTAAAAAGCACATTGAGCTTCTTTGCTGTTGGTTTGTGTGATGCTTGTTGAAAATGCATGGTATCAATATTTGCAATAGAGAGGAAATGTATTTTGTAAAATAGTGAGTTTTCAGTACTGAAATGGAATGCTCGTACATAGGACCTGTGCTCTGTTTCTAAAATGTTATTAAAAAAACGATTTTGGGGCAAATCAATGGCTTATACATTTTTGAGATGGAATAAATAGTGTGTGCATGATTACATAAAAATATTTGAACCTTTCACAATTAATCACCTGTGTTACCTCAGATTAGGAAGCAGAATGAGCTTCTTTGCTGTTGGTTTGTGACATTTTTTGGGTAATGCGTGGTAGGAATGTTTGCAATAGAGAGGAAATGTATTTTGTAAAATAGTGAGTTTTCAGAACTGAAATGGAATGCTTGTACATAGGACATGCGCTGTGTTTCTAAAATGTTATTCAAAAAACGATTTTGGGGTAAATCAATGGTTTTACATTTTTGAGAAGGAATAAATAGTGTGTGCATGATTACATAAAAATATTTGAACCTTTCACAATTAATCACCTGTGTTACCTCAGATTAGGAAGCAGAATGAGCTTCTTTGCTGTTGGTTTGTGACATTGTTTGGCTAATGCCTGGTAGGAATGTTTGCAATAGAGAGGAAATGTATTTTGTAAAATAGTGTGTTTTCAGAACTGAAGTGGAATGCTTGTACATAGGACCTGCGCTGTGTTTCTAAAATGTTATTCAAAAAACGATTTTGGGGCAAATGAATGGCTTTTACATTTTTGAGAAGGAATAAATAGTGTGTGCATGATTACATAAAAATATTTGAAGCTTTCACAATCATGTCACCTGTGTTACCTCAGATTAGGAAGCACACTGAGGGCCTTATTTATGAAAACAGCGATGCGTCAGTTTTCACTGTGCACTCCTTGCGACACCAATGATGCGTCATATTTAATATATGACGCATCATGTCGCAAGGAGTTACAGATAAGTGAGTATTTCTGACGTATCTGTAAGCGCAAAAGTGACGCATTGCTGGAGTGTGTCACAAAAGTGACGCAACTCCAGCAATGCGTCTTTTCAAATGGGGAAAGCCCCATTTGAAAGGGTTTGCATCAGTCTTACGCCTGCTGTGAGGCAGGCTCAAGATTTTGACATAACAGCGTCCTAAAAGTGACGCAGTGTAATCTCATAGATTTCACTGCGTCACTATTACAAGGTTTTTTACGGGGGAACGCCACCTCTGCATACATTATACCTGACAAAGGTATAATGTGGCGCAGGGGTTTAAAAAGTGACGCATCTACCTAGATGTGTCATTTTTTAAATATGGCGCAACAAGGCACATGTTTTATGCTGCCGATGCGTCACAAAAAGTGAAGCATCACCAGCGCAAAACTGACGCAGGCCTTATAAATGAGGCTCTGGGCTTCTTTGCTGTTGGTTTGTGTCATGCTTTTTGATAATGCTTGGTATCTACATTTGCAAGATAGAGGATTTTTATTTTGTGAAATAGTGAGGTTTCAGTAGTGAAGTTGAATGCTTGTACATAGGACCTGTGGTCTGTTTCTAAAATGTTATTCAAAAAACGATTTGGGGGCAAATGAATGGCTTTTACATTATTGAGAAGGAATAAATAGTGTGTGCATGATTACATAAAAATATTTGAACCTTTCACAATTAATCACCTGTGTTTCCTCAAATTAGGAAGTGGATTGTGCAGATGAGGGGAGGCATGTCCAGGGGTGCAAAGGAGTTGAGGCCTGTGTCCATGAGTGCAATGGAGAGGACTTACCTCCTCTGAACTTTAGACAAGCATTATCTAATCTGTGCCCCTTTGACAGGCCTCAATACATTGAGTATAATTGATGGTAACAGGGTGCAGATGAGATGAGGTGTGTTCAGGGGTGTAAATGAACTGAGGTCTGTCTAATGGTGCAGATGAGTTGAGGTCTATTCTGGGTTGCAGATAAGGTGAGGATTGTCCATGGGTGCATAGGAGGTGATGCCTGTGTTGAGGAGTGTAGTGGAATAGAGATCTGTCCAGAGGTGGAAAGGAGGTGAGGGCTGTGTGTAAGAGTGCAGTGGGTGATAGGCTTCATGAAGTGCAGTCCAGTGGACTCTTAGACACCGGCCTCACCACCTATGTTCCCCAGGACAGTCCTTACCTCATGTGTACAATCTGCTTACTAATCTGAGGAAACACAGGTGATATGATTGTGAAATGTGCAAATATATTTTTTTAAATATGCAGATACTATCTAATCCTTGTTAATAATGTAAAAGTAATTCATGTGCCCGAAATATTTTTTAAGAATTATATTTAAAAAACAGAGATAAGGTCATATGTAGAAGTATTATAGTGTTTATATTGTTTGCTTATTGTCATTGTTTTGTTCTTTGGTAATAGTGGTCTATAATGATTTATTTTTTTCCACAGATTTAAATCAAGATTTCAAAAATAAGAAAAAATGCCCTCAAGGGAAAGGAGACGAAAAGATTGTAAGCGGAAAAAATCAAAAACAGCAACTGAATTAAAGCAGTCTCCTTCAACAAATACTTCAAAAACAGGAAAAAAGCTCCTGGTAAGACAACTAAGTCTTTCTTACGGAACATATGTAGATCCAAAAAAAATGTTGGACAGTATGTAGAAAAAGAGAAGGAGAGAGCAATTTTGAAGAGGAAGGAGAGATTCCAAAAAAATGTTACTACTGCAGCAGGAGACAATAAAATGTATAGGAATAGAAGGCAAAATCAATTTAGGGACATTCGTAAACGAATGTTTTGCAATAGAGTGGTTTTAAATTTGTTAAAAAATATTCAAAAATGTAAACAGAGATCTGCTTTTTATAAGAAAAAGAAAAGTGTAGAGAAGATTGTTGATCAGGCTTTTGAAGTTAAGAAAAAAATATTTATTTTAATAATCAATAGAATTAGGACACTTAACAAGACAATTGATGTTTTCAAATCGAACAGTAAATGGAAAAGAGTAATTAATCGGACTAATTTTTGTAAAGTTTTTTCTGGAGAATGGATTCACAGTTCAAGTTGTGAGCCATTTTTTAATGAGGAAAGTTACTTGCAGGAGAATGATTTAGTGCATGCAGTTGACACCAGTGGTCGAGCATATGAGGTGAAAGACGGTTGTCCGATTGAAAAAGAGAAACTTGTGCCTAGAGAACCAGAAGAGGTGTTAACTGATGAAGTTTTAGGGAGACGTACTAAGGGTCCAGTGTACACTTGGAAGTGTAGTAGTATTTGTAGTGTGCGACAGGAATCAATCGATTTGTTTTGTAAATTCTTACGTACATAAAGTAAGAAAACTCTAAAACAGAAAATAAAGATGTTGCAAGACTTAGATCCTTGTAGAGTGAGAGAAAACACAGGTTTGCAAGGGCATTCACTGGCTTGTCTTTCTAGAAAAGTCTGTCAGAGTGTTTTTCATCATTTTAGGATGTTAGCAGTGCATCATATCAAAATGAGGAAATTAGTGAGAATGTTGTATTATGCAAAAAGTCCAGCACTTAAGCTTAAACAATTAAACAGTGCTCTTTTGCATGGAACTGAATTAGATGTGAAGAAGATTTGTGAAGAAATTGAGATTTCTTATGTTGGTGAAAAAGAGGACAGTGTAGAAATTAACACAGAAATTCAAGGTAATGTGGAAGACAATGTACAGATTTCAAGTACAGAAAAGTTTGACCAGGAAATTACCAGGTTTAAGGTGAAATCAAGTGAAAGGCCGAATTTTACTTGTGTGTGTTGTCGACGAACTCATTATAAGCATCAAACTAGATTAGTTGATTTATACGTAAAAAGTGAAAAGATAAATAATTATGAGTGGAAGTATTTTGCCACTTATTTGTGGGTGGAGAATTCTTTTGATTTGAGTTCTGATCAGCGTATTTGTAAGTATTGTTATGATAAATTAAATCAAAACAGAATGCCTGCAAGAGCTGTTCATAATAATCTGGAGTTGGTAGGCATTCCTCCTGAATTGATGGATTTACATACCTATGAGTCTATTCTGATTCAGTGTGTCCATCCTTTTCAGGCAATTGTTCGCATGGAGCCTAAGATAGGGAAATTGCCTCCTTCGGATTTACAGAGAGGATTAAAGGGAAGAGTTGTTTATTTGCCTCTAGATTTCAAGAAAAATATTGATAGAATTGGTGTAGAGAAAGTGGAAGAGGAACCTCTGGTTGTTCTAGTTAATGGGGTTCCGACAAAGAGTAAGAAAATCTGGCAAGATTTAGTGGATGTTAGGAAAGTCAAAAAGGCAACGTTGTATTTGGTCAAAAACAATGAGTACTACAAACATGTATGTGTTGGAGCAGAGGAAACAGCTGCAGATGAAGACAGTGATTGTTCAGCTGGCCAAATTGAAAAATTTGATGTGTCTAGAAGTGAAGAAATATATGAACATTATACTGTTCATCCTTTGCATTCCAAAGAAGTAATGGGGAATGCAATTGACTTGTTTCAAATGAAATCAGCAAGTCCCATTAGTGTATGGGAAGAAAGTTTGGAAGCTCGTTGTTTTCCACAGCTACTTCCAACAGGTCGAGGTGGACGATATGACGATCGACCACTTCAAATTCCAGCATCTGAATACCGGACTTTGAGATTATATGCTGAAGATCCAAGGGTTCGTCAATGCATCCCATATTTGTTTCATCTACTGTATGAAAGTGACTTGTCTGGGCTTTCTTATGCAGTGAACCATATACTGAAAAGTGGAGCACATCTGCAAAATGTTTCGGCGAGGGACTTTATGGAGAAAGTCAATCTGCAAGACAATATTTTGGAATCTCATCTAATCAATCTCATGGCATGTCAGCGTGGTACAAATGAATATTGGTACCGTCGTCATGGGGAATTGAAATGTATGCTAAGAAACTTAGGAACTCCTACATGGTTCCTCACTCTTAGCTGTGCCGAGTATGCATGGGACGACTTACTTCAATTTCTACGAGAGGCAAATGCAAATATGCAAAATATAGAATTTAAAACTGCTGGAGAACTGTGTTTTTTGGATCCAGTGAATGTATGCAGATATTTCAATCATAGATTTGAATCTATGATGTCTTTTATTACCAACAAAAAAAATTCCTCCCCTTGGAGAGGTTTTGGATTTCTTTTGGAGAAAGGAGTATCAAGCGTGAGGTGCTCCTCACTCACATACATATGTTGTTGTGGATTAAAGATGCACCCAAATTTGGAACAGATTCGGATGAGACATTGATGAGGTTCATTGAAGAGTATTCAACATGTGCTGTTCCGAAAACTACCGAAGAAAACAGTTTAAGGCAACAAGTTTTACGCTTTCAATCACATCGTTGTCGAAAATTCAGAAACAAGGACAAGTTCTACACAAAATGTTGTTTCGCATTTCCACGACCAGAGATTCCTAAAGGAAGAGTAAATAATTTGATGTCTTCTCTGCGACATACTGTTACGAGGAAATCACCCAAAAATACATACAATTTAAAAAGAAACGAAGAGTCCAAGTACATCAACGACTACAACCCAGTGATTTTGTCCATGTGGAATGCTAACATGGATATTCAGTTCGTTGCAGACAACTCTATTGCTGTGGCTCGATATGTGACGTCTTACATCACAAAAAAAGAAAAGACAGAACTGAAGGAAATGTGGGAGGACATTTCACATGAAAAAAGTCTCAGCAAGAAATTATACAGTTACAGTCTAAAGATGTTGTCACATCGAGAAATTGGAGCATATGAATGTTCCGATCGATTGTCATCAGCAAGTCTATATGCAAAATCTAGAACCATCATTTGGGTGAGTCTAGGTCTTGCTGCAACACGAAACCGAGTTTTGAAATCTGTACAGGAAATAGAGTATTTGGCGGAGAAAGAAGCGGGAACTGGAAAAAGTTTTCTGATTAAAGCAATTGCAACTTATCTGCAGAAAAGGACTGAATCACCGCTGTCTTGTGTTGTTACCGCTCCAACTGGGCTGGCAGCACATAATACTAAAGGGATTACTTTACATCGTTTACTGATGCTGCCAGTGGAGCATGATAACAAATTGCAATACCACAAGCTATCTGGAGATGCGTGTTCCGAAGTTTCCAGAGTCCTGAAGAAAATGAAACTTCTTATCATTGATGAAGTAAGCATGGTCTCAAATCTAATGATTGCTTTTGTACATTTGAGAATGCAAGAAATTCTTAGAACAGAGTATGATGTGTTATTCGGAGGAAAACACATTATTGTTTTTGGAGATCTACTGCAGTTGACTCCAGTGAAAGGACATCCAGTGTTTAAAATGGTCACGCATGAAGATACCAGGAAGTGCCTAGGAAGCATTGGAAACGTTAATATATGGTTAAATTTCAAATATGCAGAACTACTGCAAAATATGCAGCAGGCAAAAGATGAAAATTATAAAAATATTCTACAAGATGTAAGAATCGGAAAAATAAGTCAGCATGGAAAAGAAGCTTTACATGGACGATTAATTTCAAATTTGTACCCAAATGAAAAGATTCTTCCAGAGAATATTTTTAAGAAAATTAACAAGAAGAAATCTGGCATATGTTTGATGCCAATTCTGAAAGAATGTTCCATGTTCAACAACAAAATGTTAAAGTTAGAAAATGAAGAGATAGTGAAACTGGAAGCTATAGATAAAATAGAGCATATGGGAGCAACAATTATTTTGTCAGAAAATTTGAAATCAAAATTGGATTAATTAGAGAAGACTATATCTAAAACTGCTGGTTTTGAAAAGACTCTGAATGTGTGTTTAAATTGTCGTATTATTTTGAGAAGGAATTTAAATGTTGAAAGAGGTCTGGTAAATGGAGCAATGGGTCATGTTGTTGGTTTTGTGAATTACAAAAATAGAGATGGAATTGAAATTTTCAAAATTAAATTTGATGGCATTGACGAAATAGAACAAATTTGTAGTTGTTCAGCTAGGTTTTTGCTTGTGAAAGACTTATATGTTCGCCGAAAACAGTTTCCTATTTGTTTGGCATATGCGGTGACAATTCATAAATCTCAAGGTTTAAGTGTAGATAGTGCTTTGGTGAACATTGGAAGTTCTGTGTTTAAAGAGGGTATGGCATATGTGGCATTATTACGAGTCAGAACTTTATCAGGATTGTACTTGATTGAGTGTGATGAAACAAAGATTTGTGCTGATCTAGATTGTGTTAAAAAATACAATAGGTTAAGAAGAGAGTATGCTCCACATTTGCCTCAATATCCTCTGTTTGAAAAACGTGTGGTAGGCCGAAAAAGAAGAAATGAGAATAATTGCAGTGAGGTACTAGCAAAAAGACAAAAAGTAGATGAAACTGTAATTGTAAGCAGAAAGAAAAAGGATTCTGTTGAAGATGTTGTTGGATTTCAGTTTGAAAACAGTTCTGGTGTCAACTGCTATGCTAATGTAGTGGTTAATGTTGTTTTTTTCTTCAAAATTTACAAGAACAGATTGTTGAAAATCGGGATCAAACATTCTGCTGTTTATTGAATTCTGTGTTTGAGAAATGTAGCAGTGATAGAGCAAAAATAGAAAGTGTTTCCGAAATTAGAAATCTTCTAGACATATGTTCTGGTCAAAATCAATTTTCACAGATTATTCAGCAGGATTGTCAGGAATGTATATGTTTGATGTATTGGAAGATGAAGGAGTAGATATAAAAAATCTTGTTAGGCTTTCTTATCAATGGCAGCATGACTGTGATAACTGTACTTTATCAAGTAGTACTAGAATAGACACTGAAAGATTTATATATTTGAGTTTACCAGACTGCAAATCAGTGCCTTTTAATAATCTAGTTAAAGCAGCTGATCACAATATGGTGTGTACCCAATGTAAGTCTGCAATGCTGTCCACATTATTTTTACAAATTTATGGTAAATATGTGATTTTAATGTTCCAACGATGTAGACCTGATGGAAGTAAATTGACAACTTCTATTAAAAATGTTGTGGCTTCTCAATTATCAATTTCAGGAAGAACCTTTGCAAATGTAGCTATTATTTATCATGACGGTCCTTCAACAACATCAGGGCATTACACATGCTATTTAAAAAGTTGTAAAGGTTGGACCCTTTGTAATGACACTCATTTGACTTTCAAACAACGTTTGCCTTTTGACTTAAAAAATAAATATCTAGTGCTTTTAGAACCAAAATTTAAGTAAAGGTAATTGGCCTATGAAGACGGGAGCAGTTAATAAAGGTTAGTTTGCTGTTTAAAATTATATTCTGAGTAAAAGTGATCAAGATAATATAAAAAAATTGAGTTGTCATATAGGTACTGTAAGTGGATCTCATAGTAAGTGATATCAGTATTATAGGAAATGATGAACATGAGTGAGTCAGAGATGGAATTACGAAAATTTAAATATTGTGAAAATGTTGTTTGAGCCTTTCTTTCAGAACGTCGGAAAAACTGCAATTTTAGAGTTTGTTTTAATTAATTTGAAAATATACTGATACATCTGACACTATTTGGCCTTAAGGAATGGTGAAGGAATGAGCAAAGAGTTATGACTGAACAGAAGGAGTATATGAAAATAATGAAAATATTTCAGATGTTCTTCAAGGTTTTCTTCTAGAAAGTCGATGAAATGGAATTTTTAGAGAACAGCAGAGTACTTTCCAATGAAAAGGACCTTCATGATATACTATTTGGCCTAAAGGAAAAGTAAGTGAATCAAAGATTAGTGTACATTTGTTATTTTGAACTTTAGAAGGTTTTTTTTTAAACACAATCTTTTTGATTGTGTTTTTTCCCCCGCTGTCATATGATGAGTAGTTTGAACTCACTTTTTTAAGTGAAATTCAATATATTCTGAGAACAGCAACAATAAACTATGTAACATGTTGTACAAGTTAATCTATAGTTTGTATTCTGTAATTTAAAATATATTCCCATTGTCTCACACTCAATTTCCTTTTTCCACACTCTTTCAGCTCTTTTTACTCCTTATAATGTCTTTCTTTCACTCTCTTTCAACCCTGTTATTTTATACCACTTCTTTCACAACCCTTCATTCTCATTTCAACTGTCTGCATCCCCTCTCTCCCTTGCATAACTATTCAGCTTTCAGTCTGTCTGCTTTACTTTCCTTTTCGGTGTTTTCCTCTTTTGCTCGTTTAGTAATTCCTCTTTACTCACTCACCAGTATTGTCGCACTCTATCACTATAAATCATCCACTCTCCCTCGCTTATCTTTGTTTCCTCCTTTCTTTTGACCTCTTCTCTCTATTTTCCATTCACTACCTCTATGTCCTCAGTCCCTCACTCTCCTTGTGTTATGTTCACTTGTGTTTATCTACCTTCTATCATTTCTCTTACAACAACTTCACTGCTCCTCTCTCATCGTTCATCAACCTATTTCTTTTAGTCCGGTTTCATTACTACCCCTCATTTCCTATGTTTCAGTGTCCTTCTCTTTACTTTCATCACCGAATCACTTTCTCTCAGTACCACTGATTTAGTCCTCTTCTCCTCTCTTTCCTTCTTTTGCTCCCTTACTCATTTTTCTTTCCTCACTCATTGTACTCCACTTCACTCAGTCCTTCCCTTAGTCTCTCTGTCTAGTAACTTCCTCACTCTTTTTCCCTCAATCCTTCTATATTATCCTCTCTCCCTTCATCCCTTCACTCTATGACTCTTCTTCACTTATTCTCAGTTATCTTCCATTCCTCATTCTTCTAAATTCATCCTTTATTCGACTCATTTCCCTCTCAGTCATTATCTTTTTACTTACTCCTGTTTCCTGATTTAGTTTTGCTAACTCATATTCTTTTAGTATCTTTCTTACTTTCAGTTCATTTTTCTCTTCTTTTCTTCCTTTCTGTCAATGAATCTATATGCCTTACTCTTAGTAATTTGCTCTCCTTCTATTTCTTTTTCTCTCTTTTTGTCCTTCTACCTTACTTTATTTCTAAATACACTGTTGTGATTTTTAACCTCTTCATTTGTATCTTTAATTTTAAATACATATTTTACTAATTATAACTTATTTTTTCTTCACTCTTTACAGATACAAACTGTAGTAAAAAAATGTAATTAAAGTTACATTTATTATATGGTAAGTGTGACTAAAAAAATGTACTTTTTCATCACCCTTTGCTTTAACCTCACTACTATTTTCTCAACCTACCTCAGTCCTGTTTCTTTACTCTGCTTCCCTCACTTATTCATATTCTCCATGTTTACTCCCCTTTCCTTATTTCCCCTCCTACATTCAATTTTTTTCAGTCCCCATTCTTTACTTCCTTTACCCTCTGTTCCCTTCCTTTGCTCACTCACTCATTCTCTTTCCCTTAATCATTTACTTCACTCCTACACACACACCTCCCCCCCACAACACACACACACACCTCTGACATTCACCCCAGACACACACCACACACACACCTCACACACACACACATACAGCCACACACACACTCCTGACACACACACACTCACACATCCCACACACACACACACGCTCCACACACATACCCCCCACACCCACACACCCCCCACATATATCTCACACACCCACACCTCAACCCACACCCAAACACCCCACACACCCACACCCACACACACACCTTACACACCCATACCCCCACCTACACCCACTGACTCCCTATAAGTCACCCACACTGCCTTAATTAACTTTCTTTCCTGTTTCACTCAGACTCTTTCAGTCACTCCTTCCTTTATTCTCTCTCTCTTTTCTCTCTGTCACTCCCCATGTCTTAACCTTATTCACTTTTATCCACCCTCTTTCACTCCTCTTTACTTACACTCACTGCTCTTTTCTCACCCTCCCTCACCATTGTTAATTTATTCCGGTTCCGTCACTACCCCTCATTCCCCATTCTTTACTGTCCTTCCTTTTATTTTCAACACCCACTCACATTCTACCAGTACCTCTACTTTAGTCTTCTTTTTCTATCTTCCCTTCTTTCGCTCCCTTATTCATTTTCCTTTTCTGACTTACACACTATTACATCTTCTCTGTTTTTTACTATGTAATAAACAATCCCTCTGTGTTGCTCCCTCTAGCTCTTTTTCTATTAACATTACTGTCTCTGTGTTCTTCCCTCATGCTCACTCTTTCTTTCTTTTTTTTTCTTTTTTTTTTGGTTGCGCGACCCGGTGCGCTCCCCGGTGCACGTACCAGTACGCGTACCCTTGAAAAAAAAGATTGAGAGAGATTCTTCAAAAATATAGATTTATTTTTATAAATTAAAGGTAGTTCTAAAAAGAACTGTTTTTTTATTCTTTTTATTGTTTTATATTTTTTTATTGTTTTTTTGAACATTTTTTACTTTTTTTGACTTTTCTGAACAGTTTTATATTTTTTTTGTATTTTTTAAGGGGAGAAACAAAAAACAGGGAATTCTAAAGGGCTCAACAGGAGCAAAAAAAAAGGCGGAAACAAATTAATGTTTTCTTGGGCACTTGTGGTTATCCCAAGCACGGTTAATAAGTGTGATGCTTTGCTCTCCATAGCATATTGTTTGTCCACAAAAAATACAAACCATAACCTAACTTCCGGTCCCAATGGGGTGGGAACATTAGTTTGGGAGGTGCTGGCAGAAGATTGGACAGGGTTTCTGGCCAGTTCCCTGAGCTCTGCCCTTGCATAGTTATTAGGATGCCTGCGTTGCATATGCCTGATCATCGTGTGGTTGCCAAAGGAGTATTTTTTGTTGGGATTCCCCCTTGACAGCTCCTGATGACATATTAAGCAGGTTGCCTTAGGCGCATTTACTTTTTTCTTGTCCTTGGGGATTGAAAAAAACTGCCAGATGATGTGCTCTTTAGGTTTGTATGTAATATTGTCCTCTCAGACGAATCTCCTCTCCTCCTCCTCCTCCTCCTCATCTTCCTCCTCTTCTTGATCTCCACCACTGTGAAGTTGTGGTGGTCCTTGAGGTGGTGGTGGTGGTGGTGGTGGTGGTCCAGAAGCCTCAGCAGCTGCAGCTAATGTAGCCATTTTCTACTGAAATAACTGCAGGTCTACCTCTCTCAAAGCACAAAAGTAGAATGAGGAAAAAAGGTGGGGTCTTTCATCATTTAGAAAAGAAAACTGTTCTGAACCAATGAAAAGTGTTATTTTTAGGTCACATGACCTGGCCTTACATCATTAGGAAACCGAAAGTGAAATGAACCAATAAAAAGTTTCATTTTCAGGTCACATGACCCGACGCGCTTATGCTACGCGCCCCAGGGCGCGCTCCGGGGCGCGCCCGTAGTCGCCAAAGCACTGCGCTTACCCGTGCGTTCACCGGTACGTGCAACCGGGAACGCTCCGGGGCAAAAACAAAAAAAAATATTACATAATTATACAATATAAAATTCATTATACATTTTTTCACTTTTTATACCTATAGAGATTTGCTATTAAAAAACCATTGAAATTCACTGAAAAATCCATAGGTTTCACACCAGTTATAGTTAGGAATTAGTGATGTCACTGACCATGTCATGAGTAATGTAATATGTGACGTCATCAGCAGTGCATTGCACGCGCAAGTTATAGTGAGTCCAACTAACTATAACGTGGGAATTTCAATGGTTTTATGCGAGTAAAACTTCCAGCTAACTATAACTGGTGTGAAACCTATGGTTTTTTCAGTGAATTTAATAGGTTTTTTAAATGCTAATTCCTAACTATAACTGGTGTAAAACCTATGGTTTTTTCAGTGAATATATATATATATATATACATATATATATATATATTTGTATATATATATATATATATATATATATATATATATATTCACTGAAAAAACCATAGGTTATAGACCATATATAGTTAGGAATTAGCATTTACATTTGAGATGTCATCAGTGATGTCATCAGTGATGTCACTGACCATGTCATGAATGATGTAATATGTGACATCATCAGCAGTGGATTGCGGGTGCGCGATATATAGTTAGTGCAACTAACTATATATGGAATTTCAATGGTTTTGTGTGAGTAAAATAAGGTTTTTTAAATGCTAATTCCTAACAATATATGGTCTATAACCTATGGTTTTTTCAGTGAATTTTCAAGGTTTTGTAAATGCTAATTCCTAACTATATATGGTCTATAACCTATGGTTTTTTCAGTGAATTTTCAAGGTTTTGTAAATGCTAATTCCTAACTATATATGGTCTATAACCTATGGTTTTTTCAGTGAATTTCAATGGTTTTTTAATAGCAAATATCATAAGCTGTCGAATGTCAAGTACGTGGTAAGTAAAAACATTTTCGTGTTTATGCACACTGATCTGCTTTGAATGCTGCCCCCCACCCCTCATTTCTATTAGGAGTACTCTCTCTTTGCAGATAGTGAAGGGTAGTTAACGCAGGCCTTTGCCCCCGTTGTAATCCGTCGTGCCTGCTTCTCTCTCCATTTGATTGATTGTTCTCTGTGGTTCATTCTCTATTTACAAACAAGCACAGAGTCGCAATACTCTGTTTAGTCTTTGCAGATAGCGAAAAATCGTGTAAAAAAACAAAAGGAATCGAGCAAAATCAGTAGGCCACTAATGGGATCTCTTTTTGACCTCGCTAAAATAGAAACATTAGGAACAACCTGTTGAAAATAGCAATGTGTATGTACATAAGCGGCGTTCATTTGTGTTCACAGTACCCCTTGTTGATTGTTTGAATCGAGCATTGAATTGTTCGAAGTTGGTTCTCTTAAGGATCTTCTCTGCCTGCAAACGAGGAAGAAGAGGAATATTCTCTCTCCCTTTGCAGATAGTGAAGGGTAGGTAACGCAAGCCTTTAACACGTCGTACCTATTTCATTCCTCATTGATTGATTGATTGTCCGAACATTGACTGTTTGGGAATTAGTTCTTTTTTTAGGTATTCCCTGTTTGCAAATAAACGTAGGAAAATCTTTGCAAGTAGTGAAAGGGTACGTAATGCGGACCTTTCTCCCCCGTTGTAATCTGTCATGCCTATCTACTCCCCACTGATTGATGCACCTGTTTCACCCGGACCATTTACTAGAGATAGGTCATCTGGCCCGACCTGAGAGCACCCCTAGTGAAAAGGACATATGCAATAATAACGAAGTGATCACTGTATCCTGTTAACAGAAACTTTAGCATGAAACAACGGAAAACGAAAATCAGTAGGCCACTGATGAACTTTTTATTAAATAACAAACAAAGAAACGATAACAATACGTAATGATAAAACCTATTATTGTCCTAGAAACAAGAAACGTTAGAAGTAAGCCCGTAATAAGAAACCTGAAAACATCGCCCCTCACTGCCCCAAAACGTGTCTGTCCCACCGCCTGCCACGGCCAAATAACGGCAAACTGGGAAAGATAGAAGTCAGCAGACATCCGCCCCATTCTAGAAACTTCCAAAGGGCAACAGGTTTTCGGCTACGCCCAGCCGGAAGCAACACATATAAGGCGGGTCCTGCTGCCACGCCTCGGCCAGGAGATCATCACGTAGGGTGTAGCCGGAGGAGAGGCCGAGGCCAGCGGGACCCGGCCAGGGGGATTGACAACACTGGAGAGTTTCAGGGGGGGAATGTCCGTGTCCTCGACCCTCCCCTCTCTCTCCCAGTCCGGCCGCGGTGGCCCTTGAGAGTTGCAGGTTGTCCCTCCACACTCTCTCCCGGTCCGGCCACCAACGGCCGGGGGCTGGGGCCGACGGGATCCGGCTGCAGCCGATGAGCCAAGGAACCCGTTCATGGGGCCAGAGCAAAGGGCGTCCCACCGCCATCCACCGGAGGTCCGGCCCAAAGACGGACGGGACATTTCTTCTTTCTTGAATAATTGCTGCAACAACCCTGGGGGGGGGATGTCTTGCACATGCCTCCGACCCCCCCCCCCCTCTCGTCCTCATCGCCTGGTCCGGCCATAACAAATCTCAAGCGAGACGCCGTGGGGTGCACTGGGAGGGAGAGACGGTGCGAACAGGCCTCTCCCGCCTCCCCAGGTGGAGGCTTCCCAGCTGCACCCTCAGCGCTCCAGGCGCCCGGAAAAGGGTTCTTCCACTGTGGCGATGCTGCAACGTCTCGCCCGGCAGGGTGGAGCCCGTCCGCTCATTTGACCCCGCGATCGCCAGTAGCTACCGAACTCTCAAAATGGCGGTCGACCTGGCAAGAGCGGGCCCAGCATAAAGAAATGGCCCGGTCACTGGTTGACTCCACCACCGTAGTCCTCCACGACCTTGAAGATTCTAGAGGAGCCGCGGGAGTCCCCGACCCCCGCAGACACCCCCGATGGGGAATGACTGCCATGATCGCCCGTGGAGTGACGAAACTGTAGCCGCGGGACGTCGGCGCTCCCATGCTGGCGCCAGCCTCAGTTTGAATGACTAGAATCCTGCAGACCTCAGTTCCGGTGAAAGCACAGTGTGACCCGGTAGGAAAAATTGTTGCACCCCCTCCCCTTTTTGACTGATGGTTCAAACCACCGATCCTTTCCTTTGCCCTTTTAACGGAACTTTGGACTGCCTCCCCCCCCCCCCCACGGCGCCCCACGCCGTTATTTGCTGGGCGGCAACTTACTAGACATCACCTTCGTGACATCCAGATTTCAGCGCGTTCTGCTGCCTTGGAACTATTCGCACAACAGACCGCTACTGACAACCCACCCCCCGGGACGCCCCACGCCGGATACCCAAATCAGTGCGGCACCCAGGCAACATCTTCTGAATTTTCATAATTTGAAAGAACTAGTAACATGTCCTCATCAGGAATTTCCTCTTCAATCATCTCATCAGGAATTTCCTCATGAAAAGTCTGCAATGATGATTCTTGTAACTCTATGGTCTCCAAACATTCGATAAATTCGCCATCAAGACATTGATCAAAAAAATCATTCAAGTCATCTCCTCCTTGTGAGAATATTTCATTATTGGTGCTGTCAATTTCAATAAATGTAGTGGATAATTCAAAAGAAATTGCCACGGTCTCTTCGTTGTTTTTACTGTTTTTGTTTTGTTGTATATATTTATAAGTTATTAAAGTTTTATATTCCTACTACTTTGTTGGAGTGCTATATATTTTTAATGTGACACATAATTGTAAAAACTTTGATGTACAAAGAGTCATCCCTGGAATCTTCCGCTTCAGGCTCGGTCCCCTCCCCAATCACAATACAGGATGGTTTTCAGATAGTATGAACACGTGTGGTGTGACGGATCTCATCGGGTGTGGGCCTTGATCTACTATAACTCCTTTGAAGAGGGGTGATTCTTTACAGCTGGGGCCATAAACTACATCTGCAGGGCTAGCTGATAGCCTAGGACCGGCCTGGACAATCGGACACAGAGGAAGAGGAGTGTCAGAGGGTGCGGTAGTGAATAGGGCGAAAGGGAGGTGTCGGGCGGGCACAGAGTGTGATTCTCAGGGAAGAGCAGCGCAGATGGGGGGAGGTTTATTGCCCATGCATAAGACAGAGAGCGGGGGTGAGCAGTGCCTGGGGAAGATGCTTGCGAGGGTGGGGAGCCATGCTACGAATCGACAGCGTGCAGAGAGTGGGTCTGGTCAAGGCATCTAAAATGGCTGCCGTGCACAACAAAAGTGTGGCATTTCAAAAAAGGCAAGATGGCGCAGACAATGTTTTTCAACACTTCCTCATTTCCTTTGAATCGAACGTTAACAGACGTTGGTGCATATTGCCAAAGTTAAGCGATATTTATCGCTAACGATGCTTAGCAACAAATTTTTTACCGCTAAGCATCGTCAGAAATTATTGAAGATAAACCTTGCTATTATCAAGGTTTATCGCAAATGCGATAAAAAAACGGCCGCAATGCATGAATATCGCTAAAAAGTCAGCGATATTCATGCATTACCGAGCTAATGCTCTTAGCCATGTTATCCACCTCCCATTGGATAACATGGCTAAGAACTGCTCAGGGCAGGTGTTAGTTTTTGGAGATATTCGCGCTTAGCGCGAATATCTCCAAAAGTTGGTAATAGGAGATAGATATCTTGCATGTTGTAATGCAAGTTATTGTGGTATATGGAACTCATACCATAATCTCTCAGGAAAGCAGAAACTGATCCTTTTGGGACCGCCTGAGAAGGCCTAGGGGGTGAGGGGTACTCTACTTTGCCCCCTTTTCACGTTCCGAACTATTTTATTTTACTCTCTTCTGTAATTACACAAAATGGCAGCGATAAGATGCATCAGAGACAGACAGTGAGAGAAAGGAGGCCGGAGATGAAGAAGAGATGTCAAATACACATTGGAGATAATATAGTGGGAGAAGGGAAGTAAATATGAGTAAACTTACCATGTAACATAAAAATGTTCCACTCTATACTATAAGTCTCATTTTATACTACAATCACTTCGCTACAACCTCATAAATTAAAAATAAAAATGAATAATGTCTCAAACAATTTTTGTATTTCTAAATATAAATTTATTCTTCTGAATTTTCAAAATTTGAAAGAACTAGTAACATGTCCTCATCAGGAATTTCCTCTTCAATCATCTCATCTGCAATCTCCTCATGAAAAGTCTGCAATGATGATTCTTGTAACTCTATGGTCTCCAAACATTCGATAAATTCGCCATCAAGAGATTGATCAAAAAAATCATTCAAGTCATCTCCTCCTTGTGAGAATATTTCATTATTGGTGCTGTCAATTTCAATAAATGTAGTGGATAATTCAAAAGAAATTGCCACGGTCTCTTCATTGTGAGCCATTTTATTTTGAAATTGCTTGCTGTAAATTGCAGAAAAAAATAATCACTTTCATTTATCGTTTTTAGTATTTAGTATAACAGAAGGACTGTAAATAAATAACAGAAAACATTTTTCAAATTATCTTAAAGTGTACAACATAGTTCCCCTTACAAATTAACAACTCACCTTTTTAAAAGTAGGAGAAGTGTTAGTACTGTGTAAACCAAACACCAGAAATTGAGCACCAAAAATTCCTCACAAATGTACCTCAGACAGTAGTATCACAAAATGGCTGTGGTTTCCTCTCATTTTAGATATATACATAACCAATTAACTTTCATCACTCACAAATACAAAACCAAAGTAACATTTCAATTGGTTCTAAATTTCAACACTTTCAAATGTGTTTTCCCCATGCAATTTTCCATAGGACATTTAGATACGTCTACAGCCTGAATGGCTGAACGGAATTACACCAAACTTGGCAAAATGGTACATCAAACCTAAGAGGTCAGGGAGGATCTACTATGCCCCCTTATGGTCATTTGCCCCTTCGCTTTGGCCTCCTCTTGTCTCTCGATCCTACCGAGAAACAAGATGGCGGCCGCTACGGACTGTTTGGAATGTTTACAGACGCCGGAGAACCAATCACCTTCGCAAAGCTCCGTAATGCGAAAAGTACGCGAAGCGGAGCGCTGTTACAGATATATATCTTTTTTTGAACGTTAATTTCTCAAAATCCACTGGAGCACATATATTGAAACCTAGCAAAGGCACATCGGGCTACCAGTCCCTAATATTTTGCCAAGTTTCGTGCAAATCCATTCAGCCGTTCGATTATTATTATTATTTTTTTTTTTTGCCCCGCGGGGCCCTTTTAAAACCTCCACATCAAACCTAGGGGGTCAGCGAGGATCTACTATGCCCCCTTATGGTCATTTGCCCCTTCGCTTTGGCCTCCTCTTGTCTCTCGATCCTACCGAGAGACAAGATGGCGGCCGCTACGGACTGTTTGGAATGTTGACAGACGCCGGAGAACCAATCAGCTTCGCTTCACAAAGCTCCGTTGCGCGAAAAGTACGCGTCCTGGGACGCTGCCCGGTCCGCTGTTACAGATATATATCTTTTTTTAAACGTTAATTTCTCAAAATCCACTGGAGCACATATATTGAGACCTACAAAAGGCACATCGGGCTACCAGTCCCTACAATTTTGCCAAGTTTCGTGCAAATCCATTCAGCCGTTCGGGCTAAAAGTGAGGCCAACCGCCCTATGGAAAACTCAATGTTAAAAACACGTTTTGGGACCCCCCTTTTTTCTCGACCCCCCCTGGACGAAACCCCCCCCAATTTTCAGGGGCTGCTCAGAAACAAAATGTGCCATTTTCCTGAAAATTTCAGCCAATTCCGTCCACAAACGCCAAAGTTATTAGACATAGAATTTTCAAAAAACCCATAGAGAAAAAATCCTAACTATATATACCTACTGGCGACCGCCAGTAGGTAATATATATATATATATATCCATCCAGAGCAGGAACCCCATTGAGTGAAAGCCACGAGGAATTGCATCAGCACACTCTTTATTTGTCAACAGCTTGCCGGCAGGCTCCTAGCCCAGAAAGCACTTCCAAATAAAAACGCCAAACGCGTTTCGGGAATGTAGTCTCCCTTCGTCAGTGGCGGAAGTCTATTTCAGAAATGGCAGCATAGTTCGTAACGCACTGAATTTGTTCGTGCCTGCCTCAGTGGGTGTGTCCAGTGCTTGGCATTATGGATAATGTAGTGCCGGATAAGATCCCAAGTGGGTGCGACCATTTCTTTCAACATAAAGACGAGTGAAATCCCAAGTGGGTTGAAGCAGAGTCTGGGCGGGCGCATGCCCTGCTTTGCAGCTGTTGATTAGAGGGTCAAGCAGGTCGCTCCCTGCAAAGCGCCAACTTGCATTCCTTCCAGAGTTCTGAAGCACAGGTAACTTCAGAACGGACCTGTTGATAGCAGAGGGCTTTCTCTCACGACCGGGTAGGCCGTTATATATCCATCCAGAGCAGGAACCCCATTGAGTGAAAGCCACGAGGAATTGCATCAGCACACTCTTTATTTGTCAACAGCTTGCCGGCAGGCTCCTAGCCCAGAAAGCACTTCCAAATAAAAACGCCAAATTCAGTGCGTTACGAACTATGCTGCCATTTCTGAAATAGACTTCCGCCACTGACGAAGGGAGACTACATTCCCGAAACGCGTTTGGCGTTTTTATTTGGAAGTGCTTTCTGGGCTAGGAGCCTGCCGGCAAGCTGTTGACAAATAAAGAGTGTGCTGATGCAATTCCTCGTGGCTTTCACTCAATGGGGTTCCTGCTCTGGATGGATATATAACGGCCTACCCGGTCGTGAGAGAAAGCCCTCTGCTATCAACAGGTCCGTTCTGAAGTTACCTGTGCTTCAGAACTCTGGAAGGAATGCAAGTTGGCGCTTTGCAGGGAGCGACCTGCTTGACCCTCTAATCAACAGCTGCAAAGCAGGGCATGCGCCCGCCCAGACTCTGCTTCAACCCACTTGGGATTTCACTCGTCTTTATGTTGAAAGAAATGGTCGCACCCACTTGGGATCTTATCCGGCACTACATTATCCATAATGCCAAGCACTGGACACGCCCACTGAGGCAGGCACGAACAAATTTAGTGCGTTACGAACTATGCTGCCATTTCTGAAATAGACTTCCGCCACTGACGAAGGGAGACTACATTCCCGAAACGCGTTTGGCGTTTTTATTTGGAAGTGCTTTCTGGGCTAGGAGCCTGCCGGCAAGCTGTTGACAAATAAAGAGTGTGCTGATGCAATTCCTCGTGGCTTTCACTCAATGGGGTTCCTGCTCTGGATGGATATATAACGGCCTACCCGGTCGTGAGAGAAAGCCCTCTGCTATCAACAGGTCCGTTCTGAAGTTACCTGTGCTTCAGAACTCTGGAAGGAATGCAAGTTGGCGCTTTGCAGGGAGCGACCTGCTTGACCCTCTAATCAACAGCTGCAAAGCAGGGCATGCGCCCGCCCAGACTCTGCTTCAACCCACTTGGGATTTCACTCGTCTTTATGTTGAAAGAAATGGTCGCACCCACTTGGGATCTTATCCGGCACTACATTATCCATAATGCCAAGCACTGGACACGCCCACTGAGGCAGGCACGAACAAATTCAGTGCGTTACGAACTATGCTGCCATTTCTGAAATAGACTTCCGCCACTGACGAAGGGAGACTACATTCCCGAAACGCGTTTGGCGTTTTTATTTGGAAGTGCTTTCTGGGCTAGGAGCCTGCCGGCAAGCTGTTGACAAATAAAGAGTGTGCTGATGCAATTCCTCGTGGCTTTCACTCAATGGGGTTCCTGCTCTGGATGGATATATAACGGCCTACCCGGTCGTGAGAGAAAGCCCTCTGCTATCAACAGGTCCGTTCTGAAGTTACCTGTGCTTCAGAACTCTGGAAGGAATGCAAGTTGGCGCTTTGCAGGGAGCGACCTGCTTGACCCTCTAATCAACAGCTGCAAAGCAGGGCATGCGCCCGCCCAGACTCTGCTTCAACCCACTTGGGATTTCACTCGTCTTTATGTTGAAAGAAATGGTCGCACCCACTTGGGATCTTATCCGGCACTACATTATCCATAATGCCAAGCACTGGACACGCCCACTGAGGCAGGCACGAACAAATTCAGTGCGTTACGAACTATGCTGCCATTTCTGAAATAGACTTCCGCCACTGACGAAGGGAGACTACATTCCCGAAACGCGTTTGGCGTTTTTATTTGGAAGTGCTTTCTGGGCTAGGAGCCTGCCGGCAAGCTGTTGACAAATAAAGAGTGTGCTGATGCAATTCCTCGTGGCTTTCACTCAATGGGGTTCCTGCTCTGGATGGATATATAACGGCCTACCCGGTCGTGAGAGAAAGCCCTCTGCTATCAACAGGTCCGTTCTGAAGTTACCTGTGCTTCAGAACTCTGGAAGGAATGCAAGTTGGCACTTTGCAGGGAGCGACCTGCTTGACCCTCTAATCAACAGCTGCAAAGCAGGGCATGCGCCCGCCCAGACTCTGCTTCAACCCACTTGGGATTTCACTCGTCTTTATGTTGAAAGAAATGGTCGCACCCACTTGGGATCTTATCCGGCACTACATTATCCATAATGCCAAGCACTGGACACGCCCACTGAGGCAGGCACGAACAAATTCAGTGCGTTACGAACTATGCTGCCATTTCTGAAATAGACTTCCGCCACTGACGAAGGGAGACTACATTCCCGAAACGCGTTTGGCGTTTTTATTTGGAAGTGCTTTCTGGGCTAGGAGCCTGCCGGCAAGCTGTTGACAAATAAAGAGTGTGCTGATGCAATTCCTCGTGGCTTTCACTCAATGGGGTTCCTGCTCTGGATGGATATATAACGGCCTACCCGGTCGTGAGAGAAAGCCCTCTGCTATCAACAGGTCCGTTCTGAAGTTACCTGTGCTTCAGAACTCTGGAAGGAATGCAAGTTGGCGCTTTGCAGGGAGCGACCTGCTTGACCCTCTAATCAACAGCTGCAAAGCAGGGCATGCGCCCGCCCAGACTCTGCTTCAACCCACTTGGGATTTCACTCGTCTTTATGTTGAAAGAAATGGTCGCACCCACTTGGGATCTTATCCGGCACTACATTATCCATAATGCCAAGCACTGGACACGCCCACTGAGGCAGGCACGAACAAATTCAGTGCGTTACGAACTATGCTGCCATTTCTGAAATAGACTTCCGCCACTGACGAAGGGAGACTACATTCCCGAAACGCGTTTGGCGTTTTTATTTGGAAGTGCTTTCTGGGCTAGGAGCCTGCCGGCAAGCTGTTGACAAATAAAGAGTGTGCTGATGCAATTCCTCGTGGCTTTCACTCAATGGGGTTCCTGCTCTGGATGGATATATATATATATATATATATATATTACCTACTGGAGTTCGCAGTAGGTAGTTATAGTTAGGACCTAGTTTCCAGAGGAAAAGCATTTTTTGTTTTCCCAATAACTTTGGCGCCGGTTGACAAATCTTCGTGAAAGTTTCAAAACTAGTGGCCCGCTCCGGTTAGCTCCAGTCTTAAAAGTTTCACCATGATTTGCCAAACAGGGGCCGAGAAAAAAGGGGGTCCCAAAACATGTTTTCCCCATGTTTTTTTTAATAGAAAACTTAAGACACGGCTACAGCCCGAACTGCTGAATGAAATTACAAAAACAACAAGTGATGGACTGAATGTGGATCAATGTCACACACTCCCCCAGTCAAAAGATCTGGGCCCAAATCCATCGTTTTTTTGCACTCCACACCACCCTGGGTTAGACAATGGCGATATGCAAATCAGCTCTGACCCTGTTGCCCCATGGGAACAGTCCAGTCCGAACTACAAAAGCCATGTCCTTCCCAGAACGGAATCAAGCATCCGAGGACCGGACCGGTTTCGAGGTAACACCTCTCTTCAGCCCGGCTAGCTTGACTCCAAGTGGTGTGGAGTGCCTGGGACCCACGTCTGGGCATCCCCAGCGCACTTAGGGCGGCAATTGCAAAAACAACAAGTGATGGACTGAATGTGGATCAATGTCACACACTCCCCCAGTCAAAAGATCTGGGCCCAAATCCATCGTTTTTTTGCACTCCACACCACCCTGGGTTAGACAATGGCGATATGCAAATCAGCTCTGACCCTGTTGCCCCATGGGAACAGTCCAGTCCGAACTACAAAAGCCATGTCCTTCCCAGAACGGAATCAAGCATCCGAGGACCGGACCGGTTTCGAGGTAACACCTCTCTTCAGCCCGGCTAGCTTGACTCCAAGTGGTGTGGAGTGCCTGGGACCCACGTCTGGGCATCCCCAGCGCACTTAGGGCGGCAATTGCAAAAACAACAAGTGATGGACTGAATGTGGATCAATGTCACACACTCCCCCAGTCAAAAGATCTGGGCCCAAATCCATCGTTTTTTTGCACTCCACACCACCCTGGGTTAGACAATGGCGATATGCAAATCAGCTCTGACCCTGTTGCCCCATGGGAACAGTCCAGTCCGAACTACAAAAGCCATGTCCTTCCCAGAACGGAATCAAGCATCCGAGGACCGGACCGGTTTCGAGGTAACACCTCTCTTCAGCCCGGCTAGCTTGACTCCAAGTGGTGTGGAGTGCCTGGGACCCACGTCTGGGCATCCCCAGCGCACTTAGGGCGGCAATTGCAAAAACAACAAGTGATGGACTGAATGT
The DNA here is from genome assembly GCF_964261635.1 of Lissotriton helveticus. Classification (NCBI taxonomy): domain Eukaryota; kingdom Metazoa; phylum Chordata; class Amphibia; order Caudata; family Salamandridae; genus Lissotriton; species Lissotriton helveticus. Next base: position 689,160,151 of record NC_136069.1, read on the forward strand.
GGATCAATGTCACACACTCCCCCAGTCAAAAGATCTGGGCCCAAATCCATCGTTTTTTTGCACTCCACACCACCCTGGGTTAGACAATGGCGATATGCAAATCAGCTCTGACCCTGTTGCCCCATGGGAACAGTCCAGTCCGAACTACAAAAGCCATGTCCTTCCCAGAACGGAATCAAGCATCCGAGGACCGGACCGGTTTCGAGGTAACACCTCTCTTCAGCCGGGCTAGCTTGACTCCAAGTGGTGTGGAGTGCCTGGGACCCACGTCTGGGCATCCCCAGCGCACTTAGGGCGGCAATTGCAAAAACAACAAGTGATGGACTGAATGTGGATCAATGTCACACACTCCCCCAGTCAAAAGATCTGGGCCCAAATCGATCGTTTTTTTGCACTCCACACCACCCTGGGTTAGACAATGGCGATATGCAAATCAGCTCTGACCCTGTTGCCCCATGGGAACAGTCCAGTCCGAACTACAAAAGCCATGTCCTTCCCAGAACGGAATCAAGCATCCGAGGACCGGACCGGTTTCGAGGTAACACCTCTCTTCAGCCCGGCTAGCTTGACTCCAAGTGGTGTGGAGTGCCTGGGACCCACGTCTGGGCATCCCCAGCGCACTTAGGGCGGCAATTGCAAAAACAACAAGTGATGGACTGAATGTGGATCAATGTCACACACTCCCCCAGTCAAAAGATCTGGGCCCAAATCCATCGTTTTTTTGCACTCCACACCACCCTGGGTTAGACAATGGCAATATGCAAATCAGCTCTGACCCTGTTGCCCCATGGGAACAGTCCAGTCCGAACTACAAAAGCCATGTCCTTCCCAGAACGGAATCAAGCATCCGAGGACCGGACCGGTTTCGAGGTAACACCTCTCTTCAGCCGGGCTAGCTTGACTCCAAGTGGTGTGGAGTGCCTGGGACCCACGTCTGGGCATCCCCAGCGCACTTAGGGCGGCAATTGCAAAAACAACAAGTGATGGACTGAATGTGGATCAATGTCACACACTCCCCCAGTCAAAAGATCTGGGCCCAAATCCATCGTTTTTTTGCACTCCACACCACCCTGGGTTAGACAATGGCGATATGCAAATCAGCTCTGACCCTGTTGCCCCATGGGAACAGTCCAGTCCGAACTACAAAAGCCATGTCCTTCCCAGAACGGAATCAAGCATCCGAGGACCGGACCGGTTTCGAGGTAACACCTCTCTTCAGCCCGGCTAGCTTGACTCCAAGTGGTGTGGAGTGCCTGGGACCCACGTCTGGGCATCCCCAGCGCACTTAGGGCGGCAATTGCAAAAACAACAAGTGATGGACTGAATGTGGATCAATGTCACACACTCCCCCAGTCAAAAGATCTGGGCCCAAATCCATCGTTTTTTTGCACTCCACACCACCCTGGGTTAGACAATGGCGATATGCAAATCAGCTCTGACCCTGTTGCCCCATGGGAACAGTCCAGTCCGAACTACAAAAGCCATGTCCTTCCCAGAACGGAATCAAGCATCCGAGGACCGGACCGGTTTCGAGGTAACACCTCTCTTCAGCCCGGCTAGCTTGACTCCAAGTGGTGTGGAGTGCCTGGGACCCACGTCTGGGCATCCCCAGCGCACTTAGGGCGGCAATTGCAAAAACAACAAGTGATGGACTGAATGTGGATCAATGTCACACACTCCCCCAGTCAAAAGATCTGGGCCCAAATCCATCGTTTTTTTGCACTCCACACCACCCTGGGTTAGACAATGGCGATATGCAAATCAGCTCTGACCCTGTTGCCCCATGGGAACAGTCCAGTCCGAACTACAAAAGCCATGTCCTTCCCAGAACGGAATCAAGCATCCGAGGACCGGACCGGTTTCGAGGTAACACCTCTCTTCAGCCCGGCTAGCTTGACTCCAAGTGGTGTGGAGTGCCTGGGACCCACGTCTGGGCATCCCCAGCGCACTTAGGGCGGCAATTGCAAAAACAACAAGTGATGGACTGAATGTGGATCAATGTCACACACTCCCCCAGTCAAAAGATCTGGGCCCAAATCCATCGTTTTTTTGCACTCCACACCACCCTGGGTTAGACAATGGCGATATGCAAATCAGCTCTGACCCTGTTGCCCCATGGGAACAGTCCAGTCCGAACTACAAAAGCCATGTCCTTCCCAGAACGGAATCAAGCATCCGAGGACCGGACCGGTTTCGAGGTAACACCTCTCTTCAGCCCGGCTAGCTTGACTCCAAGTGGTGTGGAGTGCCTGGGACCCACGTCTGGGCATCCCCAGCGCACTTAGGGCGGCAATTGCAAAAACAACAAGTGATGGACTGAATGTGGATCAATGTCACACACTCCCCCAGTCAAAAGATCTGGGCCCAAATCCATCGTTTTTTTGCACTCCACACCACCCTGGGTTAGACAATGGCAATATGCAAATCAGCTCTGACCCTGTTGCCCCATGGGAACAGTCCAGTCCGAACTACAAAAGCCATGTCCTTCCCAGAACGGAATCAAGCATCCGAGGACCGGACCGGTTTCGAGGTAACACCTCTCTTCAGCCGGGCTAGCTTGACTCCAAGTGGTGTGGAGTGCCTGGGACCCACGTCTGGGCATCCCCAGCGCACTTAGGGCGGCAATTGCAAAAACAACAAGTGATGGACTGAATGTGGATCAATGTCACACACTCCCCCAGTCAAAAGATCTGGGCCCAAATCCATCGTTTTTTTGCACTCCACACCACCCTGGGTTAGACAATGGCGATATGCAAATCAGCTCTGACCCTGTTGCCCCATGGGAACAGTCCAGTCCGAACTACAAAAGCCATGTCCTTCCCAGAACGGAATCAAGCATCCGAGGACCGGACCGGTTTCGAGGTAACACCTCTCTTCAGCCGGGCTAGCTTGACTCCAAGTGGTGTGGAGTGCCTGGGACCCACGTCTGGGCATCCCCAGCGCACTTAGGGCGGCAATTGCAAAAACAACAAGTGATGGACTGAATGTGGATCAATGTCACACACTCCCCCAGTCAAAAGATCTGGGCCCAAATCCATCGTTTTTTTGCACTCCACACCACCCTGGGTTAGACAATGGCGATATGCAAATCAGCTCTGACCCTGTTGCCCCATGGGAACAGTCCAGTCCGAACTACAAAAGCCATGTCCTTCCCAGAACGGAATCAAGCATCCGAGGACCGGACCGGTTTCGAGGTAACACCTCTCTTCAGCCCGGCTAGCTTGACTCCAAGTGGTGTGGAGTGCCTGGGACCCACGTCTGGGCATCCCCAGCGCACTTAGGGCGGCAATTGCAAAAACAACAAGTGATGGACTGAATGTGGATCAATGTCACACACTCCCCCAGTCAAAAGATCTGGGCCCAAATCCATCGTTTTTTTGCACTCCACACCACCCTGGGTTAGACAATGGCGATATGCAAATCAGCTCTGACCCTGTTGCCCCATGGGAACAGTCCAGTCCGAACTACAAAAGCCATGTCCTTCCCAGAACGGAATCAAGCATCCGAGGACCGGACCGGTTTCGAGGTAACACCTCTCTTCAGCCCGGCTAGCTTGACTCCAAGTGGTGTGGAGTGCCTGGGACCCACGTCTGGGCATCCCCAGCGCACTTAGGGCGGCAATTGCAAAAACAACAAGTGATGGACTGAATGTGGATCAATGTCACACACTCCCCCAGTCAAAAGATCTGGGCCCAAATCCATCGTTTTTTTGCACTCCACACCACCCTGGGTTAGACAATGGCGATATGCAAATCAGCTCTGACCCTGTTGCCCCATGGGAACAGTCCAGTCCGAACTACAAAAGCCATGTCCTTCCCAGAACGGAATCAAGCATCCGAGGACCGGACCGGTTTCGAGGTAACACCTCTCTTCAGCCCGGCTAGCTTGACTCCAAGTGGTGTGGAGTGCCTGGGACCCACGTCTGGGCATCCCCAGCGCACTTAGGGCGGCAATTGCAAAAACAACAAGTGATGGACTGAATGTGGATCAATGTCACACACTCCCCCAGTCAAAAGATCTGGGCCCAAATCCATCGTTTTTTTGCACTCCACACCACCCTGGGTTAGACAATGGCGATATGCAAATCAGCTCTGACCCTGTTGCCCCATGGGAACAGTCCAGTCCGAACTACAAAAGCCATGTCCTTCCCAGAACGGAATCAAGCATCCGAGGACCGGACCGGTTTCGAGGTAACACCTCTCTTCAGCCCGGCTAGCTTGACTCCAAGTGGTGTGGAGTGCCTGGGACCCACGTCTGGGCATCCCCAGCGCACTTAGGGCGGCAATTGCAAAAACAACAAGTGATGGACTGAATGTGGATCAATGTCACACACTCCCCCAGTCAAAAGATCTGGGCCCAAATCCATCGTTTTTTTGCACTCCACACCACCCTGGGTTAGACAATGGCGATATGCAAATCAGCTCTGACCCTGTTGCCCCATGGGAACAGTCCAGTCCGAACTACAAAAGCCATGTCCTTCCCAGAACGGAATCAAGCATCCGAGGACCGGACCGGTTTCGAGGTAACACCTCTCTTCAGCCCGGCTAGCTTGACTCCAAGTGGTGTGGAGTGCCTGGGACCCACGTCTGGGCATCCCCAGCGCACTTAGGGCGGCAATTGCAAAAACAACAAGTGATGGACTGAATGTGGATCAATGTCACACACTCCCCCAGTCAAAAGATCTGGGCCCAAATCCATCTTTTTTTGCACTCCACACCACCCTGGGTTAGACAATGGCGATATGCAAATCAGCTCTGACCCTGTTGCCCCATGGGAACAGTCCAGTCCGAACTACAAAAGCCATGTCCTTCCCAGAACGGAATCAAGCATCCGAGGACCGGACCGGTTTCGAGGTAACACCTCTCTTCAGCCCGGCTAGCTTGACTCCAAGTGGTGTGGAGTGCCTGGGACCCACGTCTGGGCATCCCCAGCGCACTTAGGGCGGCAATTGCAAAAACAACAAGTGATGGACTGAATGTGGATCAATGTCACACACTCCCCCAGTCAAAAGATCTGGGCCCAAATCCATCGTTTTTTTGCACTCCACACCACCCTGGGTTAGACAATGGCGATATGCAAATCAGCTCTGACCCTGTTGCCCCATGGGAACAGTCCAGTCCGAACTACAAAAGCCATGTCCTTCCCAGAACGGAATCAAGCATCCGAGGACCGGACCGGTTTCGAGGTAACACCTCTCTTCAGCCCGGCTAGCTTGACTCCAAGTGGTGTGGAGTGCCTGGGACCCACGTCTGGGCATCCCCAGCGCACTTAGGGCGGCAATTGCAAAAACAACAAGTGATGGACTGAATGTGGATCAATGTCACACACTCCCCCAGTCAAAAGATCTGGGCCCAAATCCATCGTTTTTTTGCACTCCACACCACCCTGGGTTAGACAATGGCGATATGCAAATCAGCTCTGACCCTGTTGCCCCATGGGAACAGTCCAGTCCGAACTACAAAAGCCATGTCCTTCCCAGAACGGAATCAAGCATCCGAGGACCGGACCGGTTTCGAGGTAACACCTCTCTTCAGCCCGGCTAGCTTGACTCCAAGTGGTGTGGAGTGCCTGGGACCCACGTCTGGGCATCCCCAGCGCACTTAGGGCGGCAATTGCAAAAACAACAAGTGATGGACTGAATGTGGATCAATGTCACACACTCCCCCAGTCAAAAGATCTGGGCCCAAATCCATCGTTTTTTTGCACTCCACACCACCCTGGGTTAGACAATGGCGATATGCAAATCAGCTCTGACCCTGTTGCCCCATGGGAACAGTCCAGTCCGAACTACAAAAGCCATGTCCTTCCCAGAACGGAATCAAGCATCCGAGGACCGGACCGGTTTCGAGGTAACACCTCTCTTCAGCCCGGCTAGCTTGACTCCAAGTGGTGTGGAGTGCCTGGGACCCACGTCTGGGCATCCCCAGCGCACTTAGGGCGGCAATTGCAAAAACAACAAGTGATGGACTGAATGTGGATCAATGTCACACACTCCCCCAGTCAAAAGATCTGGGCCCAAATCCATCGTTTTTTTGCACTCCACACCACCCTGGGTTAGACAATGGCGATATGCAAATCAGCTCTGACCCTGTTGCCCCATGGGAACAGTCCAGTCCGAACTACAAAAGCCATGTCCTTCCCAGAACGGAATCAAGCATCCGAGGACCGGACCGGTTTCGAGGTAACACCTCTCTTCAGCCCGGCTAGCTTGACTCCAAGTGGTGTGGAGTGCCTGGGACCCACGTCTGGGCATCCCCAGCGCACTTAGGGCGGCAATTGCAAAAACAACAAGTGATGGACTGAATGTGGATCAATGTCACACACTCCCCCAGTCAAAAGATCTGGGCCCAAATCCATCGTTTTTTTGCACTCCACACCACCCTGGGTTAGACAATGGCGATATGCAAATCAGCTCTGACCCTGTTGCCCCATGGGAACAGTCCAGTCCGAACTACAAAAGCCATGTCCTTCCCAGAACGGAATCAAGCATCCGAGGACCGGACCGGTTTCGAGGTAACACCTCTCTTCAGCCCGGCTAGCTTGACTCCAAGTGGTGTGGAGTGCCTGGGACCCACGTCTGGGCATCCCCAGCGCACTTAGGGCGGCAATTGCAAAAACAACAAGTGATGGACTGAATGTGGATCAATGTCACACACTCCCCCAGTCAAAAGATCTGGGCCCAAATCCATCGTTTTTTTGCACTCCACACCACCCTCCACAACAGTCCAGTCCGAACTACAAAAGCCATGTCCTTCCCAGAACGGAATCAAGCATCCGAGTTCGGACTGGACTGTTCCCATGGGGCAACAGGGTCAGAGCTGATTTGCATAAAGCCATTATCTGACCCAGGGTGGTGTGGAGTGCAAAAAAACGATGGATTTGGGCCCAGATCTTTTGACTGGGGGAGTGTGTGACATTGATCCACATTCAGTCCATCACTTGTTGTTTTTTGTGAATGAAATTACAACACATTTGGAAAAAAGGTAGCCCTTGGTTCAGAAAGAGACCTTTTTATTAAATTGTGTAAATCCGTTCAGTAATTCCTGAGATATTAAAAAAATCAAAAGTTTCGATATCGAGGACCGCGGTAGGTTCACAAACCCTCCAGAGCATGAGCTTCACTGTGATTGGCTGCCAACACTTCAAACCAGGAAGTGTTGGCAGCCATCTTGTGCTCGGACCCAGTGAGAAACAAAAGGTGGGCAAAAAGTTAAAAAAACAATAAAAGGGGGCAGGGTAAAAACACCCTGACCCCCCAAGCCTTCCCCAAAGGGACCCCCAGGCCCAAAAACCAACATTTTTATTTTACATTTTTGGGCAGGGTCATGCTGGTGCGCGAATCCGTCTGATAATTAAAAAAAATGAAGCGTTGTTCACCCATGCTTCGGTTCAAAGCCCCCAGGTGGGGCAAATCCAGGGAGCATTAATTTATGTAGCGGGGGCCCGCGGGGGCCCGCGGTGGCCCCCGCATCCCCGGGAACCACCTCCCCCAGGGACATGTAAATTAAACTATGTGGGAGGATTAATTTCCCTTGAATCCTAAGGGGCTCTTGGGCCCAACTAGCCCTCCAGGTACCTCCAGTAAGCGCCACAGAGCTGCGTTGCGGATAGATATAAAAAGGGGTGTGCCATTGAACCACTCCTCTGCAATACAGCTCTGTGGCGCTTACTGGAGGTACCTGGTTGTCTAGTTGGCCCCCAGGGTCCCTCAGGATTCAAGGGGAATTAATCCCCGAACTTAAAACCCGCCAGGGGGCGCGTTTACACAGTGGCCAAGGGAAGGGGCTGGCCTGATGTGACATGTGTGTACTTATCCAATCGCAAAACCCAAGCACTTCTAAATTCACCATGCACTCTCCTTGCAGCATTCTAATCATCAAGTCACTACCGATGTACTCTTGCATTGACCCAGTCACAAACACACGCACTGCTACAATGCCTTGAGGACTACCTATGCAGTCCAGTAATCTGCCTGTCACTATCCAGGCACTTCTCCAATCACCCAGCTACCACAATGTACTTATCCAATCAGTCCGCCAAAACCCAAGCACTTATAAATTCACCATGTATTCTCCTTACAGTACTGTAATCATCCAGTCACTACCCATGTACTGAGGCAATGGCCCAGGCAATAACACATACACTGCTACAATCCCCTGAGAACTTCCCAAGAGCACTTCCCATGCAATCTCAAACCCCTACACAATACTAATTCACTCCTCCAATTACCCAGGTAGTACCCATGCACTCCAGAAATACCTCTGTCACTAACCATGTACTCCTCCAATCACTCCGCCAAAACCCGAGCAGTTGTAAAATCAACATGCACTGTCCATGCAGCACTCTAATCATCCAGTCACTACCCATGTATTCATGCAATGACCCAGTCACTAACACCCACACTGCTGCAATCTCTTGAGAACCCAAGCATTTATAAATTCACTCAAGCACTCTCCTTGCAGTGTTCTAATGTTTTCAGTAGCTATGTACTCAGGCAATGATCCAGGCACTAACTGATCACTGCTACAATCTCCTATGCACTAACCATACAGTCCTCTAGCCACTTGCACACTTCGTATTTGCTCCTTCAATTCCCCAGGTAGTATCCATGTAGGCACACAAGCACACTGTCATTCCCCGTGCACTCCTCCACTCACACAGACACTGCCATGTACTAATCCAAACAACTATAACACCTATAGTGATCAAAGACTTACGGGGGTTGCTGGAGTGCATAGGTAGTCATCAGGGGGGTTGCAGTACTACATATGTTAGTGCCTGAGTCATTCCATAACTACATGGTTAGTGACAGGATGATTAGGGTACTGCAAAGAGAGTACATGGTGAATTTATACGTGTTAGGGTATTGGAGCAGTGATTAGATAAGTACACAGTGCTGACAAGGTGATTGGAAGAGTGCTCACGGAGTGACAGGGGGAATGCTGGAGTGAATAGGTACTGCTCTGGCGATTGTTGCAGTGAATGTAATTGTAATTGTAATTGTAGGCTTATATAGCGCAACTGCCACCCTACGGGTATCCTGGCGCTCAGATATAGGAACACAGCCATCAAGTGAGGGAGTCGAGGATATTGAACAGCGAGGAATCATACTTTTGGAAAGAGCCATGTTTTTAAGCTCTTTCTGAATTAGATTAAAGATTCAATCTGTCTGATGCTCTGTGGCAACTCGTTCCAAAGATGATCAGCGAACACGCTGAAAGCCCTCCCCCATCCTAGAACGCCTGAATCTCGGAGTTACCAGCAAGCTGGCACAAGAGTAGCGAAGCTGCCTCTGAGGTAGGAACCAGGCAAACCTTTACTGTAGTGGGACTGGGCCCAATTGAAGTACCGCTCGTAACACCAAGCATAGTGATTTAAAATGGACACTTTCCTTGACAGGCAGCCAGTGGAGATCTCTCAAAGCCTGAGTGGATGAGGAGCCACGTTGCCTGTTCAGCACCAGTTTTGCAGCTGCAGATTGGACTCTCTGCAGCTCCTGAAAGATGTACTGAGGGGCCTCCAAGTACAGGAAATTACAGTAATCCAGTCTGCTCAACACTGTGCTTCTTACTACAAGGGCACGCTAGTCCTTAGGTAGAATTGGAAATATCCGACGCAACATACTCGTCAGACCAAAACACACGCTGGCAGTCTTGTTCGCCTGCGATTCCATTTAGAGATTCTTATCTATCAGGACCCCCAAATTACATATCGTGCAGGTCAGCGGGTCCTCCTCGGGGGTAAGCCTAAACTCCACCGGTATATGTGTGAGCATCTTCGCGGAGGAGCAATACAGCACCTCAGTTTTCCCCCCATTGAACTGCAGGAAGTTCCTCCATAGCCATCCTGCAGTGTGACGCATACACTCTTGAAACGTATCCATGGAGACTGCATGTTTTCCTTCCATGGAGAATGCCAGTTGCGTATCTTCCGCATAGTTGACCAAGTCAACCCCGAATGATTTAATAATGGGAAACAGAGGCTGCAGATACATATTAAAGAGAATGTATGAATGCCTGGGGGATTGCAAGAGTACATGTGTACTTACACATTCATCATGTACTCTCCTTGCAGCACTCTAATCATCCAGTTACTACCCATGTACTCAGGCAATGGCCCAGGCACTAACTCATGCAGTGTTACAATCCCAACAGCACTACCCATGTAGTCCAGCAATCCCGCTATCACTCCCTGTGCACTCTTCATGCAATGACCTAGGCACTAATACATTCACTGCTACAATCCCCAGAGCAGTTCCTATGCACTCCAGATTTCCCCTTGTTACTCTGTGAGCACTTTTCTAATCACCCTGGCAGCACTGTATACTTATCCAATCACTGTGCCAATACCCAATTCACCATGTAGTATATTTGCAGCACTCTAATCATCCAGTCACTAACCATGTGTTTTTGCAATGACCCAGGCACTAATAGATGTGATGCTACAATCCCCTAAGGACTACCTATGCAATCCATTAATCTCCCTGGTACTACCTATGCAGTCCTCCAATCACCCAGCCAGACCTATGTCCTTATCAAATCACTGCGCCAAAACCCAAGCACTTATAAATTAACCATGCACTCTCCTCGCAGTACTCTAATCATCCAGTCACTACCCATGTAGTCATGCAATGAGCCAGGCACTAACACATGCACTGCTACAATTTCCGTGTACTACCCATGCAGTCCTCTAACCACCTACAAACTTCTCAGTCGCTCCTTCAATTCCCCTGGTGGTACCCATGCAGTCCATTAGTCACCCTGTCACTCCCCGTGCACTCCTCCAGTCACTCAGCCACTACTATGTACTAATCCAAACACTCTGCCAATACCCAAGCACTTATAAATTCACTCAGGCACTCTCTTTGCGGTGTTCTAATATTTCAGTCAGTACTTATGTACTCATGCAAAGACCCAGGCACAAACTGATCACTGATACAATCCCCTATGCACTACCCATACAGTCCACTAGTCACTTACACACTTCTTATTTGCTCCTTCAATTCCCCAGGTAGTACCCATGCAGACCTGCAATCACACTGTCACTCCCTGTGAACTCCTCCAGTCACCCAGTCACTACCATGTACTGATCCAAACAAATATAGCACCTATAGTGGTCAAAGACTAACAGTGGGATTGATGGAGTGCATAGGTAGTCCTCCTGGGATTGCAGCACTACATCTGTTAGTGCATGGGTCATTCCATAAGTGCATGGTTAGTGACTGGATGATTGGAGTACTGCAAAGAGAGTACATCGTGAGTTTATAAGTGCTAGGGTACTGGAGCAGTGAATGGATAAGTACACAGTGCTGACAAGGTGATTGGAAGAGTGCTCATGGGGGGACAGGGGGAATGCTGGAGTGCATCGGTACTGCTCTGGCGATTGTAGCAGTGAATGTATTAGTGCCTGGGACTTTGCATGAGTGCATGTGTACTTACAAATTCACCATGCACTCTCCTTGCAGCACTCTAATCATCCAGTTACTACCCATGTACTCATGCAATGGCCCAGGCACTAACTCATGCAGTGCTTCAATCCCTAGAGCACTACCCATGCAGTCCAGCAATCCCCCTGTCACTCCCAGTGCACTCTTCATGCAATAGCCGAGGTACTAATACATTCGCTGCTACAATCCCCGGTTTGTAGTGGTAGGAATTTTGCACAGATCAAAGCTATATAACTTGCCTTACACATTACTAAGTTTGAACAATAATGATTTTAAAAATGCAGTTTACTGTGACCTGAGTTGAGTTCTTTCCAACACTGGCCGTGATTGACTTTAGAGGGATCTGCTACCTCTTTTGTAGTGGAAATGTAGAAACCATCACTGTGAACAGTTTATTTTGCACTATACATTTATTCTGGTTTTAAACTGTATAGGGTATTAGGTATTTTAACCTTTTTTAGTCTTATGAAATATTGCAGTTTAAAAGCTGATATGATATTTGCCGACATTGGCGGTTTAACAGTGATTTGTTATTGGTTGTCACTTTTGACTCTATTTGTACTATGTATTTAGTTTTGCTATTTGCAGGTTGTAGTTTACACATCAGAAAGTTTACTGCATTTCTATGATCATGTACTGATTGCCAAAGTCTGTTGTCTATGTTGATTTTCACAGTGATCAATCAGTCCCTTTTCCATGGCTGATTGTGCACACAGCTCACTTTAAAAACGTCATACTTACTGAGATGCATCATGTGATCAAGCTCCCTAGTGGAGCGAAACCCGTCATGGAGGACACTTATCCATTAATTTGTATCTCGAAAATAAAGATTGCACTGCTTACAGACTACAGAAGTGTGGGAGTCCGTAATTCATTTGGGAGAAGTTTCAAGTGGTCCGTGCCTGTGTGGTTCCACCCTGCAATTTGGTGGTCAGGAAGTGTTTGTATATATATATAGCAAGGGCGTTCACGCCCGAAACGCGTCTGTCCGACGATTTTTTGCACCCCTGCACTTTATGATTTAGCAAATAAAAAAATCATATACTGAAGACTGGCTTTGTGACGTGTATACTGTCGTCTGCGTACTGGTGAGCGTGCATGAGGTTGAATGCACAGTGACCGGTTGGAGTAATATATATATATATATATATATATATATTCACTGAAAAAACCATAGGTTATAGACCATATATAGTTAGGAATTAGCATTTACAAAACCATATTTTACTCACACAAAACCATTGAAATTCCATATATAGTTAGTTGCACTAACTATATATCGCGCACCCGCAATCCACTGCTGATGATGTCACATATTACATCATTCATGACATGGTCAGTGACATCACTGATGACATCACTGATGACATCTCAAATGACATCACGGATAATCAAAATACTCTGCAAAGAGTCGTCAAAGCGGAGAACCGTTCTCCGCTTTGACGACTCTTTGCAGAGTCTTTTGATTATCCGCATTCTATCTGTCCCCTGAAGAAGGGCTTGTCCCGAAATGCATTGGGATGCACAATGTCATGTGCAATAATTTAATGATTGGAACTCATTCACCTATGGAATGAAGTTTATTTTGTGGATAAATTCATGGATCTTCACCCGTTACACATGAATAAAATGTGACAGCTGTTTAATACTACGTTTGGTATAGACATTTGATATTTTGAGTTATATGGAATTAGACCGGTGGTCTTCAAGTAGTGCACGGAGGTGCTCTCTCCATTGAGGGAGCCTTGCATTAGTACCTTGATTTATATGTGACGTCATCAGCACTGCTTTGCGGGACGTGAGTTATAGTTAACACAACTAACTATAACGGCCGAATTTCTCTTGTTTTGTACGAGTGAAATGATGCAATATGTGACATCATCAGCATTGCATTGCGGGTGCGTGAGTTATAGTTATGCAGAACTAAGTATAGCAGAGTAATTTCTATGGTTTTGTATGAGTGAAATGTCCAGTTAACTATAACATCCCAGAAAGCTATATTTTTTTGTGAATATATATATATAAATATATATTGGGGACCGCAAGATGGCGCTCACACAACCAATCACATTCGCTGAGTTTCCACCAAAGGGAGGGAGATGGTTCACTTGAAAGGCGGCGTTGACAATGCGCAGTTTACAGGCATTTGATAAAGACATTACGTCGGAACGTGTCATGCCTTCTGTGCGGAAATAAAGTTTCTTTGCCTGATCCCCTGCTGTGTCCCTTCGGTTCTTTGGGGAATTGAGGAGCCTTTCTTTGGATATTTCGCACGCCAACTCTGGATGTGCTGTAGGGACCCATCTTGTTTGTGGCCAAGCATCAAGGGTACAGGCTGTACACCAGTGCAGCTTTCAAGTTGCAACCAAGGTATTGGATTGCTTTGGCCCCCGCAGCCAGGAATTGTGAATTTTTTGATGTGAGCGGCATTCCATGACTTCACGGAGGGACAAGCTCACTGCAGTTAGCCCCCGATGCCACAACATCCTGGAGTCATGTGGTGAGATGTCGTTGGGGGCCAGGGAGAGGAACATCAACTGCAGAGACACTGTATAAATGTGTTTCAACTGCACCACACGCCTGTTCAGAGAACGCCAGCACTCACTACGAATTTCAAGAAGGTAACAGAGATGCTTACCTCAAGGCCGGTATGGTGTCTTCTTGGAGTCGTGGTCCGCTGATGGGGACCGCAAGATAGCGCTCACACAACCAATCACCTCCGCTGGGCTTCCACCAATGGGAGCGAGATGGTTCACTTGAAAGGCGGTGGTGACAGTGCGCATTTTACAGGCATTTGATAAAGACATTAGGATGTAATATGTGATGTTATCAGCAGTGCATTGCGGGCGCGCGAGTTATAGTTAGCTGAACTAACTATAACGGGGGAATTTCAATGGTTTTGTATGTCCAGCTAACTATAACATGTGTGAAACCTATGGTTTTCTTTAGTAAATTTCTAAGGTTTTTTAAATGCTAATTCCTAACTATAAAGTGGCTGAAACCAATGTTTTTTTTCAGTGAATTTCAAAGGTTTTGTAAATGGTAACTTTTAAATGTATTAATTGATATATTTTTTTATACTGGTTTACTACATTGTTTTAAAGTATTTATTTTTAGATATTTTATTTATTACATTACATTACATATTTTTAATATAAATTGATTTTTTTTTTTTTTAAACTACTTAGTTTAGAGGAATTTTTTAAAGTTCCAAAACTCCACACTTTCCAAGTGAAACCAGTCAATGTTAGCCTATGGAAGGAAATTCATTTTACTGTAAGTATGGTTCGCATTACTTTTCAGGATCAGTAGTGGGCTGAAAGATGCAGCACTGAGGTCTCTCCTGATAACAGGTGAGTAAATCGGAATTCATAGCTCGGCTGATTTTAGAGGAATTTTTTTATAGTTCCAAAAACTCCACACTTAGTGAAACCAGTCAACTAATTCCCCTTGCATATTGGGGGTCCCTGGAGGTCAAATAGCCCACCAGGAACCTCCAGTATGCGCCAGGGGGCTGCGTTGCTGAGAGTTTTTCTGAGGCCACGCCTCTTTTTACACCTCTCTGCAAGGCAGCCCCCTGGCCCATACTGGAGGCTCCTGGTGGGCTAGTTGGCCCCCAGGAACTCCCAGTATGCAAGGGGAATTAGCTCCCACTCTGCAAACGCGCCAGGGGGTGCGTTTGCAGAGCGGTGCAGGGAGGGGGCGTGGCCTCCTCCCGATCCTGTTTTCCTTCTTTTTCCTTTTTTTGGTCCTGGGGAGCTCATCCCCCAGGCCCTGGCCTTTTGAAGAAAAAAAAATCGGGAAGCGGGCCAGGTTGCCCCGCTCCCAAGGCCATACTCTTCCCCGGGGACCCCATCCCCCGGGGCGTGGGCCTTTAAAAAAAAAATGATTAGGAGGGGGGCAGCTTTGCCCCCCTCCTGTGGCCACTTTTGGCCCCAGGGACCACATCCCATGGGGCCGGCCATTTACTTATTTTTTTTTGGGGGGGAGAGGGTCCGCGTGGCCCCCCTCCCGGGCCACTTATGCCACCGGGGACCCCATCCACCGGGGCCTGGCCCTCCTCATTGTGGGCCGTGGGGGGGTCCCCAAGCCCCCCATGGTCCCTGCTGTCTCCCTGCATCCTGCGGGAGCCGGTATTGCTTTTCTGCTTGGGGAGAAGCTAACATGCTGCTCCACATGCAGAAAAGCAATCTGCTTTGATTTTTGAAAGAGAGAGCAGGTTTCTTGCTTTCTCTTTCAAAAACCAAAGCAGTTTGCTATGGTAGGGCGGGAGTCGCGAGGCTCCCGCCCTACCATAGCAAACAGCAGTGTCCCAGGGGTAGGCACCCCGGGACACTACAGGAGCCGGCCCTGGGGGTTGACGGTCCACAGGGCCATCAAGGGCTCCAGGAGGGGGGCCGTGTGGCCCCCTCCCAACAGTTAAAAGCCCCAGGGGTTGTGGTCTCTGGGGCTGGGGGTCCATTAAAAAAATATTTTTTGGGGTTCTTTGGGGTCCTTGTGGGACCCCTGAGCAGGCCTAGGAGGTCAGGGTGTTTCTACCCTGACCCCTTTGAGCCTTTTGCGCACTTTTATTACTGAGGCACAAGATGGCTGCCAACACTTCCTGGTTTGGAGTGTTGACAGACAGTTTACAGCCCATTAGCATGCAGCTTGTGCTCTTAATGGTACGCGTATAATCCTCAGACGGTACGCGTACGGTACAACTTCGCAAATGATTTTACTTTTGATTTTCTAAGGAACTACTGAACGGATTTACACCATTTACCAAAAAGCATAATCTGCGAACCAAACTCTACCTTTTTGCCCAATTTGGTGTAATTCCGTTTAGCAGTTCGGGCTGTAAGGAAAATTGCATGGGGAAAACATGTTTTAGACCCCCCTTTTTTCTCGGCCCCCACTTGACAAATCACCCCGAAACTTTCAGGGAAGGAGCGGAGCGGAGCAGGCCATTCTCTTTGAGAATTTCGCGAAAATTCGTCGACCGGCGCCAAAGTTATTCCAAATAGAATGTTGCGGAAGCTAGGTCCAAACTATAACTACCTACTGGCGACCGCCAGTAGGTAGTTATAGTTAGTACCTATTATCTATAGGAAATCTGCAACATTCTATTCCTTATAACTTTGGCACTGATTGATGAATCTTCGTGAAATTTTCTAAACTTTTAGCCAGCTCCGGTCCGCTCCTATCCTGAAAGTCTCAGGATAATTCGTCAATTGGGGGCTGAGAAAAAAGGGGGGTCCCAAAACATGTTTTCCCCATGCAATTTCCCATAGGACATTTAGCCGCAGATACAGCCCGAACTTCTGAAATTTGGTAAAGAGGTAGTCCTCAGTTCAGACTTGTGCCTTTTGCTTAAATGGTGTCAATCTGTTCAGCAGTTACTGAGAAAATTACAATTTAATGTACATATATATCTATGGCCGTAGTGGATCCACTCATCCTGTGCGCACCCTGAGCGTACCCTCCCGATCACGCGCTGAATGCTAATTGGCTGTCAAGTGGTTGTCAACATTCGAAAGTAGGAATTGTGGGCAGCCATTTTGTGCCTCGGTAGAAGCGAGGCTGAAGAAGTCTGTGTGATATGTGTGCAAAATGTATAAAGGGGGCAGGGTAGAAATACTCTGACCCTCTAGACCTGCTTATGGGGTCGCAGAAGGATTCCCAGGCCCCCCATTTTTTTTTTAAACACGCTAAGTGCGCGCAGGGTGCGTGGATCCTGCCATAAAAAATAAAAAAAATAGAACAGAGCTTCTTTTAGAATTAGCCCCGGGGGGGCCTAATCCCGGGGGTAAAATTAATAAATTTAAAGGGGCCTCTGAGGGCCCCCCCCCCCAGCCCCAGGGACTGCCCCCCCGAGGCTACAAAATACATTCTTGGGAGGGGCTCAAAAGCCCCTCCCAGTATAATGTTTTGGGGGTGCTCAATGGACACCCCAAGCCCCAGGGACCACCACCCCGGGGCTTTATGGATTATGGGAGTGGGGCTGTGTGGCCCCCCTCCTGGAGCTCTCGTGGACCCTGGGGACCACCATCCCCCAGGGCCGGCACCTGCAGTGTCCTGTGGTGCCAAACCCCGGGACACTGCTGTTTGCGATGAGAGGGCGGGAGTCTCCCACCCTCCCATAGCAAACGTGGTTTGGATTTTGAAAGAGAGAGCAGGGAAACCTGCTCTCTCTTTCAAAATCCAAACCATATTACTTTTCCATATCTGGAGCTGCATTTTAGCAGCTCCCCATGTGGAAAAGCAATGCCGGCTCCCGAAGGACGCGGGAAGCCGGCTGGGACCATGGGGCATTGGGGCTCCCCCCACAGTCCCCAACTTTTTTTATAAGCCCAGGGGGATGGGGTCCCCGTGGATAATAAAAATTAATAATAGGAGCTATTTTTTCTTTTTTTTTAAGGTGAAATTAGGAGTCACGCACTCAGCGCGGTGCCCAGTGCGGCCCCAGCAGAAAAAGAAATTCTTGATGTCATGAAGGAGGACAGAAGCATTACTGTGAAACCATGCGACAAAGGGGGGGGTCGTCATTTTTGACACCCATAAGTACATCGACAAAATGAATACCCTTCTTTCCTCCTCAGATCATTACCAGAGAGTAACCCACAACCCTGAAAATACTCTCAAACGACGCATCCTAGGCCTGGTGAATGAGGCGGTGGATACTGGCCTCATTTGCGAACTAGAGGCAGCATTTTTAACCCCTAGTCATACTCGTCTACCGATTATATATGGGGTTCCTAAAACTCATAAAAATGCGGAAAACCCCCCTCTGAGACCTATTGTCTCCACCATTGGGGCGGCAACTGAGCCTCTGTCCAAATATTTGGACAGATTCCTCAAACCTATGGTAAGCGATCTGGAATCTTTTATGAAAGGGCATCCCATATCAGAATGACCGAGAAATACTGGTCACACTGGATGTTGAATCCTTATACTCAAACATCCCCCAGAAAGGGGCATACAATACCATTGAAAAGATTTTACCATCCAAACCTGATATTATACAGACGGCATTTATCCTCCAATGTTTGAAAGTGGTCTTACATGAAAACTACTTTGAGTTTAACAACGAGATTTTTAAACAAACCAAAGGAGTTAGCATGGGGGCCAGTTGTGCCCCCAGCATTGCCTGCCTGTATGTAGGCGAATTTTAACGGATCAACATCCATAATGAAATGGCCCCCTTCCATAAAAATGTGACCTATTGGTCCCGTTTTATTGATGACGTTTTTTTATATGGAAGATGGACCATGACCACCTAAATGAATTTCTCCTTTGGCTGAATGCGGCGGATCCCAACTTGCAGTTCACTATGCACACGAGCAATGAACGAATCGAGTTCTTAGACATCTGGGTGGAACATGAGGCTGAGAAACTCCAGGTTTCAATATATACGAAACCCACAGCAAGAAACACGTTATTACAATACGAAAGTTTCCACCCGCGATGCCAATGTGATAGCATACATTACAGCCAGTTTCTCCGCATCAGGAGAAACTGCTCTGATATAAGAGATTTTTTATATCAATCTGACATCCTCAAAGAAAAACTCCTCCATCGAGGATATCCGGCCAAATTGGTGAAGGACTCGTTCAAACTGGATAGATACACCAACCGGGAATGCATGTTCCAACCCAAAGAGAAAGAAAACCAGGACCAATTGGTCTGCATTACCCGCCATTCCAACCTAGACCACAAACTGCGCCAGGTAATTAACTCCAGCTGGCACTTGCTCAATCTTGAGAAAGATAAAACACCCCTACCTAGGCCTATTTTTGCCTTCAAACGGAACAGAAATTTGAAAAATGTCTTGGTCAGGGGCAAGTTACCTGAACTAGGCAAGGACCAACAAACTTCCATCTCCAATATGAATCCCATCTTTGGGAATCATCGATGCGACACCTGCCAAGCATGCTCGCATGCTATTTTGGGAGATGAGATAACTACAGCTCATCGCTCCATATCGGTATCCCGCAACAAGAGACTGACCAACTGCCGCACGAGCAACATAATTTACGTTATTCTGTGCCCGTGCGACCTCCCATATGTAGGAGAGACCGGACGCGAGTGCCGCCTGAGAATTGGGGAACATAAATCAAACATCCGATTGAAGAAATTGACTGCCCCTATTGTGACTCACTGGATAGAAAAGAAACACAATGAAAAAGATCTAAGATGGTTTATTCTGGAAAAAATCGAGGCCAAGCCTGGAATAGACCCCACTACCCTCCGTAAGAAGAGAGAAGTATTCTGGATCTACCTTCTGAATTCAGTTAACTGTGGACTGAATGAAGAGTGCCCATGGCATAATGCCATCCTTTAGAGCCCAATCCTTGGGGGACCATATCGTCAAAAACCCTGTTCAGTTCAATATCTTTAACCAATCCGATCTATCGTTCCCTTAGGTTTTTTCATGACATGCGATCGTCTATTTGACATGGACGGATCTCCTTGAATCGGACGACCGGTGCCCCCGAGATGGAGATGAAACCGCCCTCGGATATTGTTTGCCATCCGCTCTAATTAACTAAATAATTACCCCGTTGATGGCCGCCTACTTCTGAGCTGGGGACATAGTCCACTTTCTATGACCAGCTATCCTAGAGTTGAATGACGGTAGAAGACGCCCCCCTTTTCGTATTTAAACCTGCCTGTTACATGGTTCCTTTGAACACTGGGTGGACGGATTATCAGTTGCGTACTGCCGTGTCGAGAGGCGAACCATGCGAGGAGAACTAGTAAGTACGACGAAGCCCCTAGAAATGTTTTTAATACAGGACTCTGAATTCTTGAGTCCATGCAGTACGCCTAATGTCTGTGTACCCTATATTCTTCTTTCCCCTTGTTTAACCAGAAGCGTGCTATCATTTTAAAAGAGCTGCCTGCGCAACTTGTGCCTGGTGAAAACATAACTGAAAATCACCTGTGTGGCCGTCCGAACAAATTGATTTAGTAAGTCGAGTCACGCTGCCTCATTACCGTGCGATTAAAAGCCCGGATGGACCTATACAATGTAACACCTCCGATTAGTTGTTTGCGGTCCATTTTGAGCCCCTTTAGGTGGGATAATAGCGAGAATACGGCTTGTGCGTTTATGACAAACCCGGTATCCTTAATCACCAATGTCGTATGTATTTGTTTTTAGAAAAAATGCTCCTCAAAACAGAGCTCTTAACCCACTGTTAATTTTGTTTATTCAGCCTCTGATGATTTCCGAATGGAATGAGAGTTTTCCGACTAACCCCAGAGAGTGACGAATTTCCCCAAGGCGAACGCAATAAAACGGGACATCGCGAAAGGTAAATAAGATACTGAGCATATATGTGCCACTTCTTTTAGACCCCACTCCGTATTTACAGGGAGGTATAAAATTCTGTCAGGAGTCGAATATAGTAAGATATATTTCCCAGCTTTAACTATCACCTACCCTCAGATATTAGGCCTTCTGCATCCCTCAAATAATTTTTTCATTTACCATCAGGGGTGCGGCCATCTAAAATAGAATCACTTTCCTCACTAACGTGTCTCAGATATTGTCTATCCCTATGTTTCCCGTCCACCCTACAGCTCGCGAAATCCAGTATAGAGACCACCCCTCATTTTTATGACGTCTTGGTGTCCGTGACCCCCGAGTGGAGGCCCCCATATTGGTCCTCTGGAACTTGTGACAAGGTAAATTAAGGGCAGTTAAAGTGGGGATTGGATTAACAAAGAGAGACCATGAAGGCTTACACTGACTAGAGGTCCCTATATACCAGCCTGGGTCGTCTATGGGCGGACTATTGGATTCCTTATCTTAACTCTTATAACCTCTCCAAAACTGTTTTCTGATGGATGTTTGATTGTTTGCTGGAATAAATGTCTGTTCTTCTCTCTTTTTTTAATAAATAGGAGAGTGACAGAGGTATGTTAGTATATATAGGGTTACCTGACTTAGCTGGAGTATACCATGGTTCTTGTAGATCCTATATGGACTACTGAGAGGAAACCTTATGACCCTTTGAACCAAAGCGAGGAGTTGGAGCCAGCTCATACACACCAAAAAAATCCACATAATGAGAGATAATATCAATACAGATCGCTATGAATATGTATTATGTACACTGTATAACACTACATTTTGAGGCTGAGTGTTTATGTAAAAATATGTATATATGTTTGGTTTTATCCACAGTGGTGTGTCCCCCACACATTGAGTACCTCTCTGCCCTGATGAAGGTGTGGTCCCTGTGGACCTGACACCGTAACGCGCGTCGGCGTGATTCGAGGAAGGGATGAATTTCCATCCGATCATGACTTTTGGATCTATTTGATTCCTCTCCCTTCCAGACAACCCCCCTTCTTTGTTATCATAACTTGATCCATCTTAGTTATACTAATTGGTATTGATGTACTGTAGAATGAAATGTATGATTGTTTGCTGCTTGGGATGAATGGGACTTGATTGATGATAGGTAGGATGTGTGCGGGACTTTTAGTGTGATTCATTTAATTGTTTTCACTGATACATGCAATATGTTTTATCCTAATGAGACTATAGCTCTATATAAAAATGACTAAACACATAATATAATAAAACGGACATTTTGAGAATATACCTTAGTGTTGTGTATATGTGGCTCCATTTCCTGCTACACAGTCGCTTCTAAAAAAATAGGATCCCCTTGAGGGACCTGTATACAGCGTTGGGGCAGGGTTTTTGTTTTCTTTTTTGCCAGCTCCTCCCACAGTCCCCAACGTTTTTTATAAGCCCCGGGGGATGGGGTCCCCATGGATAATAAAAATTAATGATAGGAGCTATTTTTTCTTTTTTTTACGGTGAAATTAGGAGTCGCGCACCCAGCGCGGTGCCCAGTGCGGCCCCCTTGTGTGCAAGTGTTGGATGCACGCCTTCTAAACCGTAGGGTGCGTGAATCCAGCGCGTGTGGTGCACGACTTGTACGCGTTGGCTGCACGACTTTGGCGCATTGAGTGAGCGACTCCAAGCCAAAAAACAAATAATATTTTTCAGATATACATCAAGCTTATGTGTTTAGTTCTTAGGTGGCTCTAACAAGAGCCCTTGTGTTTATTTAGAGATGTTAATACCTACCAGTAAGTACCGACGCAGAGTCTAAAGTTTTTGAGGAAGACTCTGTTTCCCTCATCTGTAAAATGTACACCATCTCTCCTATAGATGCCATCCATATTGAAACACAGATTGTTGTTTTAAATGGACCCCATTCTGTAGTCTTGGAGAAAAGCAGAAACAGATGTATTCACATGTGTCCTAGCTTCCTCAATTTGCGGACAAAATTGATTGGACCAGTTCCATTTCTGCCTTTGGCATATGTTAGAATAGACAAAGGTACTTTGGTGGAATAGTGACATCAATTCTCTAAAGGTGTCCTTCATAAGCATTTCCAGACCTTCCCCAAGTCAAAGTGCCTAGGTCATTGCCACCACAGTGCACAATTATGAGGTCAGGGTGTTGGAGATGCAAAAAGGATTTAACCAATGGCACCAATTGGTGCCACTTCAACCCTCTCTGTCCAATCCATTTAATGTCTACATTTGGTAAACCTAGGTCTTTGTGAATTCCTTTGTTTTCTGCATACCTTTGGCTCCAGAAAATATAGCTGTGTCCCACAATCCACACGCTAAGCGTCTTGAAGGGAGGTCTGGATGCACTCAGATGGTGTCTGTAAATTAAATGGCAGTTTGAAAAGTATGATTTTTATAAAATGGTGTATAAGATGCAGTTTTGAAAAAAAGAAAAGAAACTATTGGTCGTTTGAGAACATTCTACAGTGAAATCTAGGGTGCATGGTTCTGTTTTTTAAAAGCATGATTCTCATTGGTTAACAAAAACTGATTGAAAGGGACATTACATAGGATAAGCTGATATATTGAAAAGTCAAGCACACTTGCTGTTTTGATTAGCAACATTGTGTGATGAATTTTTGACCTGTGTGCTCTGTTAAGTGTTCAATGAACTGTTTCTATGGTAACAGGCAGAAGGCAGATTGGGGGTAGGGTTGATATTTATGTCATTTGGAAAGGGATAAAATGTGTAGCCAATAGAAATGTGTGTTTGCTTTTAAGTTAATGTGGGAAGCAATGTGATTTGATGATTACATGTATATGTGTGCAAAATGAGAGGGAAACTGCCATTCTTTGGTTTTGCTGACAGGTGTACAGAACATAGATTCTGTATAAGAAAACCTGGTGTGTGACTGACATACTTCTTAATCTATAAAACAATTTGAAAGGTGAGTTATTAATTTGTGAGGGGATGTATGTGCTGCATTTTGATTTTAATCAGACTAATGTGTTTCTCCTGTTAAAGTGCAGGAACTACTTTTTTCTCTAGAATGTTATTGTGAGTGTGCATTTAGAAACCATTCAGAGATAAGCATTTGTGTATTTCATGTGTTTGCAGACAGATAACTATGCTGTTCTCATGTTTTGTGCAGAATTAGAAACCAGTCATTTTTTATGTATTTGCAAAATGAGTCAAGTTTCTACATTTAAATGCAGAACTCCTTGTAGACTATGAAATGTGTTTTGGTAAAATGGAAGGGATAGTGTTGTTTGTCTAGAATCACACAGTGAGTTTTGTGTGCATTTAGGAATAATTCTGACAGAAGCACTCTATACTAATGTGTAGTAGAAAATAATGTGCAATGTGTACAGTTACCTTATGTCTTGTTGTAGACTACTAAATGTGTTTTGGTAAAATGCAAGGGATAGTGTTGCTTGTGTAGAATCACAGAATAGGTCTGTGTGCATTTAGGAATCAGTCTAAAAGAAGCATTTTGGTACTTCATGTGTTTGCTGACATGTAGTTTATTAAAAACGTATTGTGTTCTGACATGTTGGTACAATTAGAAAATAGTCATTTGTTATGTATTTTCAAAATTAGTATAGCTTTAATAGTAAAATGCAGTAATGAAATATGTGGAATGGATGCTTGATGTGTTTGCAGACACATAAGTGCATTTACTGTTGCAGTGAGCCAGGCTTTAGGGCATGCAGTGCTTAAAACTCCTATGCACTATGCAAGTAGTAGTGTAATCACCTTCACACTTGTGCTTCAGGTCTACATTTCCCCAGTCAGTATTTATACACTCCATTTATAAGAAATATTGTTATTTGTCTGGAATCACACTGTCAGTCAGTGTCCATTTGGGGAAATTGAGAGAGAATAATGTGGTTGGTTGATGTGTTTGCAGACATATAGGTACATGTACTCTTGCAGTGATCCAGGCTTTAGGGCAGGCAGTACTTGAAACTGTTATGCATTATGCAAGTAGTAGTGTAATCACCATCACACGTGTGTTTCAGGCCTACATTTCCCCAGTCAGTATCTATACAATCCATTTATAAGAAATACTGTTATTTGTCTAGAAACACACTGTGAGTCAGTTTTCATCTGGGAAAATTGAGAGAGAATCATTTAGATGGTTGGTGTGTTTGCAGACATTTAAATGCATGTACTCTTGCAGTGACCCTACCTCCAGCATGACCCCCTACACTACAAAAACACAACTGCACTATCCTAAACCTAAATCTACCCCCAGCATGACCCCTTACACTACCCATTCACCATTGCACTGCTCTAAATCCTAAAACACCACCCCAGCACGACCCCCTACAGTACCCAGACACCATTGCAGAACTCTTACCTTAAATCTACCCCAGCATGACCTTCTAAGCTACACAAACAGCACTGCACTATCCTAAATTCTAAATCTACCCCAGCACGACCCCCTACACTTCCCAAATACCACTGCACTACCCTAAACTCTAAAACACTACCCCAGCACGACCACCTACACTACCCAAATACCACTACACTATCCTAGGACACTACCCCAGCACGACCCTCTACACTACACAAACACCACTGCACTACCCTAAACCCTAAATCTACCCCCAGTATGACCACCTACATTACCCATTCACCACTGCACTACCCTAAACCCTAAAACACTACCCCAGCATGACCACCTACACTACCCAAATACCACCACACTATCCTAGAACACTACCCCAGCACGACCCCCTACACTACCCAAACACCACTGAACTACCCTAAACTCTAAAACACTACCCCAGCACAACCACCTACACTACCCAAACACCACTACACTAGCCTAGAACACTACCCCAGCACGACCCACTACTCTACACAGATACCACTTCACTACCCTAAACCCTAAATCTACCCCCTGTATGACCACCTACATTACCCATTCACCACTGCACTACCCTAAACCCTAAAACACTACCCCAGCATGACCTCCTACACTACCCTAGAACACTACCCCAGCATGACCCCCTACACTAGACAAACACCACTGCACTACTTTTAACTCTAAATCTGTAATGTTGCAAAACTATAGTGACTGTTTATGTACCATGTACTAATCTATTCACCAAAGTAAAAGTGGACCAATTATGAATTAACTCGGTGTCTCTCCTTATAGTATTGTAATCATTTAGATAATATGCGTGTACTCATGCAGTGATGCAGTTTGTAGGGTTATGGAGTGCTTCAAACTGCTATGCACTATGCCTGTAGTGGTCTAACCACCTTCACACTTGTGCTTCAGGCCTCCAATTTCTTAGTCAGATTGTATATGAAATGAGTTTGTATAGTAATAGAAAAGTATAATTTATAAAGTTATTAATAAACATTTATGAATATTTTTTACAGATTCTGTTTATCATCATTAAAATAAAGTTATCATGCCGGAGAAAGAAAGAAGAAGAAAAGGTCAGAAAAAAGATACTTACTTGAAAAAAACTCAGCCACAAGTATTGGATGACGAACATAATGTGGCTAAAAAGAGAAACATTTCTGGTAAGACCACATAGGACTTTATTAAAAATATTACTAGACTCTGAAAAAAAAATGAAAATGTTGAAAGCACTAAAAATGTTCCAAGCACAAAAAAAGTGCAAAGAATGGGAAAGGAAAAAAGGCAATGTACATACAAAGGATACAACTTATAGTAAAAGAAGAGAAAATCAATATAAAGAAATCCACCCAAAAATATTTTACAACAGAGTAGTCCATAATTTGGTGAAACATACAAAGAAATATAGAAAGAGAACACTTTTTATAAAAAGAAGAAGCATATTGAATCCATTGTTGAAAAGGCATTTGAAGTAAAGAGGAATTATTAATTTTAGTATTAAAGAGAATTCAATCACTAGATAAACCAATCCATTTAATGAAGGCCAAAAGTAAGAGGAAGAGTAATTCACAGAAGTAATTTTTGTGATATTTTCTTAGGGGAATGGAAACACAGTTCAAGTTCTGAGCCTTGTTCTAATGAAGAGTTATTTACAGACCAATGAGTTGTTGCATGCAGTTGACACCAGTGGACAAGCTTATGAGGTTAGAAATGGTTGTCCAATTGACAAAGAGCAATTGGTTCCTAGAAATGCAGAAGTGAAAGCTGATGAAGTTCTAGGCAGACGTTCTAAAGCCCCAGTGTACACTTGGAATTGCAGTAGTATTTGTAGTGTACGACAATAATCTATTGATAAATTACGCATTTTCTTACATGCACATTGTAAAAAAAAGTGTTAAACAAAAGATTAAGGTGTTGCAAGGACTAGACCCTTGCAGAGTGAGAAAACATACTGGTTTGCATGGTCATTCTCTGGCTTGTCTTTCTAGGAAAGTATGTCAAAGTGTTTTCCACCATTTCAGGATGTTGGCAGTACATCATACTCAAATGCGGAAGTTAGTGAGAAGATTGTATTATGCAAAATGAGTTGAACTGTGCTCTTTTGCATCGGTCAGTATCAGATGTGAAAAAGGTTTGTGAGGATATTGAGTTTTGTTACTTTGGTCCTGAAGAAGAGAGTGAAGAAACTCAGACATTAATAGAAGAAAATGTTGTAGAGAATGTTGAACATAGTTGTACAAAACATTTTGAAAATGAAATTACAAATTTTAACGTGATTTCAGGTGAAAGGGCAAATTTTTCTTGTATTTGTTGTCGGCGAACTCACTATAAAAATCAGACTAGGAGTGTTGATCTGTATTTAAAAAGTGAAAAAGAAAATAATGATAAGTGGAAGGAATTTGCAACTTATTTGTTGGTAGAGAATTGGTTTGATTTGGGTTCTGATCAGCGTATTTGGAAATATTGTTATAGCAAATTAGATTAGAATAAAATGCCCACTAGAGCTGTGCATAATATTTAAGGGTTATTTGCTATTCCTCCAGAATTGTTAGATTTAAACACCTATGAGTCTCTTCTCATTCAATGTGTGCACCCGTTTCAGGCTATTGTTCGTATGGAGCCTAAAACAGGTAAATTGCCTCTTTCAGATTTACAAAGAGGATTAAAAGGAAGAGTTCTGTGTTTACCGTTAGATTTCAAGAGAAAATGTTAAACTATTTGTGTAGAAAGTGAACCACTAGTTATTCTTGTTAATGGTGTGCAAGCTAAGAATAAGAACATCTGGCAGGAGTTAGTGGATGCTAAGAAAGTGCAAAAAGGCAACATTGTATCTGATAAAAAACAATGAGTACTATAGAAATGTGTATGTGGGAGAAGAAGAAATAGTTTTAGCAGAAGATACTGAAACGTCAAATGGACAAATTGAAAAAGTAGACATGTTAAGATGTGAAGAAATCTATGAACATTACAGTGTGCGTCCACTTCATTCAAAAGAAGTGATGGGGAACACTATTGACTTGTTCCAAATGAAAAAAGCAAAAGGAACTCCCATGAGTTTATGGGAAGAGAGCTTGGAAGCTTGTTGTTTTCCACAGTTATTCCCAATTGGAAAAGGAGGACGATGAACGTCCTGTGCAGATTCCAGCATCTGAATATCGGACAACAAGGTTGTATGCAGAAGATCCAAGATTTCAAACAATGTATTACTTATATATTTCATCTTTTGTTTGAGAGTGAATTGTCTGGAATTTCATATGCAGTCAATCACATTTTAAAAACTGGAATACATCTGCAAAATGTATCAAAAGATTTCATGGATAAAGTGCACCAGAGAGATGATCATCTAGAATCTCAGCTCATTAATCTGATGGCATGTCAGCGTGGGACTAATGATTATTGGTACCGTCGTCATGGAGAACTGAAATATATGCTATGGAACTTGGGAACTCCTACATGGTTCTTTACCCTAAGCTGTGCTGAGTACGCTTGGGATGATTTACTTGAATTTCTTCGAGAGGCAAATTGCAATATAAAAAATATTGAATACAAGACACCTTGGGAATTGTGCTCTTTGGATCCTGTTAATGTATGCAGGTATTTCAATCATAGATTTGAGGCTATGATGTCTTTTATCTGCAATAAAAAATCCTCCTCTTGGAGAAGTTGAGGATTTCTTTTGGAGAAAGGAGTATCAAGCAAGAGGTGCCCCTCATATACATATGCTGTTATGGATTAAGGACGCTCCCAAATTTGGAACAGATGCGGATGATTCTGTTTTGACTTTTATTGAACAATATGCAACATGTGCTGTACCCAAAAGCACAGAAGAAAACAACTTAGGAGCACAAGTCTTCTGATTCCTAAGCCACCGATGTGGAAAATACTGTCGACGAA
Source organism: Lissotriton helveticus (assembly GCF_964261635.1). NCBI lineage: Eukaryota > Metazoa > Chordata > Amphibia > Caudata > Salamandridae > Lissotriton > Lissotriton helveticus. Next base: position 689,189,176 of record NC_136069.1, read on the forward strand.
AGTACAAATCTAAGGATAAGTTCTACACCAAATGTTGTTTTGCATCTCCACGTCCTGTAATATCCAAAGGAAGAGTGAACAGTTTTTACCCCTTCGATGCTTGTGACGGAACGGTTCCGTCATGAGCGCCGGTTGGGCTGTGTTAATGACGGAACTATTCCGTCACAGCCCCGCCCGTTTTTTAGAACCTTCAGCACAGCGCGAAAATTCGCGCCGCGCTGAAGGTGTTAAGTAATCTTTGCGACATACCATAAAAAGAAAGTCTCCCAAAAATACCTACAACTTAAGAAGAAATGAAGAGTCAAAATACATAAATGACTATAACCCAGTTATTTTGTTCATGTGGAATGCTAACATGGATATTCTGTATGTTGCCGACAATTCCATTGCTGTTGCTCGATATGTAACGTCGTATATTACAAAATCAGAAAAGACGGAAATGAAAGAAAGGAACTAAGAGATTTCTCACGAAAAGACTCTAAGTAAGACATTATACAGTTTCAGTTTGAAGATGTTATCCCATCGAGAAATCGGAGCATATGAATGCTCAGATCGGTTATCATCTGCAAGTCTATACTCCGAATCTAGAAGAGTCATTTGGGTGAGTCTAGGTCTTGCAGCAATGCGAAATCGAGTACTGAAATCTGTACAAGAAGTTGAATAATAAGCAGAAAAAGATCCAAAAAGTACAGATATTTTGAAAACGAATATGTTGGAGACATATTACCCAAAGAGAAGTCATCATCTTGAGAACATCTGTCTCTATGAAGTGCTGCAAAACTACACTTTCAAACGGAATACTACAGAGAACATCAATGATGGAAAATATGGAGTCATTGGTTACGAAGGATGATTGTTGAAACAAATGAAAGGAAATTTGATTAATCACCGGAAGCTGAGTTTCAACACTGCTGATAAAAGGGAATTTTACTATTTAGCCGTTTTACAACTGTTTAAACCATAGCGTTCAGAACTGGAATTACTTGGAGATTTCCAGAGCTATGAAGATTCCTTTAACGCTTGTAAAGATAGCATACAATGCAGTGCTTTTGCAAATTATGTGAAAATCTTGAATGATGAAATTGATCAAGAAGCTACAATTGGAGCTGAGATTGCTAGAGAGAGTTCTCAAGACAGTGAAAGTTCTGCTGCCCTGAGTCAAGATCCACTAGGACATCCAATTGTTGAAAATGAAGCAGCAATCACCATGAATGTGGTGGAAACAGCAATGCATCAAGCTCAAGAAGATGTAAGAAACTTTACAAACTTGGTAGAGTAACTAAATGTTGAGTCGAAACAAATATATGAGCAAGTGAGACAACAAATTGAGCATGGATTACTTGATGTAAAGAAAGAGTGCTCATGCACGTCAATTCAACCTATCCAAATGTATTTGAGTGGACAAGCTGGAACAGGATTTAAAAAAAAAATTAAACTAATTACAAGTTATCTACAGAAAACAACTGAGTCGCATTTGTCTTGTGTTGCCACTGCTCCAACTGGGTGGGCAGCACACAATATTAAAGGAATTGCTTTACATCGTTTACTAATGCTACCAGTAGAGAATGAAAACAAATTGGAACACCACAAGCTAGCTGGAGAAGCTTGTTATAAAGTTTCAGGATTCTTGAAGAAAATTAAACTTCTCATTATTGCTGAGGTAAGCATGGTCTCAAACTTAATGCTTGCCTTTTGCATTTAAGAGTGCAGCAAATTCTTAAAACAGAGTACGATGTGTTATTTGGAGGAAAACACGTCAAGGTTTTTGGAGACCTACTGCAACTGACTCCTGTAAAAGGACAACCCGTATTTAAAAGACTTGCGCATGAAGACACCAGAAAGTCTCTGGGTAGTGTTGGAAACGTGAACATTCGGTCATATTTTGAATACAAAAAACCTATTACAAATATGCGACAGGCAAATGATGTTGATTATGGAACTAATCACCAAGTTGTAAGAATTGGAGTACTGACAGAACATGGCAAACAAGCTTTGCAGAGTCGATTAATTTCTAATGTGTTTCCAAATGAAAATGTAGTTCCTGAGGGCCAGTATAGGGCCAGTATATGAGAAAATAAATGCAATAGAAGGGAAACTAGCTTTGCTTTTTGCACAGTGCAGTATTCAGGCTTCTGTACCAACAGGGGAACATGTCATCAGTGCGGGGGCACCAGTGGGCTCCACTCGCCCTAACTCGTTACCACCCAAGAGGGAACAGAGGGGGAATCCACAACCCTAAACAGCTAGATGGAACACAGGAAGCTAGAAAAAAAGGGCTAACTGTGGGAACTATCGACAGAAATGTCCCACGTCTAAACAATGCTTGGGGATTTGACAGGCAGATAATGGCGAAAAGGTCAGATCAAAGGCCTAACCCTAACATAGCCCCCAGAAACTCAGAGGGAAGAACACACACACACCTCACGTCACAGCACCAATATTTGCTGACTTCGTATGGTGTACCCCGGACCTGCCGGTTTTTGACTTAACACAGGCATCCTGCCCTTATACAGTAATCTTGACAGGGGTCCCGGCTTGTAGCAGTGAGAAAGAAGAAACTCCTCCAACCCTGATCAATAAGGCGGCCCATTGGCTGGAATGAAATGTGGGTTTTAATATCTCTCACCATAGGCACATTCTTATGGCAAGAAGGGTGTCCTGGATTGGAAACAGTAGGAAGTGTTTCCCTGGAGATTGTGTGATCTTAAACCTAAGGTATCCAGGGCTGGTAAGAGATCTTCTTAATCAGTGTAAGGGGCTCCATCAGGAGGAGGGTGGCTCAAGTATTAGTATGCTCCCCCTGGGCTTTTTTTACAGGGATACGATATGTGCGAAAAACCCGGATGATCATAGGCAACATCTAGTGGGACCTGACTCGGTGGGCCGGACAGTCCTGCTAAATAATCGATATGCCCCTCTTTACAGTTTTTCAGCATTAAACGAAATAGACTGACTAGCTAGTGGGCCATCATCTGGGGATGGTCCTAGAAGTGTGAGTTTCCCCCCCCCAAGGTAGGTGTAAGAGGGCTAGTCATGCCAAAGACTATTGAGTCCATTCCTCCCACTGTATTTGGAGAGGACATTGAGTCCGGTCCCGAGGGAAATTTCCAAGCACCTAATGAATCTACTAGTCTGCTTATTTGTTACATGCAAGAGAGTGCAATCGGCCCAAGACAGGGTGATATTGAGATAATTTCCTGGAACATAGCAGGATTATCCTCCAAAATAAAAAATCGTGACTGGTTAGCTTACATAAAGAAATTCCATGTAATTTGCCTACAGGAAACGTGGGAGGTGAACAGCAGTGTTCTCGCCTTAGAAGGATATAAAATGTACTCCGTACCGGCACGGAATGCAGCCCCCAGGGAGAGCGAGGGGTGGTTTGATCACAAATGTGGACTTGGGGTTACAAGGGAGGTGGGACAACTTGGGCTGGGACTCAGATTTTATGCAAGGGATCAGATATCACAATAAGGGCCAAAAATTAATTTTTATTAACATTTATAATGCCATTGTAGGGGGACAGACTCTATTAAGAATGGCTGAGCTGGAGTGCCGGTTGGAAGGAATATTAGAACAAGGGACGTTGAGCGCCCGGTTGGTGCTACTGGTTGATTTTAGTTGCCATCTGTGCCCCTACCTGAAATTTAGTCTTGGGGACTGGTCCTCATGCCCACTGGAAGAGGCTTGCACCTGGAGCACACTAGGGAGGAAAGAGAGCTAAGTAAGGTGCTGGGCATACACCACCTCACATACACTATGAACTTGATTAGAGTGGGGGAGGACAGTCTGGTCCACTCAACTTTTAAAAGCAGGGGAAGGGATTCTTTAATTGATTTTATTTTTCTCACCAAGAGTAGGATCTCACGATTTAATATTGAGGTTATCATCTTTAGCGATCACAACCCCTTGGCCATGTCGATCGGGAACCAAACCTGAAAAAGCATTCTTTGCAAACGGGGGCCGGTGGCACAATAAGTGCTACCGATCAAGGAAGGACAATTGAATGGTCCCATATTAATGGTGAAGCTTTCTATAGAGCGTTAATCTCAGACAGGGAACAGCAGGTCTGGAAGTGTTTAGACCTAACAGTGGAAGGGGCAGATTTGATTAAGGCCTTTGAGTGTGTTGCCCAACATATTGATGGCCTGCTCAGGAGCAGAACTCTAAAAAAGGCATTGGATACTCCTAGCTGGTTTGATAGTCAGTGTTCCATTGCCCTGAGGGAATTGAAGTTAGCTTTAAAAACTGTCCCAAAGATAAAATGAAGGTGTATTCATGTAGGGCTTTGTACAAACACGCAGTAAAACAATGCAAAACCAGTCAAAAACACACTGCAGAAGCAGGCATGGGAGAACCTGAGAGAAGCGGCTTAGTCGAAGGATTCAACAGCTTTCTGGAAAGTTAGAAATGACCCTAGTTTCCAAGACACAAGCAAACCCAAAGTAGTAAATCATATTCTGCCAGCGTCCTGGTTTGAGCACTTCCAAGTCCTTTACAATCACGGCAGCACCAACGATCTGATTGTAGTAGAGGGGAGTGTGAATTTTACTCGGATATCATTTTCCCTGGGAAAGATAAAGGTGGGCCTGACACGGAATAAGGCCCCGGGTCACGATGGGATCCCTCCTGACCTCTTTATGAGCCAGGTAGAACTTTGGGTGCCCATATTAACTAGAATCATTAATGCAGCAGTGGAGTCAGATATGCCAGCATCCTGGTCCACAGCTACAATTGTCCCTATTTTAAAAAAGGCCAATAGGGATAGCCCACTATGTTATCGGCCCATTTCCCTCATTGATGTGACAGTGAAACTACTAGGCAGGGTCATCCTCATTCGGTTACTGGACTGGGCGGATGCACACGAAATAATCACTGACACTCAGTATGGATTTAGGTATGGCCTTTCAACTACCGATCAATGCCTTAATCTATATTTTTTGGTAGCCAAGTACACTATTGCCAGCCAAGAAACAGTGTACTTGGCGTTTATGGATTTGCCGGCAGCTTTTGACCGGGTAAACCGCAGGAAATTGTGGGAACTAATGGGGGCTCTTGGAATAGATCCAGGATTAGTAAATATCCTAAGCGTATTGCACCAGAATACCTCTGCCCAGGTTAGATATAATGAGGAGAAGAATACCACTGACCCCTTCCCATGCTCTAGGGGAGAGAGACAGGGGTGTATCTTAGCCCCTTTTCTAGTCATTTTGTATATAAATGGTCTGGACCAGGTGCTTAGTGCTCTAGGGATGGATTCCCCAAGGATAGCTATGAGAGGGATCCCTGTTCTGCTATACGCGGTCGACGTGGTGCTTCTTGCACGCACTGGACGCGGGCTTCAGTGTCTGATAGATGGTTTTGTCCGCTTTATGGAGAGTTTAGATCTGTCCCTCAATCTCTCCAAATCATATGTCATGGAAGTTGGAAAAACGCCGAAAAGCAAATTTAATTCTCATACATGGGCATTTTATTTGACACCCGCCTCAGTTTTAAGGCCCTGGCACAGGATAAATGCCGCACACTAGCTAGTTGCTCCGGGGCAATTATGAATTTCGCACAAAGGCTGGGTCGTTGGTCCCTTAGAGAAAATTTTGACATTGTATAGCTCCATGTGTTGTACCAAAGTTCTATATGGCAGTAAGGTCTGGGGTTTTATAGATTTACAGCAGCTACAAACTGAAGAGAATAAATACCTTTGGTGGTTGCTGAAAGTCCCCAGAGCACATCTTCCCACATTATCCATGATGAATTGGGTGTTACTCACATCAGAGACAGGTCGCAACTCAAACCCCTAACATGTTGGATTAAAATATGGACAAACCCCGAGGCATCACTAAGTAAGCAGATCATAACGGACTGTATTGCCCGGGACAGGGGTCGGAACATTCCCTGGCTCAAGTATGTGAGGTAAACATTAACAGGCCTGGGATGTGGGGACTATTTTAACCACCCGACACAATTGCTACCCCGGAAAGAGGCTCATGTCAAGGCTGAATTTTTAAAGTATATGGTATCCCTCAGGGAAGACAAGGAGCTGCCTAAACCATCGGTGGGAGCTCACCTGCTGACCAAATCTTGTCCGTATATTGAACCTTATCTGTCCTTTATTCACAATGCACAGGATAGATTTTTAATGACTCGATTTAGTTGGAACCTACTACACCACATTCTGGCGGTTCCCTCTGGGTATACATCATCAATGGAGTTGAAGGGCCGCGCGGCTGCGACCAACGGTCTCAGCAGGAAACCCTTCACTTTGTTTTATATGTCCCCATTATGCTCGCCCTAGGAAGTTATTTTTACAATGTATTTTAAATAATGCTAGATTCAAGCAGGCAAAGGTGGCCCTATTGTTTCTGAAATTGTCCACAGAGGTTTTAACACTTTTTTGTACTGTAAACTTTTTAAGGTCGGCTGTGAGACTCAGAAATACAAGAGGTGAGGGATGATATGTATGGCTGTAGTACCTATCTGTTAGTAATTTTAATAATGAACTGTGTGGGGATGGGAAATTTCCTAGCATAAAATGAACTAATTACTCTTGCACCTATTTGATTGATTTTGTTATGCGCCACTAAACCCAGGCTGACTCCCTCTATCCCAGGAAATTTTTATTTGACCCCTATGAAGAATGATATTGGATAAGTGGCCCATTTGTGAATAGTTTGTACCTGTATTTTAGCCCAAATTTAATCCTCTTTGTGATGTTTCTTTTAACTGTAATTTTATGGTATTGCATTTATGCCGAAAAAAGTATTATTGATTGATTGATTGATTGAGTACCTCAGCATGATCCCCTACACTGCATAAACACCAGTGCACTACCCTAAACTCTAAATCTACCCCCAGCACGATGCCCTACACTATCCATTCACCACTGCACTACCCTAAACCCTAAAACACTACCCCAGAATGACCCCCTGCACTACCCAAACACCATTACACTACCCTAAACCCTCAAATCTACCCCAACATGACCTCCTACACTACCCAAATACTACTGCACTACCCTAAAACACTATCCCAGCACGACTCCCTATACTACACAAACACCACTGCACTACCCTAAACCCTAAAACAATACCCCAGCACAACCCCCTACACTACCCAAGTACCATTGCACTACCCTAAACCTTAAACCTACCACAGTACGACCCCTTACACTACCCAAACACCACTGCACTACCCTAAAAGAGTACCTCAGCACGATCCCCAGTCAGTATCTATACAATCCATTTATAAGAAATACTGTTATTTGTCTGGAAACACACTGTGAGTCAGTGTTCATTTGGGAAAATTGAGAGAGAATGATTTAGTTGGTTGGTGTGTTTGCAGACATTTCAATGCATGTACTCTTGCAGTGACACTACCTCCAGCATGACCCCCTACACTACACAAACACCACTGCACTATCCTAAACCCTAAATCTACCCCCAGCATGACCCCCTACACTACCCATTCACCACTGCACTACTCTAAACCCTAACACACTACCCCAGCACGACCCCCTACACTACCCAAACACCATTGCAGAACTCTAACCTTAAATCTACCCCAGCACGACCTTCTAAGCTACACAAACACCACTGCACTGCCCTAAACTCTAAATCTATCCCAGCACGACCCTATACACTACCCAAACACCACTGCACTACCCTAAACTCTAAAACACTACCCCAGCACGACCACTTACACTACCCAAATACAACTACACTATCCTAGGACACTACCCCAGCACCACCCACTACACTACACAAACACCACTGCACTACCCTAAACCTTAAATCTACCCCCAGTATGACCACCTACATTACCTATTCACCACTGCACCACCCTAAACCCTAAAACCCTACCCCAGCACGACTACCTACACTACCCAAATACCACCACACTGTCCTAGAACACTACCCCAGCACGACCCCCTACACTACCCAAACACCACTGAACTACCCTAAACTCTAAAACACTACCCCAGCACAACCACCTACACTACCCAAATACCACTACACTATCCTAGAACACTACCCCAGCACGACCCACTACACTACATAAACACCACTGCACTACCCTAAACCCTAAATCTACCCCCTGTATGACCACCTGCATTACCCATTCACCACTGCACTACCCTAAACCCTAAAACCCTACCCCAGCATGACCTCCTACACTACCCAAACACCACTTCACTACCCTAGAACACTACCCCAGCATGACCCCCTACACTAGACAAACACCACTTCACTACCCTAGAACACTACCCCAGCATGACCCCCTACACTAGACAAACACCACTGCACTACTTTAAACTCTAAATCTGTAATGTTGCAAAACCATAGTGACTGTTTATGTACCATGTACTAATCTATTCACTAAAGTAAAAGTGAACCAAGTATGAATACACTCAGTGTCTCTCCTTATAGTATTGTAATCATTTAGTTATAATGCGTGTACTCATGCAGTGATCCAGTTTGTAGGGTTATGGAGTGCTTCAAACTGCTATGCACTATGCCTGTAGTGGTCTAACCACCTTCACACTTGTGCTTCAGGCCTCCAATTTCTTAGTCAGAATGTATATGAAATGAGTTTGTATAGTAATAGAAAATTATAATTTATAAAGTTATTAATAAACATTTATGATTATTTTTTACAGATTCTGTTTATCGTCATTAAAATAAAGTTATCATGCCGGAGAAAGAAAGAAGAAGAAAAGGTCAGAAAAAAGATACTTACTTGAAAAAAACTCAGCCACAAGTATTGGAAGACGAACATAATGTGGCTAAAAAGAGAAACATTTCTGGTAAGACCACATAGGACTTTATTATCGAATCCATTGTTGAAAAGGCATTTGCAGTAAAGAGGAATTATTCATTTTAGTATTAAAGAGAATTCAATCATTTGATAAACCAATCCATTTAATGAAGGCCAAAAGTAAGAGGAAAAGAGTAATTCACAGAAGTAATTTTTGTGATATTTTCTTAGGGGAATGGAAACACAGTTCTAGTTCTGAACCTTGTTTTAATGAAGAGTTATTTACAGACCAATGAGTTGTTGCATGCAGTTGACACCAGTGGACAAGCTTATGAAGTTAGAAATGGTTGTCCAATTGACAAAGAGCAATTGGTTCCTAGAAATGCAGAAGAAGTGAAAGCTGATGAAGTTCTAAGCAGACGTTCTAAAGCCCCAGTGTACACTTGGAATTGCAGTAGTATTTTTAGTGTACGACAAGAATCTATTGATAAATTACGCATTTTCTTACAAGCACTTTGTAAAAAAAGTGTTAAACAAAAGATTAAGGTGTTGCAAGGACTAGACCCTTGCAGAGTGAGAAAACATACTGGTTTGCATGGTCATTCTCTGGCTTGTCTTTCTAGGAAAGTATGTCAAAGTGTTTTTCACCATTTCAGGATGTTGGCAGTACATCATACTCAAATGCGGAAGTTAATGAGAAGATTGTATTATGCAAAAAGAGTTGAACTGTGCTCTTTTGCGTGGGTCAGTATCAGATGTGAAAAAGGTTTGTGAGGATATTGAGTTTTGTTACTTTGGTCCTGAAGATGAGAGTGAAGAAACTCAGACATTAATAGAAAAAAATGTTGTAGAGAATGTTGAACATAGTTGTACAAAACATTTTGAAAATGAAATTACAATTTTAACGTGATTTCAGGTGAAAGGGCACATTTTTCTTGTATTTGTTGTCGGCAAACTCACTATAAAAATCAGACTAGGAGTGTTGATCTGTATTTAAAAAGTGAAAAAGAAAATAATGATAAGTTGAAGGAATTTGCAACTTATTTGTTGATAGAGAATTGTTTTGATTAGGGTCCTGATCAGCGTATTTGGAAATATTGTTATAGCAAATTAGATTAGAATAAAATGCCCGCTAGAGCTGTGCATAATAATTAAGAGTTATTTGCTATTCCTCCAGAATTGTTAGATTTAAACACTTATGAGTCTCTTCTCATTCAATGTGTGCACCCGTTTCAGGCTATTGTTCGTATGGAGCCTAAAACAGGTAAATTGCCTCCTTCAGATTTACAAAGAGGATTAAAAGGAAGAGTTCTGTGTTTACCGTTAGATTTAAGGAGAAATATTGAAACTATTTGTGTAGATAATTTAGAAAGTGAACCACTAGTTATTCTTGTTAATGGTGTGCAAGCTAAGAATAAGAAAATCTGGCAGGAGTTAGTGGATGCTAAGAAAGTGCAAAAAGGCAACATTGTATCTGATAACAAAACATGGTGTTGTGGGGGTGGGTGAATGTTCAGCCGCTCCTGTCTCCTGACTCCCGAATAAGAGAGGGGACTGTGGATGTGGTGATCTAGGCTCCTCAGGTGACAGGGCTGCCTGCTCTTGGTCCTTCCCTCCGTGTGATGTGCTTGGTCCTGCTCCTTCCCTCCTCTTCTCTCTATCCTCTGCTGTACTGCGCATTGACTCTCCTGTGGAGAGACATGGACATTGTGTCAGTGGAGTTGTTCACCTGTGTCTCATGATAAAACACACTGCTATTTCACCTTTGCCTGTCTCTCATTTGCCTATGCTAGTTGTCTGTTGCTCCCCTTGCTGCAATGCATGCTGACTGCTCTGAGGTATCTACACATGACTACATTTCCCAGGATGCATTGCAGGACATTAGTTAAACCTGTTCTGGAGTCTGATTTGGGCACACAGAGTGTGTGAGGGGAATAGGTAAAAGGGTAAATGACAATGTACTTGCATCTTACCTTGTTTCTTTGCGCCTCTTGCTGAGCTGTCAGCGTCCCCGATGCCGTCGATGCATTCCTGCTCAAGGGTGGATGCCACCATCTCCTCTATGTCGCTGAGTCTTGGGGCTCGGTTTCTTCCTCCCCCTGTTACATCACTTTCCTTGCGGTGGGCAGCAAGTTTCTTCTTTGTGATTATGCGGATGTCATACCACCGTTTTTTCAGATCTTTAACGTCACGGTGGGTGACACCAATGGCATTTACCTTGCCTTGTATTTCTATCCAGGTGCTGCGCTTGATGGATTCTGCTACATGCAGAGATTGCTTCCCAAATATCTTGCTGTAATTGCTTGCCACCTCTGATACAAGCACCTGCAGTTCTTCTTGGCTGAACTTCTGCTTCCTTTTGCGCTCTGCAGCATCCCTCTGTGCCTCCTGACTCTCCATGGTGCTGTGTTGGTTAGCTCAGGGAAGCCTGCTCCACACTCTGTCCTCCTGCTCTCCTGACTGTTGGTTTTTGCACCTGCATGGGCGTGGCCAGTCCCAGGTACTGGGGAGGGGTGCTTGGATCTGATTGGTTGGTTCCCCAGGGGCTTTGGATTTGGGTGTGGTTGGAGTTCCTGATTAGTTCACAGGCTCACATGTTTGTCCGTTTCAAATTACCGATTCGGATTTTACCGATTCGGTAATTACCGAGTCGGTTTTTACCTACTCGGTATTTTCCGATTCGGTACTACCCATTCATTCCTATGGGCCATGGACCCGTTGGTGTGATTGGGTTTTACCGATTCGGAATTTACCGAGTAGGTAAATTCCGACTCGGTAAATACCGATATCAGATACCGACTGATTCCGAATCGGTAATTTTTACCGATTTTTTATCTACATCTCATTTTCCAATTCTGAAATACCGATTCGGTATGACTCGGTATTTTAGAATCGGTAAATATGATTTACCTACATCTGGCCCTAAATGAGCTGAAGCATTACCAGTCAAGGTAACACTACGATTTTACGTGTGCAGTGTGCCTGGTACATTTCAGTTGTGTTATAGTGCCGCATTCAAGTGGTGTCTATATGGAAGTGCCTACTGCGTTAGTGACACAAAAGTGGCAGAACGGGATTGTAAATATGGCGACTTATTTCTAATGCATTGCAATGAAGGCATCGTATATCTAGGCCTCTGTGCTTACTGTTGTATAAAGACTGTGGCCAAACACTGCGGCCAGTGGAATTCACAACTTCAGTTCAGGTGTTGTTCTACAAGTCAAAGGAGACAGCAGTGTCTATAAGTTTAAAAGAGAAATGATGTCACAGAGAGTGAGAGAGAGAAAGAAAGAGAAAACAACATTAAAACTGTCTCGCACAGTGTGGAGTTGAGATTTTTTCTTGAAAAGTCAGAGGTAGATTTAGAAGCTGCTTGTGTCACAAAGTGGCGTAATAAGCTTGTAGATCTGTTTGTCAGACTGTTGTAACCTATCTGTTGTCACTGCTCAGAGGTAATTATACATTTTACACAGTAAATCTGCTGCACACTACCGACTGTCTCCTTTCACAGATGAAGGTAACACTACAGTTTTACGTGTGCATTGTGCCTAGTACATTTCAGTTCTGTTATAGTGCCATGTTCAAGTGGTGTCTATATGGAAGTCCCTATTGCATTAGTGGCACAAAAGTGGCAGAATGGGATTGTAAATAGGCCGACTTATTTCTAATGCATTGTAATGAAGGCATTGTATATTAAGGCCTCTGTGCTTACCGTTGTATAAACACTGCGGCCAGTGGAATTCACAACTTGAAGTCAACTTTTCTTCTACACGTCAAAGCAGACAGAATTTTCTATAAGTTTAAAAGAGAAAGAGAAATGATGTCACAGAGAGTGAGAGAGAGAGAGAGAGAGAGAGAAAACAACATTAAAACTGTCTCGCAGAGTCTGGAGTTGAGACTTTTTTTACAGTTTTACGTGTGCAGTGTGCCTAGTACATTTCAGTTCCCTTATAGTGCCACGTTCAAGTGGTGTCTATATGGAAGTGCCTATTGCGTTAGTGACACAAAAGTGGCAGAACGGGATTGTAAATAGGCCGACTTATTTCTAATGCATTGTAATGAAGGCATTGTATATTTAGGCCTCTGTGATTACCGTTGCATAAACACTGCGGTCAGTGGAATTCACAACTTGAAGACAACTTTGCTTATACACGTCAAAGCAGACAGCATTTTCTATAAGTTTAAAAAAGAAAGAGAAATTATGTAACAGAGAGTGATTGAAAGATTGTGGTCTATGTGTGGAAGACGCCTTCACTGTAATCAAGAGAGTTAATCATTTCAATTTAGATAATGTTGTATAGAACAGAGTGGAGATAATAAAGTCCAAAACTTTAAAAAAGAAAGAGAAACGATGTGAGAGAGTAAGAAAGAGAAAGGGAAAAAAGGACATTAAATCGTGGGAGAGACACACGACAGGGGAGGGGTACGTGAAGCCAGAGGCGCAATCACAGTAAAAAATATCGGGGTCGGGGGGCTAGAGAAAATTTGGGGTGGGGGCTTAAGTTCAAGCAATAGTGGAGCTGCAGGGGCTGTAAGCGGGGGGGAATATCAAAGCCTCATTAACAAGCAAAATGTGTTTGAAAGACCTGTGGCGTACTCGGGTGCGACTGTGTGTGGGCCCAGGAAGCTATGTCATCCTAGCTGAAGCCCCGTTAGCCCTATGTTTTTTTTGCGCTTGCTGCGTACTACAGATTCTCTCCTTTGACAGATAAGTTGTTGTTGTTTCAGAAACAAGCTTCTTTGCTCACCTTGTGCTATTGCCGTCGTCCATGTTACATAATCCATCGTGAAGCTGGACATCTAAAAGATATTAAAAGAAAGAAGTTATGATTGGTAATTTTTACAATATTAATTTGGAGTTAGATAATATTGCGCTTTTATAGATGTTCGCAGGGCTGGACTGGCTACTGGGCATTTTGACATTCTGCAGAGCTGGGGGCTGATTTAGTTGATGGGGACCTGCGTGTGCAAAACGAAATTTGTTCTGCATTGTTGATTTCGAAGCACACACATGTCTCCATCTACGAAATTAGCCCCCACCACAGTGACATCAGCCTCCAGCTCTGCAGAATGTCAAAATGCCCGATAGCCAGTCCGGCTCTGAGACGTTGATTTTTTATTTATTTGTATATGTGTGTAGATTGAGTGTGTAGATTGACAGGAAAAGTTTGCTATTTGCTATTGGACTTCCTGTCCCCCTAGGACTGCTTAGGGGGGTTTTCAATGATCCGAGGGTCAAATTGTTTGATGGCCTTTGTTGAGCCTTTGATGGCTCTGGGGACCACCACCTCCCAGGGCGGCTCCTGTAGTGTTACGGGGTGCCTATTCCTTGGAGTTTGCTGATTGCTATGGTAGGGCGAGAGTTTCAAGTAGGAAAGCAGATTGCTTTTCGTCTGAGAGAGCAGCATGTAAGCTGGTCTCTCTGACAAAAAGCAATGCCAACTCCTGAAGGACGCAGGAAGTCGGCTGGGACCGTGGGGGATTTTGGACTTCCCCCACGGTGCTGAACGTTATATTTGAGCCCCGGGGGATGGGGTCCCCGGGGATTGAAAAAAATTTGTGATAGATGCTATTTTTTTTTTTACGGTATATTTAGTGTACACGTACTGTGCGAATTCTGAAAGTTGTTTCATAAGCGTACGTAAGCAAGAAAAAATCAATAAAAATATATGTTTTACTGATATGTATCACGTTTATGTGTTTATATGTTGGTTGCTTGCAATGAAACCTTTTCTTTTTATTAGTACTTATAAGTAAGTGATTATGCATAGTCTAAAATTGTTGAGGAGCAGTGTTTTATACAGTGCTGAACTTTTGACCTCTGTTGACAGTTGACTTTTGCATTATCTGTTGGGGGTAGGGTGGAAAGTTATGTCAGTTGGAAAGGTTTGAAATGTTAAAGCAATGGAAATGTGTGTTTCGTTTCGAATTGATGTGTGAAGGATTTTAATTGGTTATTTATATGTATGTATGTGTAAAATGAGAGGGAAAATGTTCCATTTCATGGTTCTGGTGCAAACACTGAACTAGAGAGAATATCTACTGTGTGAGTGGCATTCTTCTTAATCTACAAATCAATTTGAAAGGTGAGTTGATAAATTGTATGGTAATGTATGTGGTGCATGTTTGTACATTAGGGAATTATGGGGCATATTATCAAGACAGGCAATACAATTATTGCCGCTTAATCGGCAGAAAACTGCTGATAAAGCAGCAATAATGGGCTTGATAATATGCTTATGCAATTCCAATCGAAGCCCATGTTAGATGTGAGGGACATCTAACATGGGCTTCGATTGGAATTGCATAGAGCATAATATCAAGCCCATTATCGCTGCTTTATCGGCAGTTTTCTGCCAATTAAGCGGCAATCATTTTATCGCCTGTCTTGATAATATGCCCTTATATTCGTCCCTTGTTAAACGTTTTATAGTAGTAAATGTGTTTTGCTATAATACATGCTGTTATGTTTAATTGCTTAATGTCACATTGTGCGTGTGTGTACTTTAAGATATTATGGGGCATATTATCAAGAAAGGGCGATACATTATCGCTGTTTTTATCGGCAGGAAATTGCCGCTAAAGCGGCAATAATGGGCTTGATAATATGCCCTTGTGAATTCCCATAGAAGCCCAGGTTATGGTGTTAACCTGGGCTTGTATGTGAATTCACAAGGCCATATTATCAAGCCCATTATCGCCGCTTTAGCGCCAGTTTCCTGACGATAAAAGTGGCGATAATGTGTCGCCCTTTCTTCATAATATGGGCTTATATTTGTTCCTTTTTCCATAATTTCTAGCCTCTCTTTTTATACTTCCCTGTGTCTCCTCTTACTCCTTTATCTCTCTTGGTACTACTGTCTTTTTCTTATATTGTCCTCTGTGGTGATATTGCCCTTTTTTGTCTTTATATTTTCCTATTTCTTCTCTTATTCCTTCTGTCTCTTCTTTTTCCTCCTATTCTCTTCATATTTAATTTTTTTCTTGATACTCCCTGTTATGTCCTCTTTCTTGTTTGTCTTCCTCTGAATATAGTCTGGGTAGATTTACAAGCCCCTTGTGAGTCTTTGTTGTTTTATTCTGTTAGTTTTGTTAGTTTTGTTTGATGTAATAGTGGCGGAAATAATGTAGTAAATTGCATATGTATTTGGAAAATGAGTCAGTGTTGTTCACTGAAATTTAGTAATTATATACATGGAATATGGATTGTCACTGTTTTTCAGTAGTAAATGGTAAAATGCTTGGTCTCATATTTTGTTGTCTAATATCACACTGTGCATGTGTGTACATTAAGGAATTAGGGGGTATATTATCAAGGACCGGTGTTAAAATGATGGCTGTTTTATCGGCCAGAAACTAGCTATAAAACGGCGATAATGGGCTTGATAATATGCCTTTGTTATTTCGTATAGAAGCCCATGTTAACACCATAACATGGGTTTCTATGGGAATTAACAAGGGCGTATTATCAAGCCCATTATCATCTGTTTTATCTGCAGTTTCCGGCCGATAAAACGGAGATAATTATAACACCGGTCCTTGATAATATGCCCCTATATTCACTCCTTTTTAAACGTTTTACAGTAGTAAATGTGTTTTGGTAAAATGCATGGTCTTATAATTTATTGGGGTAATATCACACTGTGTATGTGTGTACATTAAGAAATTATGAGCCATATGTATCAAGCCTTTTGTGATTCGCAAAGGCCGAAATTCGCAGAATTTCGGCCTTTGCGAATCGCAAACGGCCTTTTTGCATGTTTTGGGATGTATGAAACATTCCCAAAATAAGGAATTGCAAACTTGTGCGATTCCTTATTTTTCCATAGCATTTAGGGAATCGCAATTTTGCGATTCCTTAAATGCTATGTATGTAGCATTTTTGGCTTGCGAATTTTGGTTAAGAATTCGCAAATTACCACCAACTTGTAGTTGATGGTAACTTGCGAATTCTTCCAAAAATGCACAATTTGGCATTCTTAAAGGTGGCATGTGATGCACACACATGCCCATAGGGCATGTATGTGCGCCATATGCACACACATGTTCTTTTCAGGGGTGCAGCAGGGTGTCTTTGAGACACCCCTGCACCTTTGCAATAATTCTCAAATTGCGATTAGCAAATTGCGAATTCGCAAATTGAGAATTATTTTGCATTCATTCCTATGGGCCTCCTGGCCCATAGGAATGCATTGGAAATTATTCCTTAATTGCGAATTCGCAAAATGCGAATTCGCAAATAAGGAAGCTTAAGTAATCGCAAATAAAAAGCGATTTTTTTCATACATACCATTTTGCAATTCCTAAATAGCGATTCCTTAAAATTCGCTATTTAGGAAATGCAAAATAGTTTGATGATACATATGGCCCTATATTCGCACCTTTTTGCATATTTTCTACACTCTCTTGTCATACTCCCTCCTGTCTCGTCTTACTCCTTCCACTCTGATTATACTATCTTCTTTTTCCTATACTCTGCTCTCTTTTTATACTTTTTTTCCATACTTGCTCCTCTATTTGCATATTTTTCCTACTCTTTATATTCTCTCTTGTCTTTATATTCACCACTGTTGTCATAGTTCTTACTGTGTTCTCATAGTACTCCCTCTCTCCTAATACGGTCAGTCTTCCTTTATAATTGTCTTTTCTCCACATTTTTGTCTCTGTGTCTTTTTTGCATTCTTTCCTCTTTCTTCATATATACTCTTCTGTTCTTATATTCTCTGTTTCTTCTTATTCTCCCTGTTCTTTGCAGGTACTCCCTATTGTTTTCTCATACATTTCTTTTTGTTCTAATACTCTTGTCTCTGTAGTCACATTTCTCCTCTCTTTTCTTATACTTTGCACTCTTTACTAATATTGCCGTCTTTTCTTATTGTCATATTCCTCTCATCATTTTCCCCCTGTTCTTATACTCCCCCCTGTTTTCATATTCTCCTCTCTGTTCTCTTACTTCTCCATGTCTCTTCATACTACTGAGTTGTTCCTATATTTCCTTTTGTCCTATACTCCTTCTCTCTGTGTTCATATTTTCCTCTTTTTCTTCAGATTTCTTTTCTGTTTTCATGTCCTGTCCTCTCTGTTTATACTTTTTAAATCTGTTCA